>NW_026061740.1:326557-653114 GCF_023897955.1 Schistocerca gregaria
CTCTGCAAGGCATTTGCCATCAGTAATGAGTGAAACTGTAAAATAGAAATAAGGGCTGAAAAACGCCTATTACTGTTGTACTATTATATCACTAACGTTGCACTGCATAAACTTACTTACAGTTCTCGTTGCTGTTCAATATTCTTTAACTCACTATACCGTGCGATTATGTTGTTAACATTTAATGTAACAGTAGTCCTGTTACGAGCCACATATCCATTTTTAATGCTTAAAAGTGTGGACAAAACTATTAGTAATACTAAATTACGAAGAGGGAATGATGAATGTAACATACTGCGTACATTAATGTCGCTCGAGATGTAGTTTGCATTATATGTTATCACAACAGAACTATTTTGTAATGTGTGAAATACAAAAAAATACAGTAACAGACAAACCGAGCAGTGATGCCGTAATCTGTTTTGTAATAATAGTGTAAAGGAAGAAATAAACAGCAACTAGACATTTAAGTCACTCAATTTTCGCGGCCATTTTGCTGTTCATCACTTCGCTGCTAGATGTCGCTACTAGTTCCTCACACACTCAGTTGTCTGTAGTGCAGGGCTTCGCCACCAGAAGGCTCTATCAGCACCGGCGAGGACTCACTCTGTCGACGTTTGCTGCTTCACTCCTCAACATCTATGCTAACTGACGTGACTGCTAAATTTTCAGACTAAACGAAAAAAATAACACCAACACCAAATAAGGCAAATAGTGATAAGTGCGGATACTATCGAACCATCACTTTCATACGTCCTGGCTGAAAATACTGATCCAAAATATTTACACAGGAATTAGAGGAGACGAGCTAGAGGAAAATCGATTTTGAGAGAACACACTAGCCGCTAGAGATCGGTTGAAGAAATTCAACCCATATTTATAACATCTATAGATGTTACAAAATAACTTCTGACAATTTTGAGCAAAATATACAGTTTGAATTTAAGATGATGCAACCAGCGATAAAATACAGTGAGCGGCATGTTATCTAGAGCTCTGCCAGAAATCAGACAGCAATTTTAAGACTTAAAAGACATAAAGGAAAGCTGGCAGTTGATAGTTGAGAAGAGAGAGTGAGAGAATGAAAGTGAGAGAATGAGAGAGACAGAGAGAGAGAGAGAGAGAGAGAGAGAGAGAGAGAGAGAGAGAGAGAGAGAGAGAGAGAGAGAGATAATGGGAGGGGGGGGGGGGCGGATCGATTCTAGCCCATTCACCCATGTTATTCACTTTGCATACAGAATGTTTCACACGTCGTGCTACACACTTATCGCGTCTGTAGAGGGGACCTACCAGATGAAGTTTTACATAGGAATCGATGTCTGGAAACGTCATCCAGCGACGCTACAGGGTATCGAAGTTACAGGCGCTGGAGAGATTTAATGAAGATGTTACCAATTTTCTATGATGATGGAGATGGATAAATGTATAAATTTGAGGTTATGTCCCTATAACGGAAAATTGGAAGAGAAGACATTCCTGTTGCGTGTGACAGTATGTACCAGTAGTGTTGCAGCTAAGATGTAGGGCAGGAAACTTTCAGAGGTGGTAGTATGGACCGAATGTCCAGTACACATGGGCTGTAAAATGCATACCTTAAGAGCTGTGAGGACTTGTTCATCTTCGCTAGCATAAAACATATCTCCACTGTTGAACAAGTGCTCATAGCGCCTCAGGTATGCATTTTGTAGCCCATGTTTACCGGACATTTTTTTCTTACTTTGATCCATACTACCACCTATGAAAGTTAGCAACAACAGTACCAGTACTTGTATTCCGCCGTCAGAGGTATGATAACGATATTCCCTTGTAACTTCCGGAACATGATACATGATCAAATTGATAAATAATCACGGCATCACACTCTACTTACATACATTCGCCGGGGCTGGTGCCTGTATTTTGATGCTCTGTAGCCTCGTTAGATGACGTTTGCATGCATGAGTTACTAGGTAAAATTGCAAGCTATAGAAATGTGAAACACCTTGTATAAAGAAAGCAACATACGAAATGAACAAGATATTTGGGAAATTAATCGAAGATAAGAAAGAAGAAATAGGAACTGTTTCCAAATCGACCTTTCATTTCGCTGCTGCTGATTTGAAATTTCGTGGCATTTATTCGCTCTGAAGAGGATCGTTCAAACGATGGTCGGAATGTAGTTATTTTAGTTGTTTCACTGTTTTATAATGACATGGCCTAGAACCCAAAATGATTTTCTCCAAGTTGTTTGTAGGAATTCTATCGCTTCTCACCGATATTTTCAGTATGGTACTGGTATTTTTTTTCCTACACCTACCAACTTTAATAGTGCTTGAAATGATGAAAATTGTCTCCATATCAAAAAGTATTAGGTACTGAGACGGTGCTTGGTTTTAATGATAACAATATACAGGAAAATTCAGCCATGTTTCTGCGAAGTTGCATTACGCCGAAATTCTGAAATACATCCGAATATTTCGAATGTCGTACAACAGCGGTAGGTAGGAGACGGGGTACTGCAGAAGTAAAGCTGTTTAGACGGGACGTGAGTCGTGTTTGGGTAGCTCAGATGGTAGAGCACTCGCCCACGAAAGGCAAAGGTCCCGAGTTCGAGTCTCGGTCCCGCACACAGTTTTAATCTGCCGGGAAATTTCATATCGGCGCACACTCCACTGCAGAGGGATCTAATTCTGGAAAGAACTGTATAGTTAGTGGAGAGATACAGGATGTTGCAAAATTCCCGTTAAAAACTTCTAGGGAACTGACTGACGATATCCTGAAGAGGAGCCCATGTATGGAAAGGTATATCCGTGCTACAGCCGTATAAATACACCTTCGCTAATGTGGTATGCAACAGGGTTATAATCACTGGAGGGGGGGGGGTTACTTACGTCTGATCCTATGATGTCATTTGACGGCTGTCTCCTCTCTGACCTGGATCGAGTCTCGTTCATGTGTCTGTGAGTGTTAGAGCAACATTTCTGAGCACACTTTTGCCGAATACACCGACACGAGTATCCTGTGTGGCCAAAGCGCACAGTACTGGAAGAGCTGCTGGTCGCCTTTATCAAGATCGTTGTCCACAACGTCTGACTCCTCCCCACACGCTTTTCGTTGCCATTGCACAACGTCTTCGACTATGGGTGTCTTCACCGTCAGCAGGTGCGTCTGTGGTGCCCCGTGGAGACGCAGCTCACGCGAATTGGAAAATATATTTATATGGATATTGTGTCTGTTCTTCCGGACATGTGCGAAAGGACGCTACGAATGTAGTGTGTGGTCATACATAGGTGAGAATGTGGGTCTCGCGGGAGGCGTGCGCGAGACAGTCCCTGTAGTCTCACTATCCTCTGTGCCGTCTGTGGCTCAGATGGATAGAGCGACTGCCATCTAAGCAGGAGATCCCTGGTTCAAGTTCCGGTCGGGGCACACATTTTCACCTGTCTTCGTTGATATCTATTAACGCCCGTCAGCAGCTGAAGGAAATAATATCATTGTAATTTCAAATTGGAAAACGCCCTCCTGTAAAACCAGTGTCTCTGAAGACCGATTTTTTTGATTCTTTGGTTATTAAAGAGTGAAACTGTAGAACAATAGATGTACTCGGTCACATCTACACTGAAATGCCAAAGAAACTATTATAATAATACGTATTCAAACACAGAGATATGTAAACAGGCTTAATATGGTGCTGCCGCCGGCAACGCCTATGTAAGACATGTGTCTACCGTAGTTGTTAGATCGGTTACTGCTGCTACAATGGCAGGTTATCAAGATTTAAATGACTTTGAACGTGGTTTTATACTTGGCGCAAGGCCGATGGGACACAGCATCTACGAGGTAGCGATGAAGTGGGGATTTTCCTGTACGACCATTTCACGAGGGCACCCTGAATATCAGCAATCCAGTAAAACAATAAATCTCCAACATCTCTGCGGCCAGAAAAAAAATCCTGCAAGAATGGAATCTGAAGAGAATCGTTCAGAGTGGCGAAAGTGCAACCCTTCCGAAAATAACTGAAAATTTCAATGCTTGACCATCAACAAGTATCAGCATGCGAACCATTCATGGAAACATCATCTACATGGCCTTTCAGAGCCGAAGGCCCACTCGTGTACCCTTGCTGACTGCACAGCACAAAGCTTTACGCCTCATTTGGGCCCATCGGTACGAACATTGGACTGTTGATGACTCGAAACATAATCCCTGGTTGGACGTGTCTCATTTCAAAATGTATATACAGTATGGACGTGTATGGGTATGAAGACAACATCATGACTCCATGGACCCCGCATGTCAACTGCGGACTGTTCAATCTGGTGGAGGCTCTGTGACGTTGTAGAGCGTGCGCATTCGGAGTTATGTGGGATCCCTGACACGTCTAGATACATTCTGTCTAATCACCTGAATCCATTCGTGTCCATTGTGGATTCCGACGGAAGTGGGTAATTCCAGCAGGACAATGGAGCGGCCCACACAACCACAGTTGCTACAGAGTGGCTGCAGGAACACTCTTCCGAGCCTAAACACTTTCGCTGGCCACCAAACTCCCCAAACATACTGTATGTTTCTAGTAAATTTTATAGCATTAACTAGCATATCTGGAATGCCTTGCAACGTGTTGATCAGAAGAGATCTCTGCTCCCTCTTACTGTTACGGATTTATGGGCAGCTCTGCAGGTTTCATGGTGTCAGTTCCCTGCAGCGCGACTTCAGCCATCAGTAGAGTCCATGCCACGGCGTGTTGAGGCACTTCTGCGTGCTCGCGGGGACCTTAAACGATATTTCTTTGGCTCCTCAATGTAACAAATTACTTATCAAAGTGACAGCGTTACCAACATGTTTTCAAGTGGTTCTAGTATACGGTACGTCTCGGGAGACAGGTTACAATTTAAAATAAGAGTATTATGTACTCAGTCCCCTCTACAAGTTGTAGCAGGTAGTGATGGGAATTTCAGAACATCCTGTACGTTTCCAGCAAACTGTATAGCCGTTGTCGTATTACAATTGGTATATGCGAATATATTCCATAATTCGTGACAGATCGCGAGGCGCGACTGCAGAAATCAGTAGCGTTTACCCAGGGGGCGTCTCGGCTACGGCAGCTCTGACGGCTAGTTTGAAGGCCACTTTCAACTAGTGTTGCCAGAGGTGTCTCTTTTTAGAGATTCTACGACTCGCCCCACGTAAGCTTTAAAAAGGAAGACCAAATGCTCCAACTTCTGGCCTCTGCTAACATTTCGAAATACACTATCCTATCAGTGAGTGTACAGACACCTGTTAGTGGACATTAATATGCAGTGCGTCCACCCTTTGTCTTTATGGCGGCTTGAACTCTGCTCGGGACACTAAGTGAGGTGCCTACCGACAATTTACGCACCACACACGGATATCGTATCTACGTGTTTGTACACGCAAGGCAATAAATTGCTCAGCAAGATCGCCATATCTCTCATCAATTTTCAACATCTGGAGCACAATGGGCAGGTTCTTTAAAGCAGGTCGCGATTTTGAGGATGTAACGAACCAACTGAACTGAATTTGGTACGATATCCGTCAGAAGGGTATAAACTAACTTTATCAGTGAATGTCAAGCCTAGTAACTGACCGCGGAAAGGCCAGAGGTGGCCCAACACGTTATCGACTTATCAATTTGTGAAGCTCTTTGTCTTGAATTAATCATCCAGTTTTTCTTCAACTCTAATCATTCATTTGACCCTACACGTATAGTCATGCTCAAAACTATCCTAACGCCCGAATTGAATTTCGCCTGATTCACATGCAACCCACATAACGCAACTGTCTAGCAGGTCCCCTTATCGCTCCTTGGTACAGTCGTTTGACTATTGAAAATGGTTCCAACAAATCACCACAAGAAAACACTGTTCTGTATCGCAATAACTCAAGATGTAAAGTAATACCACGATACTACAAATATCACGGAACAACTTACCACAGATAAGACTGCCCTTAAGGCTTGTAGCTCACATTTATTACAATAAATGACATACCTGACATTTTACCACTCTCATTATTACGTCAGATAGGTAATACACGTAGTAAATTCGTCGTATTCATGATTTCCTCTTCAAAGTAACATACCGTACTTATCATTGAACACAAAATGAGATTAAAAATTGAAGTTATTCACGGGCAACCAGTTGAGAATATGTATGAACTTCAAATGACACGACGAACCGTCTCGTTCTGCTTATGGATGCAAACTCAGGTCATGCAGACTAAGCAATGATTTCGTGCCTGACGGATACTAACTGTCACTCCTGATTAGGCATACAGAGAGTGATATACCTCGATTTTAGACAGAGCCAGTTTTCAAATTTCAACTTTAAATTACATATCGCAAGTATTTTTGCCGGACGCGAATTCCTACCCAGCACCTATTTTCACTGTTAACGAACGACGAGAGATGTTGAATCTTGGTTCTTAACAAGTAACTTACTTGAATTGCCGTGAGGTAAGGCTTTGTACTGGGCAGGGATTCGAACGTATATCGGCAGGCAGTAACATCTCTTAGCTTTTGGTTTGGCAGCACTCGACAGCCATTTCTACGCGCAAGTAATAGAAGAATGGCAGCGCGTTTTTGTTATCAAGTAACGTCTTCATCGATTACTTTAGTTTTAATGTAATCTATGAGTAATTGCTGATGTTTGATATTAACATGAAAAGAATTCTGTAGACAGAGAAAGAACCTCTTCTTGGGAAACTACTTGTATAGTGATCAAAAGGCACGAACTTATATTCAAGTACAGTGTTCCAGCAGCGGCATGAAGAAAATGATAGTAATAATGTCGGTAATAATCCAATTATCCGGTAACTTCAGACTTCCCAGTGGATCTTCACGAACTAAGAAAATATCTGAATTTGTGAACATTTCAAAATGGCTTCACATCGAGCCTATGATGCCTACAAGGGTCTTTACATCCTGCTGACATGAGAATAGCATAATCTCCGCGTCAGAAGCTTTTTTCTACTTAAACATTTAATAGACTCGCGTTTTATCCACCGTGACTACTTTTGTAAGCTCAGCACATCATCCGTAGCAGCTCACTCCTGGGGCTGGGAAATGTGGGCACAGTGGCCTGGTGGAACTATCACAGGAGCAATGCGTGGGTTCAGACATTTACTTTTAAGAAGCACAAACAGATTTACTTTGCGTCTGGTAACCTCAAAGAAAGACGTTATAATCCAGAATTCGCAATACAAATCACGTTCCATCATTACCAACTGGGCAGAGCCAGGTTACGTTGGGAAATGACATAGCGGAAGTCATCGTAAACAGAAATACAGTCGCCAGTAAACTTACTTACATTAGAAAATTTTATTTTATTTTATGAACCGATAGCCATTTAAAGGATGGGGCTCTTATTTTACTTGTAATTGATTCAACTAGAGACGTTGAAAAATTTGGTGCTGGACTGTGATTCGAATTCGTTTCTCCTCTTTCGAGGATCTGAATCTCTCGGGACATTATAGTTCAACCATTTCGTCCCTTTTCGCAAGACTGCAACCTTCTCTAGGTCTCCTCCAAAGGTAAGGATGTGGGTCCGAATCCTGATCCAATACAAAAATATTCATAGTTTCAGTTCAAGCCCTATAACGTGCACACCGTCCCGCTAGTGAAAACCAACGTGCGCTTTTAATGTCTATTCATGTGTTGCCAGCAATCGCAATAGTTGTCATTATTTCTTGTCAAACACGCACACACCTTACCGTTGGTGAGTAAGCAACTGATATTTAAGCTATATTTGTGGATGCACGGTAGGCGTGTAGTTAGATTGTCACTTAGGTACAAAAGTTTGTATCCTTAGTTTAGATTCAAACACCTAGCAGCTGGTAAGGAAAACCGATACGTAACATTTGATTTTACTTAATTAACAATACGATTACGTGTTGGGTTCGTATCTCCGTCATATAACTTCACATCATGCACTTAATCTTTAAATGCATGCGCACTTTGTTACTTGAGCTTGGAGGTATATCAGACATCTTTCGTGGTTAGTTAACAGGGACGAAATTGTCTTGTTAGGAGTCCAGGTTTATTACAAAAATTGTCGTCTTTTATTTTCAAGTTTAGATTTCATTACTGGTATTGGCAAAAATTTCGGTAATTCATGACTCTTCATGGGTAGCCATCAATATGATATGATTAGATTACATTAGATCAATTTTTGTTTCATAGATCATGAATACGATATTTCGTAATGATGTGTAACGTGTAATTTTAATGAAAGATTTCTTTACATACCATATTCAATTTCTTTACAACAATGTCTTACTCTCTCTCATTCTTTTTGATTTCTCTCTCTCTCTCTCTCTCTCTCTCTCTCTCTCTCTCTATCATACACACACACATTCTTTTTTTCTTTATTTGTTTGTTTTGCTCGACTATCGGCGAGGCATCAAAACGTCTCTGAATGAGCTTCTTAGTTTTTAGTACACTTACGAAATAAATATAAAAACAACTGTGAGAGTTACTGGTATATGATGCTTAGTTTTCAGTCAGTTTGGAGTATTATTAGTAACCACGCTCCAGTCCCTAAACCTAGTTACAGAAATGCGAATCAGACGCATTACGTATTCCAGGCCGCAGCAACCGCGACTTGGAGACACCAGCTATGGTCACTTCCCAGCCCGCTGTACGATCACATCGGTTCGTCTTCTTTCTGCTGGTACTGTAACTGAGATTTGACAACAAGGCAACGTATGTTTGGCAACTCTGTGATCGACGAGTTCCTTCCTGGTGCGCACAGAATTTATCCTCAAAGTTCACTTGATTTTACCTGTCATTTCCATTGAATAATCTGATTTATTATCACGTTAGGTGTAACAAAAGATTGTAAATTTACGGTTTTCAGCCCAGGAAAGTCGTTGCACGTGGAAATCGCAACTAATCTCGTCCTTTAAATAGCGGTTTACGAGTGCTAGACATTATCGAACTCGTAAGAGTAAGCTAAGACACGTACTTCTACGCCAGCTCTATGGTAATGCGCTGACCTGAGAAATAGCATCTGTTATGGTTCGCACTTCCTGTCTCGCTGACTGTAACGTTTTTATCCCTTCTGTGAAAGAGCTACAAGCAGTCAGATAAAACATCGATAAAGAAATCGCAAAAAAATACTTTCGGCCCATAGTGCAATGGTGAAAACTTACAATGCTGCACAACGGGTAACTCCTCTTCCCGCCGCTGACAAGCAAATTTTGGGTTTCTAGGAATACAAAACTTTACTTATGAAATGCGACATTTGCAATGCACGACGTTTTCAACAAAGAGATGGCGCAATACAGTAGCTCAAGTGGAAAGAAACACTTCCTTTTCAAATTTGTGCATCCTACACTGTTGGCTGTTCTGTGTAGGTGGCAGGTACGTGATTTTATTTCGGTGATTACAAAATAAAGTCGAATTTATGCACTGGGTAGTCGAGGCAGCTAGTTCATTGTGATTCGGTCAACCAAGTAAATGAATTTACTGAACCTGCTGCAAATTACTACAGGAAGCCTGTGTGTCAATTCTCATCCAGAGAGGTGCAACGGCGTTACGATAGAAAAATGAGCCACATACTTATAATATGCTTGTATATCTATGGACTGGGTTCGATTCCAACTTCTGTCAATAATTTTAGATAAGGAGAGACAGATTCCATTCTCTTCTGGCTACACCAAGTGAAGAAGATATAATGACATTGTGGTCTGAAATTAACATGAAAAATGATATTCCTTTACTACAAAGTAGACGTTAGGATGAATCACAATAAAGACTGGAGCGGCGACACGTAGAAACCTTTCTTATACTTGTTATTTATTTCTAGTGACGAAACAAAGGCTATGTAGGCTCACAGGACATTTAGTCCATATTTTATATGAGCTTCTGTATGTCGATAAAATCGGTTCTGATCTGGGAATGCAACTTAGACCGTACTTAACGCTGAATTTGATCCCTTCGTGAGAATACAGCACGTCTACAATTTGTTGTTTGTTCAGAACTGCAGATTCCTCAACATCTCCACATACTGCGCGTGAATGGGTTCGAATCCTGGCCCGGCACTATAGATTTCATTATGTATTATCAAGCTCTAGCATGAGAACACCTATCTGCTGGTGGATAATTATTTTAATGTTTAATGTATTTTCATTCGTTGTCAACACTAACGATATGTGACGTTTTTGACACCCAGTGAGACACAGAACTATTTGCGAGATCACTGTAAGTTCAAGATGTTAGTCCGAACTGGACAAAAATTCGGAAGCTGACGTATCTTTGTGTGTAGTCAAAAGCGATATGATGTGTGGAGCTGTATTCCCAGTGAGCACTGAACTCTTCGTCATATTATTTCTAGTTCAAACACGCTCACATGTCGCTGCTGGTGCAACAAACCCATATTTAACGTTCGTTTTCTCTAGAATATAACAGCGATAGATGCCGGGTTGGAGTCTTGGGAAGGAAAAAAATGTATGTTTCGTCTCGTCATTTCAGTTAAAACATCTAGCTACTGCCGAGAAAACCCGAAATGTCACAGTTGATTGTGCGTCGATATCTATCCGATTAAGTTCTGAGTTCGAACCCCTGTCCAACACAAAGCCTTACCTCACGGCAATTCAAATAAGTTACTTGTTAAGAACCAAGATTCAACATCTCTCGTCGTTCGTTAACAGGGACAATAGGTGCTGGGTAGGAATTCGCGTCCGGCAAAAATACTTGCGATATGTAATTTAAAGTTGGAATTTGCAAACTGGCTCTGTCTAAAATCGAGGTATATCACTCTCTGTATGCCTAATCAGGAGTGACAGTCAGTATCCGTCAGGCACGAAATCATTGCTTAGTCTGCATGACCTGAGTTTGCATCCATATGCAGAACGAGACGGTTCGTCGTGTCATTTGAAGTTCATAAATATTCTCAATTAGCTGCTCGTGAATACCTTTAATTTTTAATCTTATTTTGTGTTAAATAATAAGTACGGTATGTTACTTTGAAGAGTAAATCATGAATACGACGAATTTACTACGTGCATTACCTATCTGACGTAATAATGAGAGTGGTAAAATGTCTATTGTAATAAATGTGAGCTACAAGCCTTAAGGGCAGTCTTATCTGTGATAAGGTGTTCCGTGATATTTGTAGTATCGTGGTATTACTTTGCATCTTGAGTTATTGCAATACAGAACAGTTTTTTCTCGTGGTGACTTGTTGGAACCACTTTCAATAGTCAAACGAGTGTACCAAGGAGCGATAAGGAGACCTGCTAGACAGTTGCGCTATGTGGGTTGCATGTGAATCAGGCGAAATTCAATTCAGGTCGTTCGGATACTATTGGGCATGAATGAACATCACGTGTATCGATTTCCATCGCGCTGGGGTAAGACCTCCGGGATACGTTTATTCTCCTTAGTGTGTAAATATATTTGGAGCATGTCATTCAAAAACGTTTGAAACGACATAGACGGGAGCGTGTTGTTGTTAGGAGAGCAGAATGTATTAGACTCGCGGATCATGTGGTGTTATTGGCAGAGAGCGAAAGTATGACTGAAATGTTAAAAGAATTGAACAAGAGACGTGAGTAAATTGGAATGAGAAATAATAAGAAAAACGCAAAATGTCCGGTGATAGGTGCAAGAAAAGCAAGAACAACTATAATGTTAGGCAGGAAGATACACAACAATTTAGTGTTTTTAGATAACTGCGACGTGCTGTTATGGACGACATTGGAAGTAATAAGGAGGTGAAAATACGTATAGCAATTGCCAACGAGACGTTTCATAACAGGAGGCTTTTATGTGGGTGCGTTGATAGGGGATAAAATAGGCAGGCACAGTGAGAAATGAGGTGGTGTTGATTGGGAGAACAGAGAGAAATTTTAAAGGTAGCAGGATGAGCAAACACAATTGGCATGGACACTGAATGAGAAGAGATTGTTTATTGATGGTATGAAGGAAATTGTGAATGCAAGAAGAAGAAGAAGAAGAAGAAGAAGAAGAAGACGCAGAACATACCAGGTGGTGGACAGCGTAAGAACAGAAAATAGTTGTGAGAAAACAAGAGGGTAAGAAATGATGGGACTGCATGGAGAACTACATGTGAAGACCTGCCCTAGGGCAGAACACTCACGGTGGTGGTGTTGATGAAGAGGAGACTTATGTAGGACATTTTGCAAAACGCCCATTTTCTTGTAATCCAAATTTAAACAAAACATAGGCAGCTTATAATTTGTAGTCTATAACCGACCGTGAATTGCGTGACAGATGGAACTTGCCAGTATACCAGTTATTAGGACTTATTCCCACTCCACTGACGTATGGAGCGTGCGAACCGTGGCTGCTTAAAAGCCTCTGTGCGTGCTGTGCTTAGTCTCTTCTGGTCTTCACGCTTCCTACAGTTACAATACGTAGGCGGTTTCAGTATATTCCATTCCTACTTTCATCATGTAACGTCAGTTCTAGAAACTTTCTAATTAGGTCTCCTCGAGATACTTTACTCTTCCACGGGATAGTCTGTGTCTACCATGAACTGACCGTTAGTCAGTAAGTGGAATAACTGGTTTTCCGACACATGTCGCCATGTAACTGTCGCTCTGTCTCCACGCCAGAGAGACGGAAATTCTGTGTGCCACATTTGAAGATGAGTCTGTAAAGGTTACAAAACTAGTTAATGGAATTACAAATAGTTGAAAAAGTGAGTTTTTGCAGTTTTCCGTATTTACATTCAATGCACTAGTCACAGGCTCTAGGCGATCCTTAGGGGACAAGCTTAGTCGGTTGAGAGCGTGATGTGTCCCTCCGAGATTAATTTCACCTGGGCTTTAAGCGACTCACCGGTCAGCATTTACAGAGCTGCCAACTACATCTCACACCGGGAATATGACCAGGATTGGTTTGCATCGCAGCCTACGGAAGAGAACGCAAATCGAACGATCATTCGCAGTCATTCCCTCCATTGACTACCATTCGCCTATATTCAACAGTTAAGGATTCCTCCGGAAATATTCCAAGTAGACTTTCTCTGGATATTTTACGTTTCTTTCCAAGCGCCTGCCTGTTCAATTTGATCAGAAACTGTGTGACATTCTCCAACGGGTCAAAAAACCTGTGACCATTCGTGCCGCCCTTCTCTGTATACATTCAGTATCGCCGGGCAGTTGTATCTGATTAGGATCCAAGAATCTCGAGCAATATTCGGGGATGGGTCGCAAGCGTGATTTGTAAGCAATTTCTTTTGTACACTGATTGTATTTTCCTAGAATTCTACCAACGAATTGCAGCCATCCACCGTATTTCCCTAAGACTGCGACTATGTGACGGTTCCATTTCAAATCTCTAGAAATTTTTACACCCAGGTATTCATGTGGGTTGAGCGATAGCGAATTTGACTCGCTGCACTATACTCGTAGGATAAGGTTATATCGTTTTGTGAACCGAACAATTTTACATTTCGGGAACATTTAAACTAAGTTGTCATGCTTTGCACTACACTGAAATCTTATGAAGGCGTGACTTCTTTCAAACAGAACTTTATTACAGGCAACAGCATCATTTGCGAAAACACTGAAGTTCCAAATAGACCGCGTAACCACGGCCCCCTTCTCCCCTCCAAATTGCTGTCTGAAAACTGGAAGTCCCATTTGTAAAACACCTTCAGAAGTTCGTTCACATTCCGTATCAGTTAATGTGTTAAAAACTTGACCTGAAGAAACATAACCCTTTGCAGTTGAAGACGCTCAGTTGTAAGAGAAGCTAGTTTTTCGAAAACGTCTCAATATTTATGTACTGAACTAGGTGTTGTACAATTCTATAATTTTCAGGTACATTCGGCGACGTTTGTGGATACTGTCTGACAAATGTGTTGCGAATAAAGTGAGTAGTAAAGAAGTAATAAAGTGAAACATCAAGCCTGATGCTGACACCTTACTGCACGATCAGCGAAAATGTAGAAGTGATAAAAGTCTTTTTCCTTTCATCATTATGTCAGGGATGTCAGAGGGGAAAAAAAGTTTCGCCAAGTTTCGAAATTATGTGTGAAGTTTGTTGGAAGTCGCCACGTGCTGCCTTTCACAAATGCTTGGTGAATATAGTCTCGATAATTTGCGCGCCATGAAATTATGCTGCCTTAGACGAGTACTCAGTTTTTAACTTTTAACGCCCGACTTATTGCGTAAACCTATGCCTTTAAATGAAGGACGGAAGGAGGATTGCATTTAATGTGCTATCGATGTCGAGGTCATTAGAGACGGAGCAGGAGTTGGCACTGCGTCAGGGAAGGGTAAAAGAAGTCCGCCGTTCCCTTTCAAAGGAACCATCCCAGCATTTACTTGGAGCGATTCAGGAAAGTTACGGAAAACGTATCAGGATGGCCGGATGCGGATTTAAACGTCATCCTCCCGAATGCGAGTCTAGTGTACTAGTTGACAGCTCGTCGTGTAGAAGCTAGCGTTGTTGGTGATGGGATTCCGGGTTCGATTCACGGCTGGGTTGCTTTCTCCGCCCGGGAAGTAGGTGTCTGTGGTGTCATCATTTCATCATCATCCGTGAAGGTGGCGAAACTGGACTGTGTAAAGGTTGGGGCTTTGTACAGGCACTGATAACCGTGCAGTTAAGCGCCCCAAAAACCAATCATCATCATCATCATCATCATACCATGTAATAACCACTGCGGCAGCTCGTTCGGTATACATTTAAATGAGCAGATTAAGTCAGCATTTTTAGTATTTACATTGACATCGTTCTTCATAAATGAAAGCAGGAACTATGACAAGACAAAGGAATTGGGATAACGAATGAGAAATACCTGATTGTGCTTCTGTTTGTAGATGACATGATTCACGTTCACGAAATGACCTCCAAAGATCTATATACCACCTGAACGAAATATGCAATGAATACAACTTTAAAATTTCTAGGAACAAAACGAAAATAAGTGCACTCCGAGGAAAATACTCAGTCAGTTTAAAACTAGTTTTGGATAATCCTGCTTTAGAACTGGTCTCTTAATCTTTCATTTAGGCTACGCTGTAAGATCTGATTTTTACTCTGATACTTAAAATAAATTACACAAATTCTAAGCTGTT
Source organism: Schistocerca gregaria (assembly GCF_023897955.1). NCBI lineage: Eukaryota > Metazoa > Arthropoda > Insecta > Orthoptera > Acrididae > Schistocerca > Schistocerca gregaria. The sequence goes on from NW_026061740.1 coordinate 341,612, forward strand.
TGTGACACTATTATCTGAATATTGGGCAATAATGTACAAAAAGATTGTCCCGAAATTCTATAACGTGGTCGCGGTTCCTGTATTATGCTATGAAAGCGAAAACATAGTTAAAAAAACAGCAAAAAAAATCACACGGCAGAGATGAGGTTCCTAAGAAATTCGAAGAGCTGCACAACAAGAAATGATTAGGAATGAAGATACTAGAGAAAAATTAAGTATTTTCAACAGAAACTAAAAAATTCAAAAATATCGTGAAGACTGGTGAGAATGCTACGTCCCAGACTTCCCCAAAATATTCTGAACTACAAGCGGAATGGAAGACGTGATATTGAAAGGCCTCGGACGTGGGAGCAATTTCGTTTGAGAGACTATCCCGCGCGGCGACTACTGAAGTACTTATACATTATAGAATTCTTAAGTTATACAACCAAAATAAGTAAGTTTTAATGTAGTTTACGTTCACTGATGCAAAAAAAATTCTTGCTTTTTAAAGTGGGCTATGTTCTTTCTAAGGGTTCAAACTGTCTCCATGACAAATTTGAACAATATCTGTTAAGCGGTTTGGACTCTAAAACGAAACAGACTGTGTTACAAAGTAGAAAAGCAACTGAGAGAAAGAAGCAGCGTCGGTTTCTGCAGGAGGCGGCCATCATTTTGTAGGACAATGTTCGGGCACGCTCGGTTCAAGTCGTGACTGATTTGATCGGTATATAGGGATGGGGAGCGCCGCATCACGCACCACACTCATCTACATCTATATTTATACTCCGCAAGCCACCCAACGGTGTGTGGCGGAGGGCACTTTACGTGCCACTGTCATTACCTCCCTTTCCTGTTCCAGTCGCGTATGGTTCGCGGGAGGAAAGACTATCTGAAAGCCTCTCTCTAATTTTACATTCGTGATCTCCTCGGGAGGTATAAGTAAGGGGAAGCAATATATTCGATACCTCATCCAGAAACGCACCCTCTCGAAATCTGGCGAGCAAGCTACACCGCGATGTAGAGCGGCTCTCTTGCAGAGTCTGGCACTTGAGTTTGTCAAACATCTCCGTAACGCTATCACGGTTACCAAATAACCCTGTGACGAAACGAGCCGCTCTTCTTTGAATCTTCTCTATCTCCTCCGCAAACCCGATCTGGTACGGATCCCACACTGATGAGCAATACTCAAGTATAGGTCCAACGAGTGTTTTGTAAGCCACCTCCTTTGTTGATGAACTACAGTTTCTAAGGACTCTCGCAATGGATCTCAACCTGGTACGCGCCTTACCAACAGTTAATTTTATATGATCATTCCATTTCAAATCGATCCGCACGCATACTCCGAGATATTTTACAGAAGTAACTGCTACCAGTGTTTGATCCGCTATCATATAATCATACAATAAAGGATCCTTCTTTCTATGTATTCGCAATACATTACATTTGTATATGTTAAGGGTCAGTTTCCACTCCCTGCACCAAGGGCCTATTCGCTGCAGATCTTCCGGCATTTCGCTACAATTTTCTAATGCTGCAACTTCTGTGTATGCTACAGAATCATCCGCGAAAAACCGCATGGAATTCCGACACTATCTACTACCTCATTTATATATATATATTGTGAAAAGTAATGGTCCCATAACACTCCCCTGTGGCACGCCAGATATTATTTTAACGTCTGTAGACGTCTCTCCAGTGATAACAACATGCTGTGTTCTGTGTGTTAAAACTCTTCAATCCAGCCACAGAGCTGGTCTGATATTCCGTGGGCTCTTACTTTATTTATCAGGCGACAGTGCGGAACTGTATCGAACGCCTTCCGGAAGTCGAGAAAAATAGCATCTACCTGGGAGCCTGTATCTAATATTTTCTGGGTCTCATGAACAAATAAAGTGAGTTGGGTCTCACACGATGGATGTTTCCGGAATCCGTGTTGATTCCTACAGAGTAGATTCTGGGTTTCCAAAAACGACATGATACTCGAGCAAAAAACATGTTCTAAAATTCTACAACAGATCGACGTCAGAGATATAGGTCTATAGTTTTGCGCATCTGCTCTACGACCCTTCTTGAAGACTCGGACTACCTGTGCTCTTTTCCAATCATTTGGAGCCTTCCGTTCCCCTAGAGACTTGCGGTACACGGCTGTTAAAAGGGAGGGCAAGTTCTTTCGCGTACTGTGTAGAATCGAATTGGTACCCCGTCAGGTCCAGTGGACTTTCCTCTGTTGAGTGATTCCAGTTGCTTTTCTACTCCTTGGACACTTATTTCGATGTCAGCCATTTTCTCGTTTGTGCTAGGATTTAGAGAAGGAACTGCAGTGCGGTCTTCCTCTATGAAACATCTTTGGAAAAAGGTGTTTAGTATTTCAGCTTTACGCCTGTCATCCTCTGTTTCAATGCCATCATCACCCCGGAGTGTCTGGACATGCTGTTTCCAACCAATTACTGATTTAAATTGAGACCAGAACTTTCTAGGATATTCTGTCTAGTCGGTACATAGAATTTTACTTTCGAATTCACTGAACGCTTCACGCATAGCCCTCCTTACGCTAACTTTGACATCGTTTAGCTTCTGTTTGTCTGAGAGGTTTTGGCTGCGTTTATACTTGGAGTGAAGCTGTCTTTGCTTTCGCAGTAGTTTCCTAACTTTGTTGTTGAACCACGGTGGGTTTATCCCGTCCCTCACAGTTTCACTCTACACGTACCTGTCTAAAACGCATTTTACGATTGCCTTGAACTTTTTCCAAAAATACTCAACATTGTCAGTGTCAGAACAGAAATTTTCGTTTTGATCTGTTAGGTAGACTGAAATCTGCCTTCTATTACCCTTGCTAAACACGTAAGCCTTCCTCCCTCTTTTTATATTCCTATTAACTTCCATATTCAGGGATGTTGCAACAGCCTTATGATCACTAATCCCTGTTCTGCACATACAGAGTCGAAAAGTTTGGGTCTGTTTGTTATCAGTAGGTCCTAGATGTCATCTCCACGAGTCGGTTCTCTGTTTAATTGCATGAGGTAATTTTCGGATAGCGCACTCAGTATAATGTCACTCGACGCTCTGTCCCTACGACCCATCCTAAACATCTGAGTGTCCCAGTCTATATCTGGTAAATTGAAATCTCTACCTAAGACTATAACATGCTGAGAAAATTGATGAGAAATGTATTCCAAATTTTCTCTCAGTTGTTCTGCCGCTAATGCTGCTGGGTCGGGAGGTCGGTAAAAGGAGCCAATTATTAACCTAGCTCGGCTGTTGCGTGTAACCTCCACCCATAATAATTCACAGGAACTATCCACTTCTACTTCACTACAGGATAAACTTCTACTAACAGCGACTAACTCTCCACCACCGGTTGCATGCAATCTATCCTTTATATCTGTCTGTACCTTTGTAAAAATTTCGGCAGAATTTCTCTCTGGTTTCAGCCAGCTTTCTGTACCTATAACGATTTCAGCTTCGGTACTTTCTATCAGCGCTTGAAGTTCCGGTACTTTACCAACGCAGCTTCGACAGTTTACCATTACAATACCGATTGCTGCTTGGTCCCCTCATGTCCTGCTTTGCCCCGAACTCGTTGAGGCTGCCGCCCTTTTTGTACTTGCCCAATGCCATCTAACCTAAAAAACAGCCCAGCTCACGCTACACAACCCCTGCTACCCGTGTAGCCGCTTGTTGCGTGTAGTGGACTCCTGACCTATCCAGCGGAACCCGAAACCCCACCACCCTATGGCTTAAGTCGAGGAATCTGCAGCCCACACGGTCACAGAACAATCTCAGCCTCTGATTCAGACCCTTTACTCAGCTCTTTACCAAAGGCCCGCAGTCTGTCCTGTCGACGATGCTGCAGATGGTGAGCGGTGAGCTCTGCTTTCATCCGGCTAGCGAGACTGGCAGTCTTCACCAAATCAGATAGCCAGGAAGGGTTTCCTCCGATCCATAGCGACACACATCATTGGTGTCGACATGAGCGACCACCTGCAAATGGGTGCAACCTGCACCCTTCATGGCATCCGGAAGGACCCTTTCCACATCTGGAATGACTCACCCCGGTATGACCACGGATTGCACATTGGTTTTCTTCCCCTCTCTTGCTGCCATATCCCTAAGGGGCCCCATTACGCGCCTGACGTTGGAGCTCCCAACTACCAGTAAGACCACCCTCTGCGACTGCTCGGATCTTGCAGACTGAGGGGCAACCCCTGGAACAGGACAAGCAGCCACGTCAGGCCGAAGATCAGTATCGGCCTGAGACAGCCCCGGAATTGCGCCCTTATGAGCTCAGCTTGATTCCTGACGTGAAGGTAGCGTTCTCGCTTTCCGCGTCTGGGTTCCCGGGTTCGATTCACGGCGGGGTCAGGGATTTTGTCTGCCTCGTGATGGCTGGGTGTTTTGTGATGTCCTTAGGTTAGTTAGGTTTAAGTAGTTCTAAGTTCTAGGGGACTGATGACCACAGATGTTAAGACCCATAGTGCTCAGAGCCATTTGAACCATTTGTCGAACTTTGGGGTATTCGGTTCGGAGCTGTTATGGAGATACGTCAGACAATAGACCGCTCCATTCGAACTACTTATACAACTGGCGTAGTTAGGGGTATCTTGCTCTTTCGACATCACTGGCGATGGCTTATATACATGAGCTGTTCAAAAAATATCCGACCTTTTTTAATTGTTGAAATCAACAATGATATCAGGGCGCGCATGGGCTCATGTTTTCAGGCATATTTAGCACACATACCTGATTTTCTCCACTACTTCGGAACACTTGCAAGTCGTACACGTTGGATTTAGTATTCTGAGCAAAATGACGTCTTTACATCACATTTGGCTCCAAGCTTGGCGATTCTCAAGTTGAAACCATCGTGTGTTTGTGGACAAAGTAATGGGTACTGCAGGGCTAAAGGAGTGGTACAACCATTTCAAAGGTAGCCGCTAATCAATGAAGACAGAAGCCAGTTAAGGTACGCCCGCAATATCCGCAAATCAGGTCGTTACTGATCCCGCAATATTGCTGGTGAAGCAGAATGGACTAATCACTATCAGAGAAGTTGTAGTCTAATCTAAAAGCCGTAAAGTCAACTAACTAGGTGTTACAATAACTAACGTCCGCCCGCGGTAGCTGAGTGGTCAGCACGACAGACTGTCAATCCTAAAAGACCGGGTTAGATTCCCGGCTGGGTCGGAGATTTTCTCCGCTCAGGGACTGGGTGTTGTGTTGTACTAATCATCATTTCATCCCCATCGACGCGCAAGTCGCCGAAGTGGCGTCAAATCGAGAGACTTGCACCAGGCGAACGATCTACCCGATGGGAGGCCCTCGTCACACGCCATTATTATTATACAATAACGAACAACTTAAATTGGAAAGAACACATAGAAAATGTTGCGGTTAAGGCTAACCGAAGACTGCGTTTTATTGGCACAACACTTAGAAAACGTAACAGACCTACAAAGGAGACTGCCTACACTACGCTTGTCCGTCCTCTTTTAGAATACTGCTGGGAAATGTGGGATCCTTAAAAGATAGGACTGACGGAGTAGATCGAAAAAGTCCAAAGATAGGCAGCACGTCCTTCTATTATCGCGAAATATGAGAGAGTGTGTCACACAAATGATACAGGATTTTGGCTGGACATCTTTAAAAGAAAAGCGTTTTTCGTTGCGACGGAATCTTCTCACGAAATTCCAATCACCAACTTTTTCCTCCGAATGCGAAAATATTTTGTTGACACCGACCTACGTAGGGAGAAACGACCACAACGATAAAATAAGGGAAGTCAGAGCTCGTATGGAAAGACACAGGTGATCATTCTTTCCGGGTGCTATGCGAGATTGGAATAATAGAGACTTGTGAAGGTGGTTCGATGAACAACCTGCTAGGCACTTAAATGTGATTTGCAGAGTATCCATGTAGATGCAAGTATAGGTGGTCACATTTTTACTATCCCCTGTATGTGCATATCGCTTCACACGACCTTTGTTACCTCAATGTCGATATCGGCATCATTTTCGAAATATGTGAGCTTTCTTATATTATCTGTAATGTTAATATACAACATGAACAGTAAGGCTCCCAACACGCTTCCCTCTGGCACAAGTGGTTACTTTTACACGTATAGATGAACTCTCCATTTAGGATGAGATGATGTGTCCTCCCTACAAAAATATTTTATTGGCCGTACTTTATACGGTGCAGGCAAATGGTCAACTACAATTGCTGTTTACTGTGAGGTAACCTCTAGCGTATCAGAAGCAGTTTAGGAACATTTTTTCAAATGAGTATACGCCACACGCGAGACAGATGTGCACAGTTTTGCCATTTCAATTTTTGCACGTTTCACAGATACCTTTTCGAAAATTTCGAGCAAAACAAATCGAAATCTTTATTACATCATGAAACAATGAAGAAGCAAATGCGGGTTTGTTCGCAAGCCCGAAGCAACATCTGGTACAAGAATCATGGATTTTAATAAAGTAGCTGTCGATAGGTTTTTTTCGTTGCTTACAGATGTAACTGACAATCACAAACTAATGACTTCTCAAATAACTAATTGTGATGGAACAGGCGTCTCGGTTAATGCTAAAAACTAATCGAACATCGCAGCTTGCAAAGGGAACCGTCCAGTGCGATCGTTAACATCTGCAGAAAGGGGCGAAACTGCAACCAGCCTCATTAGTACGTCAGCAAGCGGTGCTGACATTCCTCCTACGATTATTTTTCCACGAAAGAAGAAGCAGAAAGAATTTGAGTTAGGACAGGCAGCAGGAGGTTGCGCTGAGGTCCACAGCACAGCATGTATGGCCACAGAGTCCTTCTTTGTATGGTTTCCACAATTAGTGGTATTTTCTAAGGCATCAAAGCAGGTCCCAGTTCTCCTTATATCAGATGGCCACTCAGCACATACCACGAACATTGACGTTATGGACTACGCGAGGGAGAGTGGCGTTTCTTTACCACCACATTGCTCTCACAGACTTCAGCCGCTTGATGTTTGTTTTATAAATCCTCGTTATAGTGATCAGCTTCGAAAATGGCGACGGAACCATGCAGCGAAAGTCGTAACTATCTTTCAAATTTCAACGCTTTTTGGTTCAGCTTTCGTCTAAAGCGCAACAATGAAAACCGCTATTAAAGGTTTCGAAGCTACTGCAATATGGCCCACGGACGCATCCATATTCACGACGCACACTTCCTCCCGGCACACACAACTGACAGCGGACGTGATAGGCCGTCAGATAAAGAGGTTATTATATCTGAACAATTGGAATTGCCTTCACCTAGCACACCAGCTGAAAAAGACGACTCAAACGGGCTGGATAATCAAGGGGACGAGGTTTCAGCGAATTGTTACAATGAACTGCCGCCTAAGAATAACAAAGTTATTGGGGCTAATTGTTCTAATCTTGGGTGCTCTTGGATGACAACTGACAACACAACCTCCTCATTTCATATTTCACCTGAGATTCTGATTTTCTTGTCAAAAGTTAACGAAAGCAAGGAAAGAGCGAGACTGAAAAGGGGGAACAACGTTGTTTTAACTGATTCGCCGTACAAAAAAAAGAGTTAAAAGTCATTAATGGGAGAAATAGAAAAAAGAACATTGACAAAGAAGAAAGAGCAAACAGAAAGAGAATAAAATTAAGAACTCAAAAAAGAGAGAAAGATTCTGAAGGTAAATGGAAAAAAGGAGAGAGAATACAATACTAACGAGAGTGATTATGAGGAAAGTTCTGACTGTCAATGTGTATATTGTGGTGGGTTATATTCAAAATCAGTTGGAAGTTGGGTCGCTTGTTCCACCTGCAAAAAACTGACACACGATTCTTGTGCAGGAATAGATAGCGAAGATGATGAGTGTCTCCCCGTGTGTGAATTTTGTAAACAGCCTCAAGAAAAGGATACGATTCATGAAAACTGTAGTTTGACATTAATACTCACTTTAAACTAAAAAAAAATAACGAGCAAGCCAATATTTTCTGCATTTCGGATAATTTTATACGTTTTTGTAATCACTTGTATTTACCACCCCATTGTGACGCGTGCAAATGTTATAAATTTCTGTTTTTGAGTGAGAAAATATTGTTGTTTTATTTTATGGCAATGTTCTTGTATTTTTGTGATTAATACATCATAATGTGTTCATATAAAAATTTGTAACTCTCTTATTTATCAATTTTGTACATTTAATCAAAGTTTTCAACTGTGTACCCCATTATACCTTGGATTCCCCAACGTGTCGGATAAGAAAGATAAAAATACAATCACTACTCGTTTCTTCAACGACAATTTAAGCTGTGTTCTGTGGTTCCTCCCAGAGTTCATCACGATATATTCCGAAAAAAATCATAGTTAACGAACATTATAAATTGCTCTAGAAACGAAGGCAATCGCAGTTAACATTTAATAAGGCCACTGGTATCCTTCGAAATGCAACTAATCAACGTCATGCAGAACGTCGTGGGTCACAGCGGATGGGTGGAATCGAAATATGACATTTACCCACGATCGCTTCTTTTTGTCAATTTGTGCCATTAATTTCTCTGCTCCCTAATCTGATTTCGTATCTCCCCATCAGCTATTCGATCAAAACTTTTTTAGCATTCTTCTACACCACCACATTTCGGAAGTTTCTAGTCGTCTCCTGTTTGGGGAACCAGGCATGTTAACTACTGATTCGCAATATATTTATTCCGAAAGGCAAAAGGAACCCCGAAAACAATGAAAATAATTTTGTTTATTGGTGATTGTACCAGTTTTATTTACACTTAGTGTGAATATGAAAGTATTTTAGTCCAAATCCGTATTTGAAGGTTCTAAATGTCGGTTTAAATGGCAGCTTGCTATGTAAGACATGCCCACTTGTTTCTCTGTGCCATCTCTTCTTTGAGATGATAAGCCTAGGGACATTTTACCCGTAGCTTTGAGCTTTCACCTATTGAATACATTTTTTCTTGTCTCGTAGACAGTTGTTTGCTAGAGTAATAACGTTTCTGAACAAAACAAATGCCAAGATCTACCCACAAAGTTTTCGAAAGAAGTTCTAGAAGACTTGCAAGAAATAAAAAAGTAAATATCATGAAACAAATGTTATGTTTACGTACAGCATGCGTACTATTGGAAAGTGAAAGAAACTATGAATTTAAATGAGTGCATGTACGACGGTAAGTGCAATACAACTTTAAATTTTCCGTAACTTTTCTAACTAAATGTACCTTTCCTCTCAAACCATTTATCCCAGAACCATGGAATTCTAACGACCAGTTTTCTTACTCGAGGGCATGAAGAGTCGAGGGATATGAAAGGGAAGCAGTGGTTGGGAAGGGAGTGAGACAGGGTTGTAGCCTATCCCCGATGTTATTCAATCTGTTTGCTGAGCAAGCAGTAAAGGAAACAAAAGAAAACTTCGGAGTAGGCATTAAAAACCATGGAGAAATTGTATTATAATGAACACTATGGTCTTTTAATTTTTGAAATTTGCCCGCAAAACCTGTCTTTCTAAATTTTTCTAAAAATTTCACTATTAATATATTATTCATGAAAAATGGTCAGCTTGTTGGAAAATAGTGGAAATGCATGTAAGAAATGTTTTGTGTTTTACCGTTAATATAACACAACTTAGGATAAGGGTCATATAAATAGATCAGTTAACATGGTGGAGATGGAAGATACGTTCTCCCCGTGAATATTGTGTTTAAAAACAAATGAATATTTTCAAATCAACAGCTCATTTCATGAAGTCATAACTAGAAGTGAATAATCTCCACAAAAATTGGTAAGTTAATTACTTTGGTGCAAGAAAGTCTCCATCATTAAGGAGAACGATGTTTTCAATAACTTGCCGGCAGCCATAAAAAGCTTTACTACTGACAGATTTCAGTTTACGAGGAGCCTAAAGGATTTCTTGCTAACCATCTCTTCCGACACCATTAATGAATTGAATTACTTAGTAGAACAAGCGCGCGCGCGCGCGATTGAGTGTGTGTGTGTGTGTGTGTGTGTGTGTGTGTGTGAGAGAGAGAGAGAGAGAGAGAGAGAGAGAGAGAGAGAGAGAGAGAGAGACAGAGAGAGAGAGAGAGAGAGAGGGGGGTCAAATAATACGTGTACTATCAGAAGTGTGACCAAATTTTCATTCCTCGTTCATGATCAGTCCATTTGCGGTCTGTGGATAATAAATTAGCATATTATTTTCCCATTGAGTATCTCCCCATTATGGATCAATTTCAATGGAAAGTACATATAATCTAACCCTCTTGTCTGCCCCACTTCTGTTGAAGGTTACACATGAGACAAATACCTTGTTGTTGTTGTTGTTGTTGTCTTCAGTCCACAAACTGGTTTGATGTAGCTCTCCATGCTACTGTATCGTGTGGAAGCTTCATCTCCCAGTACCAACTGCAACCTACATCCTTGTGAATCTGCTTAGTGTATTCATCTCCTGGTCTCCCTCCTCGATTTTTACCCTTCACGTTGTCCTCCAATATTAAATTGGTGATTCCTTAATGTCTCAGAACGTGTCCTACCATCCGACCCCATCTTCTAGTCAAGTTGTGCCACAAAGTTCTCTTCTCCAGTATCCTATTCAATACCTCCACATTAGTTATGTGATCTACCCATCTAATCTTCAGCATTCTTCTGTAGCACCACATTTCGAAAGCTTCTATTCTCTTCTTGTTCAAACTATTTATTGTCCATTATTCACTTCCATACGTGGCTACACTCCATACAAATACTCGGAGAAAAGACTTCCTGATACCTAAAGCTATACTCGATGTTAACAAATTTTTCTTCTTTAGAAACACTTTTCTTACCATTGACAGTCGACATTTTAAATCACTCCTAATGCGTACTCCCAGATAATTTATGGAATTAACTGCTTCCAGTTGCTGACCTGCTATTTTGTAGCTAAATGATAAGGGACCTATCGTTCTATGTATTCGCATCACATTACACTTGTCTACATTGAGATTCAATTGCCATTCCGTGCACCATGCGTAAATTCGCTGCAGATCCTTCTGCATATCAGTACAATTTTCCATTATTGCAACCTCTCGATACACCACAGCATCATCTGCAGAAAGCCTCAGAGACTTTCCGATGTCACTCACCAGGTCATTTATGAATATTGTGAATAGCAACGGCCCTATGACACTCCCGTGCGGCACACCTGAAATCACTCTTACTTCGGAAGACTTCTCTCCATTTAGAATGACATGCTGCGTTCTGTTATCTAGGAAATCCTCGATCCAAGCACACAACTGATCTGATAGTCCGTATGCTCCTACTTTGTTAATTAAACGACTGTGGGGTACTGTGTCAAACGCCTTGCGGAAGTCAAGAAACACGGCATCTACCTGTGAACCCGTGTCTAAGACCCTCTGAGTCTCGTGGACGAATAGCGCGAGCTGGGTTTCACACGGCCGTCTTTTTCGAAACCCATGCTGATTCCTACAGAGTAGATTTCTAGTCTCCAAAAAAGTCATTATACTCGAACATAATACGTGTTCCAAAATTCTACAACTAATCGACGTTAGAGATATAGGTCTATAGTTCTGCACATCTGTTCGACGTCCCTACACTAGATCGCGTGTTACCTGTGCCCTTTTCCAATCCTTTGGAACGCTTCGCTATTCTAGAGACCTACGGTACACCGCTGCAAGAAGGGGGGCAAGTTCCTTCGCGTACACTGTGTAAAACCGAACTGGTATCCCATCAGGACCAGCGGCCTTTCCTCTTTTGAGCGGTTTTAATTGTTTCTCTATTCCTCTGTCGTCTATTTCGATATCTACCATTTTGTCAACTATGCGACTTCAAGAGAAGGAAGCGCAGTGCAGTCTTCCTCTGTGAAACAGCTTTGGAAGAAGACATTTAGTATTTCGGCCTTTAGTCTGTCATCCTCTGTTTCAGTACCATTTTGGCCACAGAGTGTCTGGACATTTTGTTTTGATCCACCTACCGCTTTGACATAGGACCAAAATTTCTTACGATTTTCTGCCAATTCAGTACATAGAACTTTACTTTCGAATTCACTGAAAGCCTCTCGCATAGCCCTCCTCACACTACATTTCGATTCGCGTAATTTTTGTTTGTCTGCAAGGCTTTGGCTATGTTTATGTTTGCTGTGAAGGTCCCTTTGCTTCCGCAGCAGTTTTCTAACTCGGTTGTTGTACCACGGTGGCTCTTTTCCATTTCTTACGATCTTGCTTGGCACATACTCATCTAACGCATATTGTTCGATGGTTTTGAACTTTGTCCACTGATCCTCAACACTATCTGTACTTGAGACAAAACTTTTGTGTTGAGCCGTCAGGTACTCTGTAATCTGCTTTTTGTCACTTTTGCTAAACAGAAAAATCTTATTACCTTTTTTAATATTTCTATATATGGCTGAAATCGTCGTTGCAGTAACCGCTTTATGATCGCTGATTCCCTGTTCTGCATTAACTGATTCAAATAGTTCGGGTCTGTTTGTCACCAGAACGTCTAATATATTATCGCCACGAGTCGGTTCTCGGTTTAACTGCTCAAGGTAGTTTTCAGATAAAGCACTTAAAAATATTTCACTAGATTCTTTGTCCCTGCCACCCGTTATGAACGTTTGAGTCTCCCAGTCTATATCCAGCAAATTAAAATCTCCACCCAGAACTATAACATGGTGGGGAAATCTACTCGAAATATGTTCCACATTATTCTTCTGGTGCTGAGCCACAACAGCTGCTGAGCCTGGGGGCCCTATAGAGACATCCAATTACCATGTCTGAGCCTGCTTTAACCGTGACCTTCACCCAAATCATTTCACAATTAGAATCTCCGTCAATTTCCTTCGATACTATTGCACTTCTTATCGCTATAAACACGCCTCCCCCTTTACTGTCCAGCCTTTCTCTGCGATATACATTCTAATCGGAGTTTAGGATTTCATTACTGTTTACATGTGGTTTCAGCCAACTTTCTGTCCCTAGTACTATATGGGCGTTGTGACCGTTTATTAATGAGAGCAGTTCTGGGACCTTTCTATAGACGCTCCTGCAGTTTACTATTAGCACATTAATATTGTTATTCCCTGTCGCATTTTGCCTACTCCTGCCTTGCCGCGTCTCAGGAGGCGTCTTGTCGGGCCTATGGAGGGAATTCTCTAACCTAATAAAAAGCCCATGTGCACTCCACACGTACTCCGCTACCCTCGTAGCCGCTTCCGGCGTGTAGTGCACGGCTGACCTATTCAGGGGGACCATACATTTCTCCACCCCATTGCGGAGGTCGAGAAATTTGCACCCCAGCTCTCCGAAGAATCGTCTGAGCCTCTGGTTTAAGCCTTCCACTCGGATCCAAACCAGAGGACCGCGATCGGTTCTGGGAACGATACTACAAATAGTTAGCTCTGATTCCACCCCGCGAGCGAGGCTTTCCGCCTTCACCAACTCCGCCAACCGCCTGTACGAACTGAGGATGACCTCTGAACCCAGACGGCAGGAGTCATTGGTGCCGACATCAGCAACAATTTGCAGTCGGGTGCACCCAGTGCTCTCTATCGCCGCCGGTAGGGCCCCCTCCACATCTCGGATGAGACCCCCCGGCAAGCACACAGAGTGAACACTGGCCTTCTTCCCCGACCTTTCCGCTATTTCCCTAAGGGGCTCCATCACCAGCCTAACGTTGGAGCTCCCAATAACTAATAAACCCCTCCCCCCGTGTGCCTGCTCGGACCTTGCTGAAGGAGCAGCCACATGTCCATTCACAGGCAGAGCGGGCGATGCCACACGGCCAGCCTTCACATTGACCCTCCGCCTCGTGCGCCTCGAACGCCGCTGAACCCGCCACTCCCCTTGGGGAGAGGGTGGCCCAACCGCGCCCGGTACCCGCGAAGATGTCTCGACAGCAGGGACAGTGGGTGAAGCATCTAACACCTGGGGTGCACCATGCGACGCACTAGACTCCCCACTGCCGCTACACTCCGAGGCAGCAAAAGCAAAAACACACGGAAGAAGAAGTGACAAGTAAGAAAAATACAGTTAATACTTAAATTAAGGTAGCTCGCTGCACAGCAGACGTGAAGCAGACGGCGGTTAGGGCGACACATGAACTTACAACATAAAAGTAATAACAGATAAAAATACATTTTCATGAACCTGAGAGAAAATCAGTCCATAAGTTTAAGCAAACGCTATCAGCAGTACAATGAGAATCAGCTTAATTTTTCAATTAACTCCTAGACAGAATAGAAGGAGTGACCCATGAGGAAACACTCCAGTTTCGATTTGAAAGCGCGTGGATTACTGCTAAGATTTTTGAATTCGAGTGGCAGCTTATTGAAAATGGATGCAGCAGTATACTGCACACATTTTTGCACAAGAGTTAAGGAAGTCCGATCCAAATGGAGGTTTGATTTCTGCCGAGTATTAACCGAGTGAAAGCTGCTTATTGTTGGAAATAAACTAATATTGGTAACAAGAAACGACAATAAGGAATATACATATTGAGAGGCCAATGTCAAAATACCCAGACTCCCTGAACAGAGGTCGACAAGAGGATCGTGAACTCACACCACTTTTTGCCCGAACCTCTCGTTTCTGAGCCAAAAATATCCTTCTAGAATGGGAAGAGTTACCCAAAAACATAATACCATACGACATAAGTGAATGGAAATAAGCAAAGTAGACTAATTTACTTGGCGAAGTATCACTCACTTTCGGTACCGTTCGAATAGTGAAAATGGCAGTATTAAGTCTTTGAACAAGATCCTGAACGTGGGCTTTCCACAACACCTTACTATTTATTTGAACACCTAGGAATTTGAACCGTTCAGTTTCACTAATCATATGCCTATGCTGTGATATTAAAACGTCAGGTTTTGTTGAATTGTGTGTTAGAAACTGTAAAAACTGAATCTTACTGTGATTTAACGTTAGTTTATTTTCTACAAGCCATGGACTGAGGTCATGTACTGCACTACTTGAAACGGAGTCAATGTTGCACACAACATCCTTTACTACCAAGCTAGTGTCACCAGCAAACAAAAATATTTTAGAGTTACCCGTAATACTTGAGGGCATATCATTTATATAAATAAGGAACTATAGCGGCCCCAACACTGATCCCTGAGGAACCCCCTCCCCCTTGACAGTACACCACTCAGATCCCCCATCACACTGTATTACGTTCCCCCATTCCTGTAGATCGTTCCCTAATGCTCTTCCTGAAACACTCTACAACTTCTGATTCTGTCAGTTCTTTCAGGTCCCATCTCCTTAAATTCCCACCTTTTTCCAGTTTTAATCTACAGTTCATAATCAATATATTGTGATCAGAGTTCACATTTGCCCCTGGAAATGTCATACAATTTAAAATATGGTTCCTAAATCTCTGTCTTACCATTATATAATCTATATGAAATATTGCAGTATCTCCAGGTCTCTTCCACGTATACAACCTTCTTTCATGATTTTTGAACCAAGTGTTAGTTATGATTAAGTTATGCTCTGGGCAAAAGCCTACCAGGCGGCTTCCTCTTTAATTTTTTACCCCCATTCCATATTCACCTACTACGTTTCCTTTTCTTCCATTTCCTACTGTCGAATTCCAGTCACCCATTAATATTAAATTTTCATCTCCCATCACTATCTGAATGATTTCTTTTATCTCATCACACATTCCATCAATTTCTTCATCATCTGAGGACTACTTTTACGACTTTGGTAGGCGTGGGATTCGTGGCTATCTTGGCCACAACAATGCATTCACTATGCTGTTTGTAGTAGCTTACCCGCATTCCTATTTTTATTAATTATTAGACCTACTCATGCATTAGCTTCACATTAGCCTTCCTAATACTTAAATCTATATTCGATGTTAACAATGACGCCGGTGGATGGACTATCACGAAATTACTGACCGTCGAGAGAGTCACAAATATAACCGACAAGCTAATGGGCCCTTCACAGGAAAACGTTTTTCGCCGGAAAACGGGAACCCAGCAAATGAGTAAAAAAATGTATATTCACTGACAAAAAAAAAATAGTGTACGCACACAACTTACACAACAATAGTCTGGGATTACTCTATTACCTAACACAGTTTTTGTGATTGTATCTTGCAGCTTTAGTTATTTTTAATTAAAAGAGGCTTTAAAAGGACAGAAAGAACGTGTTGGCCTACGCTACAGATCGTTCTGTTAGCACAGTCTTTACTTTGTAATCACTTTCGTTGACTTCGGCAACTCTCAACTAAAATCTCCAACCTAACCGAGACAATGTGCTACGATACAGCCGAGATCATGACAAGAGAATGGGCTACATCACACTCGAAGTAAATGTATATAGGTAAGGATCCCCATGACCTGTATACGTCTGTTATAAAAAATCTCCAAGCCACTCTCCTCAAATAGACCGCAATCTTCTCTTGACCTTCAACTGTTACTATTTCAGAATTGAAAACCAGATTCAAAGAAAATTTGGCTACAAGGCACAAAACTAGAAAAATAAAAATAATAAAAGTGAGAACGTGAAACATGTTAGCAATAACCATAAACAGAAGATTTTACAGAAAATAAAATTGAGAATGGAAATTATTAATATTATCGACCGTTTAGGAACTCTAGGCTACGAAAGGGATGAAAACACATATCGAATAAGTGGTGGAAGAGTTAGTGTGTTTTAAGATTAAATCCAAACAAGAATTAGAGAAAAACATATCGACGCAAGGCCTCTATTACGAAAAATTGCTAAATCTCGAGACAAATTGTGTCCTTCTGTATTAGATGAAATGTTTTGGCCCCTAGTACGGATGAAACAGTATCTGCAGTATGAACAGGAACTTCGGACATGTATTTCATATTTCATCCAAGCCTGCAGTCTATAAATATTTAAACAAAATACTAAAACAAAATACGACTACAGGGGAATTACTTACGAAGTAGTTCTTGGTAAAGAAACACAGGACACTATTAAGTATGTAGGCTTAATACGAACTACAAGTGTGTTTATAAATCGCTATAGTTGCCTTGGACTAACGACGAGCGAATATCATTACAACCTGTACGCTTTTCAAAGCTGTTATCCATGAAAAAGCTAAACGACGTATCGTGAACAAAATACAATTTAACACCGAAACAATGATATTAGCTTACAATGGGCACAGACTTTAGTCAATGGGCACTGTTGAAAATTCGTGCCAGACCAGCATTAGCACCCGAGTCCCATGGTTATTAGGGAGAGGCAATGATCACTGTGTCCGAATTACGCAGTGGTCAACATAATAGCACAAACTGCCCGAGCATGCCGTTCGTTAGATCCAAATTCTCAATTTATCCATAGACTGCTAATGCACTGCTCCTTGAACATAATCCTCCTCCCCTTAATTATACAGTACATGGCCAAAAAAACAGACACCGAATATATGCAAACTTGGCCTTACGAACATTGCAGACGTCGTCTATGTAACACACGTCAAACTTCAAAGAATTT
Source organism: Schistocerca gregaria (assembly GCF_023897955.1). Lineage (NCBI taxonomy): Eukaryota > Metazoa > Arthropoda > Insecta > Orthoptera > Acrididae > Schistocerca > Schistocerca gregaria. Next base: position 359,056 of record NW_026061740.1, read on the forward strand.
ACCAATTCGTTGCATTGTTTACTATAGACCACAAATCAAGTAACGTAAAAAAAGCACTGCGTCTATTGAGATCATGATTCAGAGTTTAAAAAAAACTAATAAGTCGCCTACATATTACAGTTGCTGCCAAAAGAGGAGAACCATTATTTTCCCACAAAAGGAAATATAGTTAAAATGACGCTTCTATTTCGGTTAGTTTATGCGGTTACTAAAATTTGCCGTGAAAGTTACATAGTGGACTCTACCCTCCCCCCACCATAAACGTAGTTATCGTGGCTGTTGTGAGACTTTTGTACACAGTTAGAGAAAGTGTGTTAAATGTGGCGCGGACGGAAACACTAGGCTACGCTACAGGGCAATCTGCTCGCACAACGTTTAGTCGGCATTCATAATCGTTGGCGTAAACAACTCTCAATCAAATTACCACCTTCCAACCTAACTTAGATCTCGGGCTACACTACCAATCGGCCTGTCATCACAACCAAATATTCATTGAGTGGGGGTGGGGGGATTTCCTGTATCTCTAGGAAAAACTGTCAGTTTTGTCAGACTCAACAGCAAGATTTACCAATGGTAAACACTTTTTAGACGGCTCGTAATTTTAGAATAGTCCTCTTCGTCTTACTTGGCATAAATTGTTCGCTGGCGTCCCAGCAGCTAGCTCCCTCAGTGTCTGCTTCTGCCATCGCACCACGCCAGTCTGCTGTTGTCCTAGCAGACCGAACGCACCGCACATCCGACACCTTCGAAACCACTCACTGGCCAGTTAGCAACTGAGCGGAACACTGTTTACATCGTGAAAGGAAAACTATGCAAAGATGTACACTTAAATGGCACGACTGAGTAGCACACACACAGTAATATCTGAGGAATGTCCTTCGACACGCGCAGAACGAAAGTCTTCTCGCGAACGTACAGCGTCTCTGAAAAAAAATCTAGTGACTATATTCCGGCGTTACCGCCAGGTTCTCATACAAATGAGCAAAAAAGGGTACATTTGAATTTTTTTTGAGACAATGAAAATACATTCGAAGGATCTGTTTGGGAATTACGAGTGATAATACTATGAGCTTAATTTTAGATTTTCAATAAAAAATGGCGCCCGTAATTATGATTTGATCAAGGGCCTGCGAGACTGGAGTACGCAGAGTGCGTGCAGTGTGGCACCTCAGATGTTACCTGAATTCAAAAATGGGTAACCTCAGTTGATACTACATTATTTCTCTGAAATTGAAAATGGATAACATCAGTCGATAATACATAAAATTTATGGGAGCGCATACCTAACCGCAATGAAACAACCTTAAATTTAACGATACAGTGCTAATTCGAACTTTGAGTTCGATTTTGAGGGGTTTGTTTCACTCCTTATGCCTACACAAAAATTAGTTAATATTAACAAATGTCATATTATAGCTATAAGTTCCTAAGAAAAGTGTTTACTTTTAGGGGTCAGAGGTAGAAGTTAAGAGATCGAACCACTTTTAATTTATGCTGCATGCCGTTCTGAGAAAATCGTTACTCGAAAAAAAAAGTGTTCAAAGTTTAGGGAAAACATTTAGTTATATTATTACTTCGATTTGCATGAACTGAGTGTTACACATATATTCTTAATGTCGCTGAAAACGAACCTGAAGTCAGATTTTCAATATTCAAAACAGCTAATCCAATACGGAGGGCAAACGATTATGTTTTGACCAATTTTTACCAAAAATGTATTTTCGTTATTTACGTTTAGTCTGCAATTCAAGGAGTATTTATCAGCCCTTCCTCTACCTCTGATTGTTCCTAGACAGCAACTTCCTGTTCTTCTTGGCAGGAAAAGCCGATCTGTCTAAGCTGGATATGCAGCACTCGGCAGCCTGCACTTGATATTCGTCCGTATTTTCGGTGAGTATGTTTGCATGCATTCTGCAGTATGAATCCTTTTGAGCACGTGCGACACGGGACGAGTTATCATCTACATCTATATGGATACCCTGCAAAACACATTTAAGTGCCTGGCAAAGGGTTCATCGAATCACCTACACAACTGATAATTAATTGAAACCCTCAGCTGCCGACAGGTGTTGTTGATATACTTCGATGGGGACAGCTGAAAAGTGTGCCGCTACTGGGACTCGAACCCAGGATCTCCTGCTTACAAGGCAGACGCTCAATCCATCTGAGCTATCGAGGGCACAAATGAACAGCACGACTGCAGGAATTTATCCCTCGCACGCTTCCCGTGAGACTCACACCCCGAACCGCCCACAATCCGATTACGTAATGTACTTAATAGGTATTTGTCCATCCACTCATTACTGGCTCACACTAAGGTGACGATTCCCGTAAGATTTCCGGTAGCCTGTGCGCATTCGCACAGACGAAGGTCAATGGCTGGGTGACGTTTAACCATAGATATGAAGATAGTAACTGTTCTAGAAAGAACAGGCGCCACTGACGACCGTGCAGCTCTTCTAGAATACATGATAGACCGGCCGATGTGGCCGAGCGGTTGTAGGCACTTCAGTCGGGAGCCACGCGACCGCTACGGTCGCAGGTTCAAATCCTGCCTCGAGCATGGATGTGTGTGATGTCCTTAATTTAGTTACGTTTAAGTCGTTCTAAGTTCTAGGAAACTGATGACCTCAGATGTTAAGTCCCAAAGTGCTCAGAGCCATTTGAACCATCAGTCCGTATGTTTGCACACTACTTACAGTAACTTATGCTAAGGACAACACACACACAACCATGCCCGAGGGAGGACTCGAACCTCCAACGGGGGGAGCCGCGCGAACCGTGACAAGGCGTTGGACACATGGCGGGTACCCCGCGCGGCTCATGGCAGCCGTGACACTGCTTCAAACAATGGACTGTAGAAACTTTTGTAAAGCACGGATTAAAAAAAAAAAAAACCTTTCCGTTCCAGGAGTCTAGACAAGTACATCTTTAAAAAATGCAACTACAAAGAAATTGAATTTTCGAACGGGGCAGGGCTTAAAACTTTGAAGAGTTAAATTTTAATGGCCGTTCTCTTGTATGCAAATAGTTTCACAGTAGAAATTTCTCTAGTTTTATTTATTTATTTATTTTTTGCTGTAGGTAAAGAAGGATAGGATTCTGAGAAGGGGGAAGGGGGGGGGGGAGGAATCTCGCCTCTCCCACCTTGGAATTCTCAGTACAGAATTTTTATTCATTACGAGATTCTCAGCCACTTGCAGAAGTGATTTCGCGTGATTCTGCAAAACTTTTCCTTTAGCCAATCGTAGCAACTATAGGATTCCGTTCCTGCTGCATGACATGTCTCGGAACTTAAACTGACCAACTTATTTGCATAAAGAGCTAGCTTATCATCCGCTTCTTTACTTACTTAGACCGTTCATGGTCTGCAAAGCATTTTTTCTTTAATCGTTTTTTTTATGTCTTTTATAAATTGCAACACTTTCTAAACTTTTCTAAACTTAACGCCGTTGAAGCATGGTCTTTTGCTGAATGACCAAAAAGCAATGCTGACAGCTGGGGTCCAAGGTTTTTGTTAATCAAGCCGTTTGTATTCTTGTTTGTATAACGCATATTACTTTATATCTAATTGAGAAGTGAAATACCGGTTTTCGTAGATGCAGATTTAAAATATTTTAATATAACGCAATAAATATTTCATTAAAATTTTCATCCCCTTATGCTCGAAGTTAAAAACCAGTGAAACACGTAGTTTTTAAAAATTGTAACAGATTAGCCGAATACGAATTGTCAGATATGCTTTCATAATGCTTTCATAATGAACCATTTTCAGAAACGTGGAGCCGGATCTGGGGGTGAATTTCCTTCTCTCCGAGACACCCGGCTTCTTCTTCGACTTAGCCGGCAAACAGGCCGAGGACGCCGGGTGGGGACCGAATATGCAGCAGTTTGTGGATGGCGACGTCGTCACTAGCTGTTGCCTTCGTGCGGGCCTCTTGTGTAAAGGGGGAGCCAACCGTGGCCAAGTGAAGGTCTGTATTCCACAGGAACGAGTTAGCATGGCACTCAGATATTTCCACGAGTCGGCGGACGGGGGTCATTTGGGGTTCTTCAAGACCTTGAACCGAGTTCAGGAATACATGTTTTGGCCCAACCTATATCGCGATGGCAGGCGAGTTGTTGGCAACTGTGTCCAGTGTAAGCGTGGTAAGCCCGATGTTGGGCTGCACAGAGAACTACTACAGTCGCTTAGGGAGCAGTGTCCTCTGGACCGCGACTCAAAGATCGAAACAACGATCGACGGAAACTGGCGCCAGAAACGCACCAGCTCACTCTATTTCATCCCCTTAGGGGTTGAACTTCCAAAAACACCGAAACACGTATTTTCTTATTTGTAGCCTTGAAGTCAAATACCAATTTTCGTAGATGTAGCCTTAAAAATACTTTCATAGTTCTTCCATAATTATTTATCTCAAAATAAAATGTTCATCCACTATTTCACCTCATAGAGGTTAAATTCCCAAAGATACTGGAACACATATTTCTTTATTTCTGACCTAGAAACCAGATACAAATGTTCGTATGCCTAGCTTCAAAATTACCTTAATAGCTACATGATTCAGAAATCCTTTCATGTCCTGCGTCTCCCCCTTAGAGGTGGAATTTTGAAATATGCAGTATAAGCGGTATAAGATCAACACTCTTTCCAAATCTCAAGGTTTATTTTCCTTGGCGGTCTGGACTGTGTGAGTTTCATAGTAATAGTCCTCCACACACACACACACACACACACACACACACACACACACACACACACACACACACACACACACACACACACACACACACCACTACCAATGCCACCACCACCTCCTGGGGAAATTTCTGCAGACGCCCTTGTTCCACTGCAGTCATATTTTGCCGACGACCTACATTTAGCAGCGTGGGAGGGATAGTGTCGTGCAACAGACAGTATACTCAGTAGACAACGAACTGTTCGTTGTGAAATCAGCGACATATTAACCGAGACTGACACAGAAGGTGCTGAAGGTGAAGCACACTAGACTCGTGTCTACCACGGCTTCAAATAGTATCGATTTACTATGAACGGAAGTTCCGAAAAGTGAGCAAGTAATTTTACAGTAAATTCAGTACCGATCTTGAGGATATACAACGAAAAACATTTCTATAAAATTTCAGAAATAATGAAATATTCCACTCAAGTCGCTTGACAGAAAACGCAATGGATATGCTTGCACTTAAGACGGAAGGCCCTACGTGCTTACGCAGGCTTACGACAGATCGCAAAATTCGGCAGTAGGCGTAAGCCAACCTCTTGTGCTGCCATCTGTTATTGATGCCAGGCATCAAGGTCTCAGTAGTACGACCATCCACTGGAGAGTAGTTTGCTTTGTAAGCACTCCGTCTTCAGGCCACGAGTGACCTACTGGGACAGCACCATCCGACCGCCGTGTCATCATCCGTGGAGGATGCGAACAGGAGGGGCGGGGGTCAGCACACTGCTCTCCCGGTCGTTATGTTGGTATTTTTTGACCGGAGCCGCTACTATTGGGTCGAGTAGCTCCTCGATTGGCATCATGAGGCTGAGTGCACCCCGAGAAATGGCAAGAGCGCATGGCGGCCTGGATGATCACCCATCCAAGTGCCTTCAACGCCCGACAACGCACTTAACTTCGGTGATCCCACGTGAACCGATGCAACCTCCGCGGCAAGGCCGTTGCCGCAGATATTTTACAGTAGTTGCTTACGTTTCATAATTATCTAGTTTACGGGGAAAATGTAAAAAAGGCGATTGTCACCGAAGCTACAACTAATCTGAATTTCTGGTTAGTTATCAAGTGGTCTTGTGTGCGAGCCTGAATTTTTCATCCTTTGCGGTGGGAATGATTCAAACCCGTCATGTTCTTCTTATGAAGTGTTCTATTTATTTTGCACACAATGATCGTTTGTAGTTGTCTTGAGGTACTAGGTTGATAAATTTTTGTTTGGCGCACGTATCATAACTGAGATTAATGGCTGAAGGTGAATTAGCGTAATGAGTAGTAGCGAATGTTACAGTAACATGTTTGTAAATTATTTCAGGTAAATTACGTTAGTCGTGTAATATTATCCGTATACCAGTACAGTATATGGGCCAATTACGTTAGTCATGGAATACTATCCGTATAAGACTATGTCACCTTGGTGTCCCGGAATTTGCTTCAATTTTGGAATCCATGAAAGAACTGGAAATTTTCCTTTACACAGCTTTCCATATAATTTCTATTACAGTGATTCAGTCTTGCCTGTCACTCGACTTTTCTGACTGTGAAATAAATTCTATCGCTCAGGTGCTTATTACCTCTTCGTGTTTCCATTTGCCGATATTGCGCATAAACACATATCTCAAAGTTGCTATCGACATTGATGGAGCGACACACTTTTCTATGGCGACACTGCAGTTTATAGATAGAAAAACCGATCAGTTAAAACGACATGGGTATTTTAGTTCTGAATAACCGATGTCTTTCAGTATTTGTTTGCTCTCGGTTATAACAAGTATCTTTTCATTTTTTCCTGATAACCACGTAAAAACAGATATATCAATTAGCCACAGATGTCGTAGTAAAATTTTTAGTTTTCAAATAAACCTTTTTAAAAAAGACGAGTAATTTTTATTCGTAAGATTTCCATAGACTGAAATACGGCGTTATTACAGAAAAAAATGGGAAAAGTTATGTATGCCACTTTAATAACACTGCTGATAGAAACGAGCAACAAATGGATTGGTCCAAAATTGCCGAGACAATACTGTGCCTGTTATACAAGCAGAGCGCGAGACTGGACACAGTTTCTCGCTGTTGTCGAACGTCAGTTGTAACATAGAATGGCACCATCTGGAAGTCTGGAAGTATTTTACGATATGCGGTACGAGTGAAGAACAAAGTTAGATTTGGTCGACTTGCGACATCATACAATGAAAAAAGTTAAAATTTAACAAATCATTCATAGTTCTGGATAAAAGTAGAAAGTGCCTGATCTGCTGCTGTGTCTACGTAGTATGCCGTTATCTGCTTTTAGCCCTTAAAAACAGAGAAATTAAAACGAAAAAGAGAGTTCTCCTGCCGCAGTTTTCACTCTTTATCGCTGGACTATACGTAATGCCTGCATAGTGCTGTGATAACCGATTACAATATAATTTTTGAGCAGAGCTTCTAAAAACTATAATCAGTAGGATAATATTGCCAGTTTTCTGTAGTATAGAAGCACTCGCCAGCAGCGAAGATCGGACAAAGTTTTATTTGACTATTTAATTTAAAGAAATTAGAATTATATTAATACCGTCAGTTGCTCGCGGGCGTTGATAAATATCAACGTGGACAAGTGAAAATGTGTGCCGCGACCGGGACTCGAACCCGGGATCTCTTGCTAAAATGACAGACGCTCTATCCATCTGAGGCACAGAGGACACAGTGTATGGTTCGACTGCAGGGACTATCTCGCGCACGCCTCCTGCGAGACTCACATTCTCACCTTGAATGTCCATACACTACAGTCGTAGAGTCCCACTCCAACACACTCATTCCTCGTGGAAGACATGTCCATATCAATATAAGTATATGGTTCTGGCAATACCAGCCATGACCTTCTTCTGTGAAGATGCACACGTATTCCCCGAACTGGACTTGGTAAGAATGTGTTCCACGAGTAATGAGTGTGTCGGTGTGGGACACTACGAATGTAGTGTGTGGACATGCAAGGTGAGAATGTGAGTCTCGCGGGAGGCGTGCGCGAGATAGTACCTGCAGTCACACTATCGTCTGTGCCCTCGGTGGCTCAGATGGGCAGAGCACCTGCCATGTATGCAGGAGATCCCGGGTTCGAGTCCCAGACGTGCACACATTGTCACCTGTCGCCGTTGATATATATCGACACACATGAGCAGCTGACGGTATTAATATAATTCTAATTTCGTTCTGAACGGCTGCAGGTCATCATAAGGGTATTTAATTTGACATTTTGATTCCACTTATCAAGAAACTGAGAAAGTAAAAATTGTTTAATCTTTGTTTGATTTCTACGTTTACTAGAGAAAATAATGTAAATAAAAGACTGAAAATCGGTTATTACAAGAACTGGTATTGTGACGGGCTTTAACAATTAGCTTAAAGAAGGGTTGGGAAACTGATAAGAGCCGAAAACCAGTTATTTCAGCGATAACCAACATTCCCACTGGTGTTCTGAGTGGTAAGATTGACGCACAAGGACAACAAGAACAGTTTCTCAGAAAGGTTACTGGAGCTCTGATGTTCTCAAAATGAACGGGCCAGCCATTGGCGTCTGCGAGGGTGAAGGGGAGGGGGAGGGGAGGAGGTCGGGAGGGGAGGATAGGCAAAAGGGCACTTTCACCCATCGCCCCCAACCCTCCCTGGAATCTGGAGTAAAGAGTTTTTATTCGTTACAGTATACTCTTCCAGATAAGAATTCTCCACAATACTGATAAACCTTAGCTTTGGCCAGTTGTAGCGCTTATAGAGTTAGGGTCTTGTAGCTTGATGCACCTCGTAACTGACCAGCTGATTTGTACACAGAGTGCCAGTTTCAGAATCATGCACTCCAGCCCCGACGCGCCTTCCCCCCTCCCCACCACTGGAAATATTTCTGCAGTCTCCAGTCTGCCACTGTGCATATATTTTGATAACATCCTGGTTTTAATAACATTGAAGGAACAGCATTGTGGAGTAAAGGGTAGACCTAGCACAGAACACACAATTCACAATGAAACGCATCACTTAGTAGATGGTGAAGTACTCTGAAGCTAGCCAGATAGAAACAGAACCTCCTGGCACTGCATCTAACCCAAATTCTAATCTTACACTAATCTCTTGTATGTACCTACCACGCCCTCAAGGAGCCAACGATTTACTATTATGAGAAGTTCCGAAAAATGAGGAAGAAATTGACCCACACTTTTTTGCGTTGTTTATTATTTCGATTACACCATAAAGGGAATGGACTTGTAGCCACAGGTTACACAAGCGATAGATGGTTTAAAATACATAAAAAGAGACGACAATAAGAAACGCTTTTTAAAAACACAATGATGCACGGCTTTTACGATTTTTACAGGAAAAAAATGGATGACAAAATAAAGGTTTTTCAAAAATACGCTGGTAGACAATATTGGGGATTTTTTATCTTTATAGATGACTAGCGGAAAAGCTTGGTGTTGACCAGGCATTTATTTAGAGCTGTGCGTCCACGTCCGTACTATGCAGCGTCTGGCCTTGTCCTGAGTTTTTATGACGTATCTCCCGAAACATGTGTCGTACAATGATATAATTTTGTAGGCACATTCAGCGTCATATGCGGATACTGTCTGCAAAATTTATTGCGAATATAGTAGCAAAGAAGTAACAAATTTAAATGTCACGAATGCTGTGATGCCCACACACTTGGGTGTAACTAATGTACACGGGATGCTTGGCACGATCATTATGGCTACAATCACCTGTGGTCGTAATTGGACCAGCTGTGTCGACGTAGTGAAAATATAAATGTGCATAACATGGTAAACGTCCATTCTTCCCAGCCATCAGACCTGAACTACGATCAAAAATATCATAAAAAGTGGTAGGGGCAATGGCCTTGCCGCAGTGGATACACCGGTTCCCGTCAGATAACTGAAGTTTAGCAGTTTCGGGCGTGGTCGGCACTTGGATGGGTGACCATCCGGCCCCCTATGCGCTGTTGGCATTTTTCGGGTTGCACTCAGCCTTCCGATGCCAATTGAGGAACTACTCGTCCGAATAGTAGCGGCTCCAGTCAAAGGAAACTACCACAACGAGTGGGAGAGCCAGCTCCTCCTCCACCCTCAGTGAGAATGACGTGGCGGTCGGATGGTCCTGATTGGCCACTTGTGACCTGAACACGGAGTGCTTTTTTAAAGTAGTACTCCCTACATAAAACTGACAGTCTAGGCTCAGGGACTGTCCACGGTAAATGCTGCAATGGACCTACGAATACTATTAAAATAACGGTTTGAGTTCTCTTTAATTGTCCAATCATCTGAAGTGAGTCCTTATTGCAGTACGCTGAAAAATAGATTTTATGTTAATGGCGGATACATTTTATGTGAATGGCGGCAAATTAACTTTACCCTAATGACACACAAGGTCAATGCCGTACTATCACGTAAAGTATTCTCAGATCGAAATGTTTTGCATTACAAAATCTCCAATGTAGATTCATAATACCGCAATTATAATTCTCAAAATAATTTGGAGCTACGTTCAATGCATATTTAAATGCATCTTTCAAAACAATAACAGAATTCTCATTAGATCATCATTATCAATGGCTAGAGTATTCCTATTATTTCGTCTACCAAAAACCGCGTCTCACTATGGCTTCTTCAGTACGCTGTTTTGTTTTCCACTGTTGACAATAGAAACGATCTGGCAGATGTGACATTGTAGATGCGCAGTATGCGTGTCTTAATGCAAATAAACCGTCTGGAACATTTACCCTTGAACGTCCCTAGAATGGGATTTCATGGAACGTTATTACTTTCCTGTGTCCATTTCCATCACAAAAGCTGATCGCCACGACTGGGGAAGGGGAGGAGGGGGTGGGCTGAAAGTTGGCAGCAGTGGCAGAAAAACCGAAGAAAACCTCACGTTTTCGTCATTTGTTTTCATAATGAAGTAGTGCCAATTCATCACATCGCACGTTTTTCTCTCGGAAACGGTATAATTCATCGTCTGGATATCAATGTCGCCTGCTGAGGTATGCAGTCGCACCACTCTGTACGAAATAGGTTCTAAGCTGATGCAGTCGACAAGTAACATCGAAATATATCGTCACCTAGAAATACATCGACACCTCGAAATAAATCCACACCTCGAAATAAATCGCCACCTCGAAATAAATCGCCACCTCGAAATAAATCGCAACCCTCGAAAAATCGCAACCTCGAAATAAATCGACACCGTGAAATAAATCGAAACCTCGAAATAAATCGACACCTCCAAACAACCGCTACACCGAAATGAGTCGATATCCCGAAGTATATCGACACCTAGACGCATTTCGGCTTACCATATAGACCGAAATCTCGATGCTAGTCGACATATCGAGATAAATTGAGGTACAGAAATATATCGATATCTCGAAATATATTGGTACCACGTAATATAAAGATATCTCTCAAAATAGCGATATCTAGAAATTTATGGATTACTAGAGATATGGAGGTACCTTGAATTATATCGAAATCTCGATATGAATCGATATCTGTAGTACACCAATACATGGAAATATATCGATACCTGGAAATATATAGACAACCTTAATTGTGTCGGTATATCAAAATAAATCGATATCTCGATATAATCGGATACTCTAAATCAATCGATATCTCGAAATAAATAGACTCCTCAATATAGATAGATATCTCGAAATAAATCGATATCATGATTTAATGTGCGCATCTACGTAAGTCGATATATCGAATTGAATCGATAATGGGAAAATTATGGACGTCTCAAAATAAATCTGTACCCCTAAGAAAACGATTATCGAAATAAATAGATATAACGAAATATATCGCTATCTTGATAAATACCATTATCTAGTGGTCGGATAAATGTTTCAAGATGACATGACATAACAGTATAGTCTACATACATGAAAATACTTTGGATTTTCAATATATCGATAGATTTCTAGACCTCGGGAAAAAAAATCTTTGATCCGACCTCGGGGCAAAAACGCAGACCTCGGGAAAAAACGTCGACCTCGGGGAAAAACGCCGACCTTAGGGCAAAAACGCCGACCTCGGGGAAAAACGCCGCCCTCGGGGCAAAAACGCCGACCTCGGGAAAAAACGCCGACCTCGGGGGAAAACGCCGACCTCGGGGAAAAACGCCGACCTTGGGAAAAACGACGACATCGTGGAAAAACGCCGACCTTGGGGAAAAACGACGACATCGTGGAAAAACGCCGACATCGGGGAAAAACGCCGCTGTTGGGAAAAAACGCCGACCTCGGGGAAAAACGCCCACCTCGGGGAAAAACGCCGACCTCGGGGAAAAACGCCGACCTCGGGAAAAACGACGACCTCGGGAAAAACGACGACCTTCTGAAAACTGCTGACCTCAGGAAAAATCCAGTTCCATTAATTTACATAGACAATAATGTTAGTTACCATTAGGTTCTCAAAATGCAATCAAATTCCTGGTATTTATCACCTCACACAAAAAGTGGTCATGACAGAAAAGTCTTGTTCTTTAGAAAGTTTAGAATGAGATGTTCTAAATAATGCAGATAATCCATTTACAATAATCTACAAGCACTGCACAATGAGAAGAGACTGTCAACCAGAGCACTTTGAAATAGTGCACAGCCAGGAAGACAGAGGTTGCAATGCTGTTTATAATCCTCTGGTGCTTGAGATTCAGAATCCAGGATTGCCTCGAATGAGAACAGCACGAATGAATGTCCTGCACCAGTATAGAACTTACTCTGGAACTCCACAGAAAATCACAAGGCACAATTATATCACATCATTTTCAGCAAACTACAGAAGCCTCTACTGGACATAACAACGTCGTCACCTCCTTCACTAGTGAAAGATCTTAGTAGCTATTGAGTCAAGAGTAGGTGGCCTATTAATAATTTGTTGTTCAAAGCTAACTTCAGTGTATATGGGAATACTCAGTGGACATCTTTAACCATCATATTTTACTGTCTAAGATATGTCAACTTCCCAGACTATAAGTATAAGCAGAGCTTGGTATTTACCAATCCGAGATTGTTTAGAATAGGTATCAATGGAATCAGATCCACTGGGCATTTAGAGCAACCTGCTTTAAACAATATGAGCAGGCAATAGACACAGACACAGAATTTGAAATTTCTCTGTGAAGCGGTTACCTTCATCGTCTTCAAACTTACTTTGTGTGCTGCGGTATGCGGAGGCACTAATAGCAACACAGTAAAACACAGAAGAAACTTATAAGTTGATGTAATCAGCCAGTAAGAAGCAGTAAAATTCAAGTTTTAGTAATCGATTATTGACTTATTATCCGGCTTTGGTGCCTCAGACATGTCCGACGACCTTAAGATTTGGCATGAAACGAAGTCTGGAAGACACGTTACACGATAGAATTGGAAAAGTGTTCATGTGTTGTAAAAACCTAAGAAATCGTCCCGTTTTCGTCAATTGCCGTCGAATCGACGTAATGACATATCGTCACATTGGATGCTTTTCTCTATAAAACAGTTACATTTATCGTCTGGAAACTTATGTCCCTGGCTGCGGCATGCGGAGGCACTAATAGCAACTCCATAGAACACAGAAGAAGCGTCTAAGTTATTGGTTCAAATGGCTCTGAGCACTATGGGACTTAACATCTGCTTTCATCAGTCCCCTAGAGCGTAGAACTCCTTAAACCTAACTAACCTAAGGACATTAAACACATCCATGCCCGAGCAGGATTTGAACCTCCGAGCGTAGCAGTCCCGCGGTTCCGGACTGAGCGCCTGAACTTCTTGACCACCGCGGCCGGCTCTAAGTTGATGTAATCGGCCAGTAAGAAGCAGTACAATTCAAGTTTTAGCTATCGATTATTGACTTATTAGCCGCCTATGGCGCCAGGGATATGACTGACGACGTTACGATTTTGCATGAAACGAGGTCTGGGAGCCACGTTACACGAGAATGTGTGAAAACTGATCATATGCAGTAAAAACTTAAGAAATCCTCCCGTTTTCGGCATCTACTATCGAATCGACGAAATACCAGATCGCCACAATGGCCGCTCTTCTCTCTGGAACGGTTACATTTATCGTGGGCAAAGCTATGTCGTGTGCTGCGATATGCGGAGACACTAAAAGCACCATAGTAGAACACAGAAGAAGCTTCTAAGTTGATGTAATAGCCAGTAAGAAGCAGTACAATTTAAGTTTATTTCTCGATTTTTGACTTTTTAGCCTTCTTTGGTGCCTTGGATATCAGCTAGGTCCTTACCATTTTGCATGCAGGGACGACTAGCAGCCACGTTGCACGGGAGAATGTGAAAAGTGATCATATGTAGTAAAAACCTAAGAAGTCCGCCAGGTTTCGTCATTTGCTATCGAATCGACTTTATGTCAGTTCGTCACATTGGCCGCTCTACACTTTGAAACGGTTACATTTATCGTGTGGAAGGCTATGTCGCGTGCTGCGATATGCGGAGACACTAATAGCACCATAGTAGAACACAGAAGAAGCTACTAAGTAGATGTAATAGCCTGTATGCAGCAGTAAAATTCAAGTATAGTTATCGATTTTTTTACTTTTTAGCCTTCTCTGGAGCCTTGGACATGAGCTAGGACATTAAGATTTTGCATGCAGGGAGGTCTAGCAGCCACGTTGCAGGGGACAATGAGAAAAGAGTTCATATGTAGTAAAAACCTAACAAATCCGACCGTTTTCGTCATTTGCGATCGAATCGATTTAATATCAGATGGTCACATTGGCCGCTCTTCTCTCTGAAACGGTTACATTTATCGAGTGCAAAGCTATGTCGCGTACTGCGATATGCGGAGACACTAAAAGCACCATAGTAGAACACAGAAGAAGCTTCTAAGTTGATGTAATATCCAGTAAGAAGCAGTACAATTCAAGTTATCGATTTTGACTCTTTAGTCGGCTTTGGGGCTTGGACATGAACTACGAACTTAAGATTTTGCATGCAGGGAGGACTAGCAGCCACGTCGCACGGGAGTATTTGAAACCTATTTATATGTAGAAAAAACCTAAGAAATCCGCCCGTTTTCATCATATGCTATCGAATCGATTTAATGACAGAACGTCACATTGGCAGCTCTACTCTCTGAAACGGTTACATTTATCGTGTGGAAGGCTATGACGCGTGCTGCGATATTCGGAGACACTAAAAGCACTATAGTAGAACACAAGAAGATTCTTAGTTGATGTAATAGCCAGTAAGAAGCAGTACAATTTAAGTTTAGTTATCGATTTTTCAATTTTTAGGCGGCTTTGGTGCCTTGGACATAAGCTATGACCTTAAGATTTTGCATGCAACGAGGACTAGCAGCCACGTTGCACGGGGGAATGTGAAAAGTGTTCATATGTAGTAAAAATCCAACAAATCCGACCGTTTTCGTCATTTGCTACCGAATCGACTTAATGTCACATCGTCACATTGGCCGCTCTACTCTCTGAAACGGTTACATTTATCATGTGGAAGGCTATGTCGCTTGCTGCGATATGCGGAGACACTAAAAACACCATAGTGGAACACAGAAGAAGCTACTAAGTTGATGTAATAGCCAGTAAGAAGCAGGACAATTCAAGATTAGTTATCGATTTTTTACTTTTTAGCCTTCTTTGGAGCCTTGGACATGAGCTAGGACCTTAAGATTTTGCATGCAGGGTCTAGCAGCCACGTTGCAGGGGACAATGAGAAAAGTGTTCATATGTAGTACAAACCTAACAAATCCGCCCCTTTTCGTCATTTGCTATCGAATCGACTTAATGTCAAATGGTCACATTGGCCGCTCTTCTCTCTGAAACGGTTACATTTATCGTGTGCAAAGCTATGTCGTGTACTGCGGAATGCGGAGACACTAAAAGCACCATAGTAGAACACAGAAGAAACTTCTAAGTTGATGTACTAGCCAGTAAGAAGCAGTGCAATTCAAGTTATCGATTTTGTACTTTTTAGCCGGCTTTGGGGCACTGGACATGAGCTAGGAACTTAAGATTTTGCATGCAGGGAGGACTAGCAGCCACGTTGCACGGTAGTATGTGAAAAATATTCATATGTAGTAAAAACATAAGAAATCGGCCCGTTTTCGTCATTTGCTATCGAATCGAGTTTATGTCAGATCGTCGCATTGGCTGCTCTACACTCTGAAACGGTTACATTTATCGTGTGCAACTCTATGTCGCGTGCTGCGATATGCGGAGACATAAAAAGCACCATAGTAGAATACAGACGAAGATTCTACGTTGATGTAACAGCCAGTAAGGAGCAGTACAATTCAAATTTATTTATCGATTTTTGACTTTACGCGTTACATAACTTGTAGGAACATGAAAAGTATTGACCTTGACGCTCTAACAGCCGATTGCTCAGAAATCTCATGGCATCAAATAATCAGAGAACCTTCAATCGACGGCAAAATTAATGAACTTGGTGATAAACTCTTTGCCCTCTATGACAAACATGCACCTGCGCACACAGTCCGTGTAAGAAAATCTCCTGCTCCATGGCTGACAGCTGAATTACGTCAAAGGATGACTAATAATGATGCTGCCCACAGGCGTTTCAAGGCAGATCCGAAAACCGAGCGTTTCGAAGAATATAGAAAGCTACGGAACAGAGTGAAACAATGCATTCGCAATGCCAAAATCAGGCACGCTCGCTCCCTTGTATGCAGCGATCTGAAACCCACGACTCTATGGAAGAATCTCCGTAGCTTGGGGATCGGAAAGGCAAAATCGGAAACTACTTTTCATGTGTCAGCTAACGAATTAAATGAATTCTTCTCTGCACCTCTGATTACCAGCACGGCTGATAATTACCGTCCACAAGAATCCCCAAACAGGATAACTAACAACGATACCTTCCATCTAAAACATGTAACAACAAATACGGCAAGAATAGCAATAATGAGAATCTCTTCTGATGCAATAGGCAACGACATTATCGGTATAACCATGATTAAGAATGTTGCCGATATCTTAGTACCTGTCTTAACTGACATATTTAATTTTTCCCTCGTGAACGGAATATACCCCACTGCATGGAAAAGAAGCATAATTCGACCCATCCCTAAGATCGAAAACTCGCAACTGCCTAGTGATTACCGACCAATTAGCATACAGCCAGCTGTTTCCAAAGCACTTGAATATATTGTTCATGACCAAATCACTGAACACTTGCATGAATTCAGTCTATATGACAAATTTCAATCTGGTTTCCGTAAACATCACAGCACAAACACTGCTCTAATTAAAGTAACTGATGACCTGAAATATGCCATCGACAATCGAAAGGCAACAATATTGACGCTACTGGACTTCAGCAAAGCTTTTGACACTGTTAACTTTGACATATTACTCAGAAAAATGCAACAGCTTAATTTCTCTGATAGTGCAATGAGCTGGTTTGAAAGCTACTTAAAAGACAGACAGCAATGTGTTGTCTGCGCAAATGAAAAATCTTCCTCGAAACATGTTTCTTCGGGAGTGCCACAAGGATCAGTCTTAGGACCACTGTTGTTTTCGTCGGTTTTGTCCTCCTGTAAACATATGCCGACGACCTCCAGCTCTACCTAAGCGTCAGACCTGAAGACGTAAACACTGCAATCGCTCTGATGAATGATGATCTGTCTTCAGTAGTGACATGGGCGAAAAACCAGGGGCTTAAATTAAACGCAAAAAAGACGCAAGTAATCTTAATAGCCCATCAGAAATTAATAAGTTCAGATTTCCGCGAACGGCTACCTCCTATTCTGCTCGAAGGTACTCCAATACCATATCAGAAAACAGTGAAAAACTTGGGTGTAACTTTGGACGAGCATCTCAACTGGGCGGAGAATACAGTCGCAGTGTGCCGAAAGACGTCTGCTTCTCTCTATGCTCTCAAAAAGTTTCGGAACATATTCCCACAGAACTTGAAACGCCAGCTCGTGCAAGCACTCGTTCTACCGAACCTCCACTATTGTGATGTGATTCAACAAGGCATGAGTAGTGAAAACAAAAGACGGCTAGAGCTAACCATGAATGCCTGTGTGCGTTACACCTGCAACATTCGCCGATATGATCATGTTAGTGCTTCATACTCCGAGCTAGGGTGGCTGCGGCCGGACAAACTGCGTGACTACCACACTATATGTCTACTTCACCGACTCCTCGTCGCGCAAGCACCCCAGTACCTAGCTTCAGAGATTAAAAACGTGTAATGCCATCATAATCGAAACACGAGGTCGCTCTTATCTGGTATCCTAGCTGTGCCCACTCACAAAACAAAAACTTTTGCAAACTCCTTCTCAGTTGCCGCTGTTCGCCTCTGGAACAAACTGCCCCTCACCTTGAGGAAAATTCAATCTCCTGTTGCTTTTAAGAAGAAGTTGAAGCATTTCCTACTATCATCCGCATGAAAATTCTCCACAAAATTAATGTGCAAGGCCAATCCTCTCATATGTCAAATAGCAAAGCTAGCGTCTCCTATCTTGCTTCTGAGATGCCTTCCTCTTCATCTATCTCTATTAGCCACGCAGTCTTATTTTCCTTTATATTTTCCTTAATTATGTTTCATCATGTCCCTCTATTCCTCTCCTCCCTTCACCATGAGCTCCCCCCACACTCCCTGCTGCCAGCACTCCTATCTGAAATGTTTCTCTTCAATAATGTACTTTTCGAGGTGTACCTTTCTAATTGTTTATCTCACTTTTTGTATTAGATGTAGTTTAACATGCCTACTACAACATATGACTGTAAAATAAGTAGAATGCCTGGTAAGATGTAAGAGAGGGACTGATGGCCCTAATCTTGTCAGGTTAAATAAAAAAATAAATAAATAAATAAATAAATTTGCTATCGAATCGACTTAAAGTCAGATCGTCACATTGGCCGCTCTTCGCTCTGAAACGGTTACATTTATCTTGTGCAAAGCTATGTCGCGAGCTGCGAAATGCGGAGACACTAAAAGAACCATAGTAGAACAGAGAAGAAGCTTCTAAGTTGAAGTAATAGCCAGTATAAAGCAGTACAATTAAAGTTTAGTTTTCGATTTTTGGCTTTTTAGCCGGCTTTGGCGCCTTGCAAATGAGGTAGGACCTTAAGATTTTGCATGAAGGGAGGACTAGCACCAACGTTGCACGAAAGAATGTGAAAAGTGTTCATATGTAGTAAAAACCTAAGAAATCCGCCCGTTTTCGTCATTTGCTATCGAATCAAACTTAATGTCATATAGTCACATTGGCCACCCTTCTCTGTGAAACGGTTACATTTATCGTGTGCAAAGCTATGTCGCGTGCTGCGATATACGGAGACACTAAAAGCACCATAGTAGAACACAGAAGAAGCTTCTAAGTTGATGTAATGGCCAGTAAGAAGCAGTACAAATAAAATTTAGTTATCGATTTTTGACTTTTTAGCCGGCTTCGGTGCCTTGGACATGAGCTAGGACCTTACGATTTTGCATGAAGGGAAGACTAGCAGAAACGTTGCACAGCAGAATGTGAAAATTGTTCATATGTAGTAAAAACCTGAGAAATCTGCCCGTTTTCGTCATTTGCTATCGAATCGACTTAATGTCAGATCGTCAAATTGGCAGCTTTTCTCTCTGAAACAGTTACATTTAACGTGTGCAAATCTTTGTCGCGTGCTATGATATGCGGAGACACTAAAAGCACCTTAGTAGAGCACACAAGAAGTTTCGATGTTGATGTAATTGCCTGTAAGAAGCAGTACAATTAAAGTTTAGTTATCGATTTTTGCCTTTTTAGGGGGCTTTGGTGACTTTGACATGAGCAAGGACCTTAAGATTTTGCATGAAGGGAGGACTAGCTAACACCTTGCATGGGAGAATGTGGAGAGTGTTCATATGTAGTAAAAACCAAAGAAATCCGACCGTTTTCGTCATTTGCTTTCAAATCGAGTTAATGTCTGATCGTCACATTGGCCGCTCTTCTCTCTGAAACGGTTACATTTACCGTGTGCAAAGCTATGTCGCGTGCTTCCGAATGCGGAGACACTAAAAGCACCATAGTAGAACACAGAAGAAGCTTCTAAGTCGATGTAATAGCCAGTAAGAAGCAGTACAATTCAAGTTTAGTTACCGATTTTTGGCTTTTTAGCCGGCTTTGGCGCCTTGGACATGAGCTAAGACCTACAGATTTTGCATGCAGGGTGGACTAGCAGTCACGTTGCACAGGAGAATGTGAAAAGTGTTCATATGTAGTAAGAACCTGAGAAATCCGCCAGTTTTCGTCATTTGTCTTTGAATCGACAATGTCAGATCGTCACACTGGCCGCTCTTCTCTCTGTAACGGTTACATTTATCGTGTGCAAAGCTATGTCGCGTGATGCGGAATGCGGAGACACTAAAAGCACCATAGTAGAACACAGATGAAGCTTCTAAGTTGACGTAATAGCCAGTAAGACGCCGTAAAATATTAGTTTTAGCTACCGATTATTGACTTTTTAGCAGGCTTTGGTGCCTTGGACATGAGCTAAGACGTTACGATTTTGCACGAAGTTAAGAATTACAGCCACGTTGCACGGGACAATGTGAAAAATGTTCATATGTTGTAAAAACCTAAGACATCCGCCCGTTTTCGTCATTTGCTATCGATTCTACTTAATGTCATATCGTCACATTAGCCGCACTTCTCCCTGAAACGGTTACATTTATCGTGTGCAAAGCTATGTCGCGTGCTGCGGAATGCGGAGACACCAAAAGCCCCGTAGTAGAACACAGAAGAAGCTTCTAAGTTGATGTAATAGCGAGTAAGGAGCAGTATTATTTAAGTTTTAGTGATCGATTTTTAAATTTTTAGCCGTCTTTGGTGCCTTGGACATGACCTAGGACCTTACGATTTTGCAAGAATGGAAGACTAGCAGCCACGTTGCACAGGAGAATGTGAAAAGTGTTCATATGTAATACAAACCACAGATATCCAACCGTTTTCGTCATTTGCTATCGAATCGACTTAATGTCAGATCGTCACATTGGCCGCTCTTCTCTCTGAAACGGATACATTTATCGTGTGCAAAACTATGTGGCGTGCTGCGATATGTGGAGACATATGTGAGAATAACTCACAAGCTGCAAGAATATAACGAGAAAATTCCCAACTAACTGACATTCACAAAAGAAATGTCTGTTTACTTTCATATACTTAGTCACTATTATTATTATTATTATTATTATTATTATTACTATTATCATTATTATTATCATTATTATCGTTGATTGTTATAATTATTTTTATTTTTATAACTATCATTGTACTACTGTTATAATCTCAAATTTTTTTCGTTTGACATCAATACTGCATAATACGTTAAATGTTCAATCTGAGTATGCCTGGTTAGGTGTAAGAGAGGGCCTGAAGGCCCTAATCTTGCCAGGTAAAATAAATGCATAAATAAAAAAATAAAAGCCCCATAGTAGTACACAGAATAAGCTTCTAAGTTGATGTAATAGCCAGTAAATAGCAGTACAATTTAAGTTTTAGTGATCGATTTTTTAATTTTTAGCCAGCTTTGGTTCCTTGGACATGAGCTAGGACCTTACGATTTTGCATGAAGGGAGGACTAGCAGCCACGTTGCACGGGAGAATGTGAAAAGTGTTCATATGTAGTAAAAACCTAAGAAATTCGTCCGTTCTCAACATTTGCTATCGAATTGACTTAATGTCAGATCGTCACATTGGCCGCTCTTCTCTTTGAAAAGGCTACATTTATCGTGTGCAAAGCTATGTCGCGTGATGCCATATGCGGGGACACTAAAAGCACCACAGTAGAACACAGAAGAAGCTTTTAAGTTGATGTAATAGCCAGTAAGCAGCAGTGCAATTCAAGTTCAGTTATCGATTTTTGACTTTTTAGCCGGCTTTGGTGATCTGGACTGAGCTAGGACTTTACGATTTTGCATGAAGGGAGCACTAGCAGCCACGTGGCACGGGAGAATGTGAAAAGTGTTCATATGTAGTAAAAACCTAAGAAATCCGCACGTTTTCGTCATTTGCTATCGAATCGACTTAATGTCAGATCGTCACATTGGCCGCTCTTCACTCTGAAACGGATACATTTATCGTGTGCAAAGCTATGTTGCGAGGTGCGATATGCGGAGACACTAAAAGCACCATAGTAGAACACAGAAGTAGCTTCTAAGTTAGTGTAATAACCAGTAAGAAGCAGTACCATTCAAGTTTTAGTTATCGATTTTTGACTTTTTAGCCGGCTTTGGTGACTTGGACATGAGCTACGACTTTAAGATTTTGCATGAAGGGAGGACTAGCCGCCACGTTGCACGGGAGAATGTGAAAAGTGTTCATATGTAGTAAAAACCTAAGAAATCCGCCCGTTTTCGTCATTTGCTATCGATTCGACTTTATATCAGATCGTCAAATTGACCGCTCTTGTCTCTGAAACGGTTGCATTTATCGTGTGCAAAGCTATGTTGCGTGCTACAATATGCAGAGACACAAAAAGCACCATAGTAGAACACAGTAAAGCTTCTAAGTTGATGTAATAGCCAGTAAGTCGCAGTAGAACTCAAATTTAGATATAGATTTTTGAATTTTTAGGCGGCTTTGGTGCCTTCGACATGAGGTAGGACCTTAAGAATTTGTATGTAGGGAGGACTAGCAGCCACGTTGCTCGGGAGAAGGTGAAATGTGTTCAAATGTAGTAAAAACATAAGAAATCCGCCCGTTTTCGTCAGTTGCTATCGAATCGACTTAATGTCAGATCGTCACATTGGATTCTCTTCTCTCTGAAACGGTTACATTTATCGTGTGCAAAGCTATGTCGCGTGCTGCGATATGCGGAAACACTACAAGCACCATAGTAGAACAAAGAAGAAGCTTCTAAGTTGAAGTAATAGCCAGTAAGAAGCGGTAAAACAATACACTCCTGGAAATTGAAATAAGAACACCGTGAATTCATTGTCCCAGGAAGGGGAAACTTTATTGACACATTACTGGGGGTCAGGTACATCACATGATCACACTGACAGAACCACAGGCACATAGACACAGGCAACAGATCATGCACAATGTCGGCACTAGTACATTGTATATCCACCTTTCGCAGCAATGCAGGCTGCTATTCTCCCATGGAGACGATCGTAGAGATGCTGGATGTAGTCCTGTGGAACGGCTTGCAATGCCATTTCCACCTGGCGCCTCAGTTGGACCAGCGTTCGTGCTGGACGTGCAGACCGCGTGAGACGACGCTTCATCCAGTCTCAAACATGCTCAATGGGGGACAGATCCGGAGATCTTGCTGGCCAGGGTAGTTGACTGACACCTTCTAGAGCACGTAGGGTGGTACGGGATTCATGCGGACGTGCATTGTCCTGTTGGAACAGCTAGTTCCCTTGCCGGTCTAGGAGTGGTAGAACGATGGGTTCGATGACGGTTTGGATGTAGCGTGCACTATTCAGTGTCCCCTCGACGATCACAGAGGTGTACGGCCAGTGTAGGAGATCGCTCCCCACACCATGTTGCCGGGTGTTGGCCCTGTGTGCCTCGGTCATATGCAGTCCTGATTGTGGCGCTCACCTGCACGGCGCCAAACACGTATACGACCATCATTGGCACCAAGGCAGAAGCGACTCTCATCGCTGAAGACGACACGTCTCCATTCGTCCCTCTATTCACGCCTGTCGCGACACCACTGGAGGCGGGCTGCACGATGTTGGGGCGTGAGCGGAAGACGGCCTAACGGTGTGCGGGACCGTAGCCCAGCTTCATGGAGACGGTTGCGAATGGTGCTCGCCGATACCCCAGGAGCAACAGTGTCCCTAATTTGCTGGGAAGTGGCGGTGCGGTCCCCTACGGCACTGCGTAGGATCCTACGGTCTTGGCGTGCATCCGTGCTTCGCTGCGGTCCGGTCCCAGGTCGACGGGCACGTGCACCTTCCGCCGACCACTGGCGACAACATCGATGTACTGTGGAGACCTCACGCCCCACGTGTTGAGCAATTCGGCGGTACGGCCACCCGGCCTCCCTCATGCCCACTATACGCCCTCGCTCAAAGTCCGTCAACTGCACATACGGTTCACGTCCACGCTGTCGCGGCATGCTACCAGTGTTAAAGACTGCGATGGAGCTCCGTATGCCACGGCAAACTGGCTGACACTGACGGCGGCGGTGCACAAATGCTGCGCAGCTAGCGCCATTCGACGGCCAACACCGCAATTCCTGGTGTGTCCGCTGTGCCGTGCGTGTGATCATTGCTTGTACAGCCGTCTCGCAGTGTCAGGAGCACGTATGGTGGGTCTGACACACCGGTGTCAATGTGTTCTTTTTTCCATTTCCAGGAATGTAGTTTTAGCTATCGATTATTAACTTTTTAGCCGGCTTTGGTGCCTTGGGCATGAGCTAGGACCTTAAGAATTTGTATAAAAGGAGGACTAGCACCCACGTTGCACGTGAGAATGTGAAAAGCGTTCATATGTAGAAAAAACTTAAGAAATCCCCCCGTCTTCGTCATTTGCTGTCGATTTGTCTTAATGTCAGATCGTCACATTGGCCGCTCTTTTCTCTGAAACGGTTACATTTATCGTGTGCAAAGCTATGTTGCGTGCTGCGATATGCGGAGACACTAAAAGCACCATAGCAGAACACAGAAGAAGCTTCTAAGTTGATGTAACAGCGAGTAAAAAGCAGTACAATTCAAGTTTAGTTATCGATTTTTGACTTTTTAGCCGGTTTTGGTGTCTTGGCCATGAGTTAGGACCTTACGATTTTGCATGAAGGGAGGACTAGCAGCCACGTTGCACGGGAGAATGTGAAAAGTGTTCATATGTAGTAAAAACCTAAGAAATCCGCTCGTTTTCGTCTTTTGCTATCGTATCGACGTAATGTCAGATCGTCACATTGGATGCTCTTCTCTCTGAAACGGTTACATTTATCGTGTGCAATACTATGTCGCATGCTGCGGAATTCGGAGACACTAAAAGCACCATAGTAGAACAGAGAAGATGCTTCTAAGTTGACGTAATAGCCAGTAAAAAGACGTAAAATGAAAGTTTTAGCTATCGATTATTGACTTTTTAGCTGGCTTTGGTGCCTTGGACATGAGCTAGGATCTTAAGATTTTGCATGATGCGAGGACTAGCAGCCACGTTGCACGGGAGAATGTGAAAAGAGTTCATATGTAGTAAAAACCTGAAAAATTCGTCCGTTTTCGTCATTTGCTATCGAATCGACTTAATGTCAGCCGTCACATTGGCCGCTCTTCTCTCTGAAACGGTTACATTTATCGTGTTCAAAGCTATGTCGCGTGCTGAGGAATGCGGAGACACCAAAAGCCCCATAGTAGAACACAGAAGACCCTTCTAAGTTGGTGTAATAGCCAGTAAGGAGGAGTACAATTGAAGCTTTAGTGATAGATTTTTAAATTTTTAGGCGGCTTTGGTGCCTTGTGCATCAGCTAGGACCTTACGATTTTGCATGAAGGGAAGATTAGCAGCCACGTTGCACGAAAGTATGTGCAAAGTGTTCATATGTAGTAAAAACCTAAGAAATCCGCCCGTTTTCGTCGTTTGCTATCGATTCGACTTTATATCAGATCGTCACATTGGCCGCTCTTCTCTCTGAAACGGTTACTTTTATCGTGTGCAAAGCTATATTGAGTGCTGCAAAATTCGAAGACACTAAAAGCACCATAGTAGAACACAGAAGGAGCTTCTAAGTTGACGTAATAACCAGTAAGAAGCAGTATAATTCAAGTTTTAGATATCAATCTTTGACTTTTTATCCGGCTTTGGTGCCTTGGACATGAGCTAGGAGCTTAAGATTTTGCATGAAGGAAGGACTAGCAGCCACGTTGCACGGGAGAATGTGAAAAGTGATCGAATATAGTAAAAACCTAAGAAATCCGCTCGTTTTCGTCATTTGATATCGAATCGACTTAATATCAGGTCGTCACATTGGACGCTCTTCTCAATGAAACGGTTATATTTATCGTGTGCAAAACTATGTGGCGTGCTGCGGAATGCGCAGACACTAAACGTACCATAGTAGAACACAGAAGTAGTTTCTAAGTTGATGTAAAAAACACTAAGAGGCATAACAATTCAAGTTTTAGTTATCGATTTTTGACTATTTAGACGGCTTTGGTGCCTTGACTGAGCTAGGACCTTAAGAATTTGCATGAAGAGTGGACTAGCAGCCACGATGCTCGGGAGAATGTGAAAAGTGTTCATATGTTGTAAAAAACTAAGACATCCGCCCGTTTTCGTCATTTGCTATCGAACCGACTTAATGTCAGATCATCACATTGGCCGCTCTTCTCTCTGAAACGGTTACATTTATCGTGTGCAAAGCTATGTCGCGTGCTGCGGAATGCGGAGACATTACAAGCACCATAGTAGAACATAGAAGAAGCTTCTAAGTTGACGTAATAGCCAGTAAGAAGACGTAAAATAATAGTTTTAGCTATCGATTATTGACTTTTTAGCCGGCTTTGGTACCTTGGACATGAGCTTGGACCTTAAGAATTTGTATGAAGGGAGGACTAGAAGCCACCTTGCACGGGAGAGTATGATATGTGTTCAAATGTAGTAAAAATCTAAGAAATCCGAAAGTTTTCGTCATTTGCTGTCGAATTGACTTAATAACAAATCGTCACATTGGCTGCTCTTCTCTCTGAAATGGTTACATTTATCGTGTGCAAAGCTATGTCGCGTGCTGCGATATGCGGAGACACTAAAAGCGCCGCAGTAGAACACAAATGAAACTTCTAAGTTGATGTAATAGCCAGTAAGAAGCAGTACAATTCAAGTTTAGTTATCGATTTTTGACATTTTAGACAGCTTTGGTGCCTTGGAAATGAGCTAGGACCTTACGATTTTGCATGAAGGGAGGACTAGCAGCCACGTTGCACGGGAGAATGTGAAAAGTGTTCATATGTAGTAAAAACCTAAGGAATCCGCCCGGTGTCGTCATTTGCTATCGAAAAGACTTAATGTCAGATCGTCACACTGGTTGCTCTTCTCTCTGAAACGGATACATTTATCGTGTTCTAAGCTATGTCGCGTGCTGCGGAATGCGTAGACACTACAAGCACCATAGTAGAACACAGAACAAGCTTCTAAGTTGACGTAATATACAGTAAGAAGCCGTAAAATAATTGTTTCAGCTATCGATTATTGACTATTTAGTCGTCTTTGGTGCCTTGGACATGAGCTAGGAAATTAAGAATTTGTATTATGGGAGGACTTGCAGCCACGTTGCACGGGAGAATGTGAAAAGTGTTCATATGTAATAAAAACCTAAGACATCCGCCCGTTTTCGTCGTTTGCTATCGATTCGACTTTATATCAGATCGTCACATTGGCCGCTCTTCTCTCTGAAACGGTTACATTTATCGTGCGCAAAGCTTTGTTGCGTGCTGCGAAACTCGGAGACATTAAAGCACAATAGTAGAACACAGAAGGGGCTTCTAAGTTGATGTAATAACCAGTAAGAAGCAGTACAATACAAGTTTTATTTATCGATTGTTGACTTTACAGCCGGATTTGGTGCCTTGGACATGAGCTAGGACCTTACGATTTTGCATGAAGGGAGGACTAGGAGCCATCTCGCACGAGAGAATGTGAAAAGTGTTCATATGTAGTAAAAACCTGAGAAATTCGTCCGTTTTCGTCACTTGCTATCGACTCGACTTAATGTCAGATCGTCACATTGGCCGCTCTTCTCTCCGAAACGGTTACATTTATCGGGTGCAAAGCTATGTCGCGTGCTGCGGAATGCGGAGACACCAAAATCCCCATAGTAGAACACAGAAGGAGCTTGTAAGTTGATGTAATAGCCAGCAAGGAGCAGTACAATTTAAGTTTTAGCGATCGATTTTTAAATTTTTAGCCGGCTTTGGTGCCTTGGACATGTACTAGTACCTTAAGATTTTGCATGAAGGGAGGACTCGCAACCACGTTGCACGGGAGAATGTGAAACGTGTCCATATGTAGTAAGAAACTAAGAAATCCGCCCGTTTTCGTCATTTGCTATCGACTCGACTTAATGTCAGATCGTCACATTGGCCGCTCTTCTCTCCGAAACGGTTACATATATCGTGTGCAAAGCTATGTTGCGTGCTGCGATATGCGGAGACTCTAAAAGCACCATAGTAGAACACAAAAAAGCTTCTAAGTTGATGTAATAGACATTAAGAAGCAGTAGAACTCAAATTTAGTTATCGATTTTTGAATTTTTAGCCGGCTTTGGTGCCTTGGACATGACCTAGGACCTTACGATTTTGCAAGAATGGAAGACTAGCAGCCACGTTGCACAGGAGAATGTGAAAAGTGTTCATATGTAATACAAACCACAGATATCCAACCGTTTTCGTCATTTGCTATCGAATCGACTTAATGTCAGATCGTCACATTGGCCGCTCTTCTCTCTGAAACGGATACATTTATCGTGTGCAAAACTATGTGGCGTGCTGCGATATGTGGAGACACTAAAAGCCCCATAGTAGTACACAGAATAAGCTTCTAAGTTGATGTAATAGCCAGTAAATAGCAGTACAATTTAAGTTTTAGTGATCGATTTTTTAATTTTTAGCCAGCTTTGGTTCCTTGGACATGAGCTAGGACCTTACGATTTTGCATGAAGGGAGGACTAGCAGCCACGTTGCACGGGAGAATGTGAAAAGTGTTCATATGTAGTAAAAACCTAAGAAATTCGTCCGTTCTCAACATTTGCTATCGAATTGACTTAATGTCAGATCGTCACATTGGCCGCTCTTCTCTTTGAAACGGCTACATTTATCGTGTGCAAAGCTATGTTGCGAGCTGCGATATGCGGAGACACTAAAAGCACCATAGTAGAACACAGAAGTAGCTTCTAAGTTGATGTAATAACCAGTAAGAAGCAGTACCATTCAAGTTTTAGTTATCGATTTTTGACTTTTTAGCCGGCTTTGGTGCCTTGGACATGAGCTACGACTTTAAGATTTTGCATGAAGTGAGGACTAGCCGCCACGTTGCACGGGAGAATGTGAAAAGTGTTCATATGTAGTAAAAACCTAAGAAATCCGCCCGTTTTCGTCATTTGCTATCGATTCGACTTTATATCAGATCGTCAAATTGACCGCTCTTGTCTCTGAAACGGTTGCATTTATCGTGTGCAAAGCTATGTTGCGTGCTACAATATGCAGAGACACAAAAAGCACCATAGTAGAACACAGTAAAGCTTTTAAGTTGATGTAATAGCCAGTAAGTCGCAGTAGAACTCAAATTTAGATATCGATTTTTGAATTTTTAGGCGGCTTTGGTGCCTTCGACATGAGGTAGGACCTTAAGAATTTGTATGTAGGGAGGACTAGCAGCCACGTTGCTCGGGAGAAGGTGAAATGTGTTCAAATGTAGTAAAAACATAAGAAATCCGCCCGTTTTCGTCAGTTGCTATCGAATCGACTTAATGTCAGATCGTCACATTGGATTCTCTTCTCTCTGAAACGGTTACATTTATCGTGTGCAAAGCTATGTCGCGTGCTGCGATATGCGGAAACACTACAAGCACCATAGTAGAACAAAGAAGAAGCTTCTAAGTTGAAGTAATAGCCAGTAAGAAGCGGTAAAATAATACACTCCTGGAAATTGAAATAAGAACACCGTGAATTCATTGTCCCAGGAAGGGGAAACTTTATTGACACATTACTGGGGGTCAGGTACATCACATGATCACACTGACAGAACCACAGGCACATAGACACAGGCAACAGATCATGCACAATGTCGGCACTAGTACATTGTATATCCACCTTTCGCAGCAATGCAGGCTGCTATTCTCCCATGGAGACGATCGTAGAGATGCTGGATGTAGTCCTGTGGAACGGCTTGCAATGCCATTTCCACCTGGCGCCTCAGTTGGACCAGCGTTCGTGCTGGACGTGCAGACCGCGTGAGACGACGCTTCATCCAGTCTCAAACATGCTCAATGGGGGACAGATCCGGAGATCTTGCTGGCCAGGGTAGTTGACTGACACCTTCTAGAGCACGTAGGGTGGTACGGGATTCATGCGGACGTGCATTGTCCTGTTGGAACAGCTAGTTCCCTTGCCGGTCTAGGAGTGGTAGAACGATGGGTTCGATGACGGTTTGGATGTAGCGTGCACTATTCAGTGTCCCCTCGACGATCACAGAGGTGTACGGCCAGTGTAGGAGATCGCTCCCCACACCATGTTGCCGGGTGTTGGCCCTGTGTGCCTCGGTCATATGCAGTCCTGATTGTGGCGCTCACCTGCACGGCGCCAAACACGTATACGACCATCATTGGCACCAAGGCAGAAGCGACTCTCATCGCTGAAGACGACACGTCTCCATTCGTCCCTCTATTCACGCCTGTCGCGACACCACTGGAGGCGGGCTGCACGATGTTGGGGCGTGAGCGGAAGACGGCCTAACGGTGTGCGGGACCGTAGCCCAGCTTCATGGAGACGGTTGCGAATGGTGCTCGCCGATACCCCAGGAGCAACAGTGTCCCTAATTTGCTGGGAAGTGGCGGTGCGGTCCCCTACGGCACTGCGTAGGATCCTACGGTCTTGGCGTGCATCCGTGCTTCGCTGCGGTCCGGTCCCAGGTCGACGGGCACGTGCACCTTCCGCCGACCACTGGCGACAACATCGATGTACTGTGGAGACCTCACGCCCCACGTGTTGAGCAATTCGGCGGTACGGCCACCCGGCCTCCCTCATGCCCACTATACGCCCTCGCTCAAAGTCCGTCAACTGCACATACGGTTCACGTCCACGCTGTCGCGGCATGCTACCAGTGTTAAAGACTGCGATGGAGCTCCGTATGCCACGGCAAACTGGCTGACACTGACGGCGGCGGTGCACAAATGCTGCGCAGCTAGCGCCATTCGACGGCCAACACCGCAATTCCTGGTGTGTCCGCTGTGCCGTGCGTGTGATCATTGCTTGTACAGCCGTCTCGCAATGTCAGGAGCACGTATGGTGGGTCTGACACACCGGTGTCAATGTGTTCTTTTTTCCATTTCCAGGAATGTAGTTTTAGCTATCGATTATTAACTTTTTAGCCGGCTTTGGTGCCTTGGGCATGAGCTAGGACCTTAAGAATTTGTATAAAAGGAGGACTAGCACC
Organism: Schistocerca gregaria; assembly: GCF_023897955.1. Classification (NCBI taxonomy): domain Eukaryota; kingdom Metazoa; phylum Arthropoda; class Insecta; order Orthoptera; family Acrididae; genus Schistocerca; species Schistocerca gregaria. The sequence goes on from NW_026061740.1 coordinate 389,869, forward strand.
CACGTTGCACGTGAGAATGTGAAAAGCGTTCTTATGTAGAAAAAACTTAAGAAATCCCCCCGTCTTCGTCATTTGCTGTCGATTTGTCTTAATGTCAGATCGTCACATTGGCCGCTCTTTTCTCTGAAACGGTTACATTTATCGTGTGAAAAGCTATGTTGCGTGCTGCGATATGCGGAGACACTAAAAGCACCATAGCAGAACACAGAAGAAGCTTCTAAGTTGATGTAACAGCGAGTAAAAAGCAGTACAATTCAAGTTTAGTTATCGATTTTTGACTTTTTAGCCGGCTTTGGTGTCTTGGCCATGAGTTAGGACCTTACGATTTTGCATGAAGGGAGGACTAGCAGCCACGTTGCACGGGAGAATGTGAAAAGTGTTCATATGTAGTAAAAACCTAAGAAATCCGCTCGTTTTCGTCTTTTGCTATCGTATCGACGTAATGTCAGATCGTCACATTGGATGCTCTTCTCTCTGAAACGGTTACATTTATCGTGTGCAATACTATGTCGCATGCTGCGGAATTCGGAGACACTAAAAGCACCATAGTAGAACAGAGAAGATGCTTCTAAGTTGACGTAATAGCCAGTAAAAAGACGTAAAATAAAAGTTTTAGCTATCGATTATTGACTTTTTAGCTGGCTTTGGTGCCTTGGACATGAGCTAGGATCTTAAGATTTTGCATGATGCGAGGACTAGCAGCCACGTTGCACGGGAGAATGTGAAAAGAGTTCATATGTAGTAAAAACCTGAAAAATTCGTCCGTTTTCGTCATTTGCTATCGAATCGACTTAATGTCAGCCGTCACATTGGCCGCTCTTCTCTCTGAAACGGTTACATTTATCGTGTTCAAAGCTATGTCGCGTGCTGAGGAATGCGGAGACACCAAAAGCCCCATAGTAGAACACAGAAGACCCTTCTAAGTTGGTGTAATAGCCAGTAAGGAGGAGTACAATTGAAGCTTTAGTGATAGATTTTTAAATTTTTAGGCGGCTTTGGTGCCTTGTGCATCAGCTAGGACCTTACGATTTTGCATGAAGGGAAGATTAGCAGCCACGTTGCACGAAAGTATGTGCAAAGTGTTCATATGTAGTAAAAACCTAAGAAATCCGCCCGTTTTCGTCGTTTGCTATCGATTCGACTTTATATCAGATCGTCACATTGGCCGCTCTTCTCTCTGAAACGGTTACTTTTATCGTGTGCAAAGCTATATTGAGTGCTGCAAAATTCGAAGACACTAAAAGCACCATAGTAGAACACAGAAGGAGCTTCTAAGTTGACGTAATAACCAGTAAGAAGCAGTATAATTCAAGTTTTAGTTATCAATCTTTGACTTTTTATCCGGCTTTGGTGCCTTGGACATGAGCTAGGAGCTTAAGATTTTGCATGAAGGAAGGACTAGCAGCCACGTTGCACGGGAGAATGTGAAAAGTGATCGAATATAGTAAAAACCTAAGAAATCCGCTCGTTTTCGTCATTTGATATCAAATCGACTTAATGTCAGGTCGTCACATTGGACGCTCTTCTCAATGAAACGGTTATATTTATCGTGTGCGAAACTATGTGGCGTGCTGCGGAATGCGCAGACACTAAACGTACCATAGTAGAACACAGAAGTAGTTTCTAAGTTGATGTAAAAAACACTAAGAGGCATAACAATTCAAGTTTTAGTTATCGATTTTTGACTTTTTAGACGGCTTTGGTGCCTTGACTGAGCTAGGACCTTAAGAATTTGCATGAAGAGTGGACTAGCAGCCACGTTGCACGGGAGAATGTGAAAAGTGTTCATATGTAGTAAAAACCTAAGGAATCCGCCCGGTGTCGTCATTTGCTATCGAAAAGACTTAATGTCAGATCGTCACACTGGTTGCTCTTCTCTCTGAAACGGTTACATTTATCGTGTTCTAAGCTATGTCGCGTGCTGCGGAATGCGGAGACACTACAAGCACCATAGTAGAACACAGAACAAGCTTCTAAGTTGACGTAATAGACAGTAAGAAGCCGTAAAATAATTGTTTCAGCTATCGATTATTGACTTTGTAGTCGTCTTTGGTGCCTTGGACATGAGCTAGGAAATTAAGAATTTGTATTATGGGAGGACTAGCAGCCACGTTGCACGGGAGAATGTGAAAAGTGTTCATATGTAGTAAAAACCTAAGGAATCCGCCCGGTGTCGTCATTTGCTATCGAAAAGACTTAATGTCAGATCGTCACACTGGTTGCTCTTCTCTCTGAAACGGTTACATTTATCGTGTTCTAAGCTATGTCGCGTGCTGCGGAATGCGGAGACACTACAAGCACCATAGTAGAACACAGAACAAGCTTCTAAGTTGACGTAATAGACAGTAAGAAGCCGTAAAATAATTGTTTCAGCTATCGATTATTGACTTTGTAGTCGTCTTTGGTGCCTTGGACATGAGCTAGGAAATTAAGAATTTGTATTATGGGAGGACTAGCAGCCACGTTGCACGGGAGAATGTGAAAAGTGTTCATATGTAGTAAAAACCTAAGACATCCGCCCGTTTTCGTCGTTTGCTATCGATTCGACTTTATATCAGATCGTCACATTGGCCGCTCTTCTCTCTAAAACGGTTACATTTATCGTGCGCAAAGCTTTGTTGCGTGCTGCGAAACTCGGAGACATTAAAGCACAATAGTAGAACACAGAAGGAGCTTCTAAGTTGATGTAATAACCAGTAAGAAGCAGTACAATACAAGTTTTATTTATCGATTGTTGACTTTACAGCCGGATTTGGTGCCTTGGACATGAGCTAGGACCTTACGATTTTGCATGAAGGGAGGACTAGCAGCCATCTCGCACGAGAGAATGTGAAAAGTGTTCATATGTAGTAAAAACCTGAGAAATTCGTCCGTTTTCGTCACTTGCTATCGACTCGACTTAATGTCAGATCGTCACATTGGCCGCTCTTCTCTCCGAAACGGTTACATTTATCGGGTGCAAAGCTATGTCGCGTGCTGCGGAATGCGGAGACACCAAAATCCCCATAGTAGAACACAGAAGAAGCTTCTAAGTTGATGTAATAGCCAGCAAGGAGCAGTACAATTTAAGTTTTAGCGATCGATTTTTAAATTTTTAGCCGGCTTTGGTGCCTTGGACATGTACTAGTACCTTAAGATTTTGCATGAAGGGAGGACTCGCAACCACGTTGCACGGGAGAATGTGAAACGTGTCCATATGTAGTAAGAAACTAAGAAATCCGCCCGTTTTCGTCATTTGCTATCGACTCGACTTAATGTCAGATCGTCACATTGGCCGCTCTTCTCTCCGAAACGGTTACATATATCGTGTGCAAAGCTATGTTGCGTGCTGCGATATGCGGAGACTCTAAAAGCACCATAGTAGAACACAAAAAAGCTTCTAAGTTGATGTAATAGACATTAAGAAGCAGTAGAACTCAAATTTAGTTATCGATTTTTGAATTTTTAGCCGGCTTTGGTGCCTTGGACATGACCTAGGACCTTACGATTTTGCAAGAATGGAAGACTAGCAGCCACGTTGCACAGGAGAATGTGAAAAGTGTTCATATGTAATACAAACCACAGATATCCAACCGTTTTCGTCATTTGCTATCGAATCGACTTAATGTCAGATGGTCACATTGGAGGCTGTTCTATATGAAACGGTTACATTTATCGTGTGCAAAGCTACGTCGCGTGCTGCGATATGCGGAGACACTACAAGCACCATAGTAGAACACAGAAGAAGCTTCCAAGTTGACGTAATAGCCAGAAAGAAGCCGTAAAATAATCGTTTTAGTTATCGATTATTAACTTTTTAGCCGGCTTTGGTGCCTTGAACATGAACTAGGACCTTAAGAATGTCTATAAAGGGAGGACTAGCAGCCACGTTGCACGGGAGAATGTGAAAAGTGATCGAATGTTGTAAAAAACTAAGTAATCCGCTTGTTTTCGTCATTTGCCATCGATTCGACTTTATATCAGATCGTCACATTGGCCGCTCTTCTCTCTGAAACGGTTACATTTATCGTGTGCAAAGCTATGTTGCGTGCTGCGATATGCGGAGACAGTAAAAGCACCATAGTAGAACACAGAAAAAGCTTCTAAGTTGATGTAATAGCCAGTAAGAAGCAGAAGAACTCAAATTTAGCTATCGATTTTTGAATTTTTATCCGGCTTTGGTGCCTTGGACATGAGGTAGGATCTTAATATTTCGCATGAAGGGAGGACTAACAGCCACGTTGAACTGGAGAATGTGAAAAGAGATCGCATGTAGTAAAAACCTAAGAAATCCGCCTGTTTTCGTCATCTGCTATCAAATCGACTCAATGTCATATCGTCACGTTAACCGCTCTTCTCTCTGAGACGGTTACATTTATCGTGTGCAAAGCTATGCCGCGTGCTGCGGAATGCGGAGAATCTAAAAGCACCATAGTAGAACACAGAAGAAGCTTCTAAGTTGATGTAATAGGCAGTAAGAAGCAGTAAAATAATAGTTTTAGCTATCGATTATTGAATTTTTAGCCGGCTTTGGTTACTTAGACATGAGCTAGGACCTTTAGAATTTCTATGAACGGAGGACTAGCAGCTACGTTGCACGGGTAATGTGAAAAGATTTCATATGTAATAAAAACCTAATAAATCCGCCCGTTTTCGTCATTTGCTATTGAATCGACTTAATGTCAGATGGTCACATTGGCCGCTCTTATCTCTGAAACGGTTACATTTAACGTGTGCAAAGCTATGTCGCTTGCTGTGGAAAGCGGAGACACTAAAAGCACCATAGTAGACCACAGAAGAAGCTTCTATGTTGATGTAATAGCCAATAAGAAGCAGTACATTTCAAGTTTTAGTTAACGATTTTTGACTTTTTAGTCAGCTTTGGTGCCTTGGACATTAGCTAGGACCTTAAGATTTTGCATGAAGGGAGGACTAGCAGCCACGTTGCACGGGAGAATGTGGAGAGTGTTCATATGTAGTATAAACCTAGGAAATCCGCCCGTTTTCGTCATTTGCTATCGAATCGTCTTAATGTCAGATGGTCACATTGGCCGCTCTTCTCTCTGATACGGTTACATTTATCGTGTGCAAAACTATGTGGCGTGATGCGGAATTCGGAGACACTAAAAGCACCACAGTAGAACACAGAAGGAGCTCCTAAGTTGATGTAATAACCAGTAAGAAACGGTACAATTCAAGTTTTATTTATCGATTTTTGAATTTTAAGCCGGCTTTGGTGCCTTGGACGTGAGCTAGGTCCTTACGATTTTGCATGAAGGGAGGACTAGCAGCCACGTTGCACGGGAGAATCTGAAAAGTGTTCATATGTAGTAAAAACCTGAGAAATTCGTCCGTTTTCGTCATTTGCTATTGAACTGACTTAATGTCAGGTCGTCACATTGGCCGCTCTTCCCTGTGAAACAGTGACATTAATCATGTGCAAAGCTATGTCGCCTGCTGCGGTTGCGGAGACACTAAAATCCCCATAAAAGAACACAGATGAAGTTTCTAATTTGATGTAAATGCCAGTAAGAAGCAGTACAATTCAAGTTTTATGTATCGATTATTGACTTTTTAGCTGGCTTTGGTGCCTTGGACATGACCTAGGACCTTAAGATTTTACATGAAGGGACACCTAGCTGCCACGTTGCACGGGAAAATGTGAAAAGTGTTCATATGTAGTAACAACCTAATAAATCTGCCTGTTTTCGTCATTTCCTTCCGAATCGACTTAATGTCAGATGGCCACGTTGGCCGCTCTTTTCTCTGAAACGGTTACATTTAACGTGTGCAAAGCTATTTCGCGTGCTACGGAATGCGGAGACGCTACAAGCACCATACTAGACCACAGAAGAAGCTTCTAAGTTGATGTAATAGCCAATAAGAATCAGTACAATTCAAGTTTTAGTGAACGATTTTTGACTTTTTAGCCGGCTTTGGTGCCTTGGACATGAGCTAGAACCTTCAAATTTTGTATGAATGGAGGAATAGCAGCCACGTTGCAAGGGAGAATGTGAAAGGTGTTCATATGTAGTAAAAACCTGAAAAATTTGCCAGTTTTCGTCATTAGCTTTCCAAACGACTTAATGTCACATCGTCACAGTGGCCGCTCTTCTATCGGAAATGCGGAATGCGGAGACAATGAAAGCACCATAGTAGAACAGAGAAGAAACTTCTAAGTTGATGTTATAGCCAGTAAGAAGCAGTAAAATACAAGTTTTAGTTATCGATTACTGACGTTTTTCCCTTCTTCGGTGCCTTGGAAATGAGCTAGGACCTTAAGATTTTGCATGAAGGGAGGACTAGCATCCGCGTTGCACGGGTGAATGTGAAATGTGTTCATATGTTGTAAAACCCTCAGAAATCCTCCCGTTTTCTTCATTTGCTATCGAATCGACTTAATGAACGATCGAATCATTGGAGGCTCATATCTCTGAAACGGTTTCATTTATCGTCTTCCAAATTATGTAGCGTTTTGAAGTATGCGGAGACACTAAATGAATCGTGGTCGTACACAGAAAAAGTTTGTAAGTTAATATAATCGGGTAGTAAGGAGTACTACAATTCTAGTTTTAGTTACCGATTATTGACTCACTAGCTTGGTTTGGTGACTTGGACATGAGTTAGTACATTAAGATGTTGCATGAAGGGAGGACTAGCAGCCACGTTGCGCGTGGGAATGTGAAAAGTGTTCATATGTAGAAACAACCTAATAAATCTGCCCGTTTCGTCATTTGCTATCGAATCGAGTTAATGTCAGATGGTCACTATGGCCGCTATTCTCTCTGAAACGGTTACATTTATCGTGTGCAAAGCTATGTTGCGTGCTGCGATATGCGGAGACACTAAAAGCACCATAGTAGAACACAGAATAAGATTATAAGTTGATGTAATAGCCAGTAAGAAGCAGTACAACTCAAGTTTAGTTATCGATTTTTGACTTTTTAGCCGGCTTTGGTGCCTTGGACATGAGCTTGGACATTAAGATTTTTCATGAATGGAGGACTAGCAGCCACGTTGCACGGGACAATGTGAAGAGTGTTCATATGTAGTAAAAACCTGAGAAATCCGCCGGTTTTCGTCATTTGCTATTGAATCGACTTAATGTCAGATCCTTACTTTGGCCACACTTCTCTCTGAAACGGTTACATGTATCGTGTGCAAAGCTATGTCGCGTGCTGCGATATGCGGATACACTGAAAGCACAGTAGTGGAACACAGAAGAAACTTCTAAGTTTATGTAATAGACAGTAAGAAGCAGTACAATTTAAGTTTTAGTTATAGATTTTGGATTTTTTAGCCGGTTTTGGTGCCTTGGACATGAGCAAGAACCTTAAGATGTTGCATGAAGGGAGGACTATCAGCCCGTTGTACGGGAGAATGTGAAAAGAATTCATATGTAGTAAAAACGTAAGAGATCCGCCCGTTTTCGTCATTTGCTATCGAATCGACTTAGTGTCAGATAGTCACATTTGCCGCTCTTCTGTATGAAACGGTTACATTTATCGTGTGCAAAACTATGTCGCGTGCTGCGGAATGCGGAGACACTAAAAGTACCATAGTAGAACACAGAAGAAGCTTTTAAGTTGAATTAATAACCAGTAAGAAGCAGTACGACTCAAAATCAGTTATCGACTTGTGATATTTTAGCCGGCTTTGGTGCCTTAGACATGAGCTAGAACTTTAAGATTTTGCATGAAGGGAGGACTAGCAGCCACGTTGCATGGGAGAATGTGAAGAGTGTTCATATGTAGTAAAAACCAGAGAAATTCGTTCGTTTTCGTCATTTGCTATCGAATCTACTTTATGCCAGATCGTCACATTGGCTGCTCTTCTCTCTGAAACGGTTACATTTATCGTGTGCAAAGCTATGTTGCGTTCTGAGGTATGCGGAGACACTAAAAGCACCATAGTAGAACACAGAAGAAGCTTCTAAGTTGATGTAGTAGCCGGCAAGAAGCAATACAATTCAAGTTTTAATTACCGAAAATTGAATATTTAGCCGACTTTGGTGCCTTGTACATGAGTTAGTACCTTAAGATTTTGCATTAGGGGAGGTCTAGCAGACGCGTTGCATATGAAAATGTGAAAAGTGTTCATATGTAGTAAAGACATTCATCGTCTGCAAAGATATGTCGCTTGCCGCAGTATGTGGAGACACAAAAGCAACATAGTATAATACAGAAGCACATTCTACGAAGATGTAATCGCCAATAAGAAGCAGCACTATTCAAGATTTAGTTGTCGGTTATTCACATATTTGCCACCTTTGGTACATTGGACATGACCGAAGACCTAAAGATTTTGCATGAAACGACGTCTGGAAACCACATTGCACGGGGGAATGTGGAAACTGTTCATATGTAGTAAAAACTAGAGAAAAGTGCCTGCGTTCGTCATTTGCAACTGAATCTATTTTATTGCAACATCTTCACATTGGCCGCTTTTGTTTCTGAAACGGTTACATTTATCATCTGCAAAATTTTGACGTGTTTTCCGGTATGAGGAAAAAACTGAAAACATCATATTAGAACACAGTAAAAGCTTCTAAGAAGATGTAATTGCAAGTAAGAAGCAGTACTATTCAAGTTTTAGCTATCGGTTATTCACTTATTTTCCGCCTTTGGTACATTGGACATGACCGACGACCTAAAGTTTTGCATGAAACGACGTCTGGAAACCACTTTGCACGGGGGAATGTGGAAACTGTTCATATGTAGTAAAAACTACAGAAAACCGCCAGCATTCGTCATTTGCTACCGAATCTATTATATTGCCACATCTTCACATTGGCAGCTTTTCTCTCTGACACAATTACATTTATCGTCTGGAAATGTATGTCGCGTATTGCAATATGAGGAAAAAACTGAAAAAATCATATTAGATCACGAAAAAAGCTTCTAAGAAGATGTAATCGAATGTAGGAAGCAGTACTATTCACGTTTTAGCTATCGGTTATTTACTAATTTGCTGGCTTTGGTGCATTGGACATCAGTTTAAATGGCTCTGAGCACAATGGGACTCAACTGCTGAGATCATTAGTCCCCTACAACTTAGAACTACTTAAACCTAACGCACCTAAGGAGATCACACACATCCATGCCCCAGGCAGGATTCGAACCTGCGACCTTAGCAGTCGCACGGTTGGACATGAACTAGGACCTTAAGATTTTGCATGAAAGTACGTCTGTACGCCACGTTGCACGGGAGAATGTGGAAAGTGTTCATACGTAGTAATAACCTGAGGAATTCAATCGCTTTCGTCGTTTGCTATCGAATCGAAAGTATTACCAGATCTTCACATTGGCCGCTTTTCTCTCTGAAACAGTTACATTTATCGCCTGGAAATTTATGTCGCTTATTGCAATATGCGGAAAAAACTGAAAACATTATATTAGAACACAGAAAAAGCTTCTAAGAAGATGTAATCGAAAGTAGGAAGCAGTAATATACAAGCTTTAGTTATCGGTTATTCACTTATTTTCCGCCTTGGTGCATTGGACATGAGCAAGGACCTTAAGATTTTGCATGAGAGTACGTCTGTACGCCACGTTGCACGGGTGAATGTAAAAGATGTTCATATGTAGTAACAACATGAGAAATCCGACCGTTTTCGACATTATCCTTCGAATCGACTTAATGCCAGATCGTCACATTGGCCGCTTTTCTCTTTGAAACTGTTACATTCATCGTCTGCAAAGTTACGTCGATTGCCGCGGTATGCGCAGACACTAAAGGCAAAATAGTAGAACACAGAGGATGCTTCTAAGAAAATGTAATCGGCCAGTAACAAGCAGTGTTATTCAAGTGTTAGTTATCAGTTATTCACATATTTGCCGGCTTTGGTACATTGGACATGACCGACTACCTAATGATTTTGCATGAAACGACGTCTGGAAACCACGATGCACAGGAGGATGTGAAAAGTGTTCACATGTAGTAACCACATGAAAAATCCGCCCGTTTTCGACATTTGCCATCGAATCGAATTAATGATAGAGCGTCATATTGGCCGCTTTTCTCACTGAAAAGGTTACATTTACCGTCTGGAAATTTATGTCGTGTGTTGCAATATGCGGAAAAGAACTGAAAACATCATATTAGAACACAGAAAAAGCTTCTAAGAAGATGTAATCGCCAATAAGAAGCAGTACTATTCAAGATTTAGTTATCGGTTATTCACTTATTTGCCGCCTTTAGTACATTGGACATGACCGACGACGTAAAGATTTTGCATGAAACGACATCTGGAAACCACATTGCACGGGGGAATGTGGAAACTGTTCGTATGTAGTAAAAACTGGAGAAAACCGCCCGCTTTCTTCATTTGCTACCGAATCTATTTTATTGCAACATCTTCACATTGGCTGCTTTTCTCTCTGAAACAGTTACATTTATCGTCTGGAAATGTATGTCGCGTATTGCAATATGCGGAAAAAACTGAAAACATCTTATTAGAACACAAAAAAAGCTTCTAAGAAGATGTAATCGAAAGTAGGAAGCAGTACTATTCAAGTTTAAGCGATCGGTTATTCACTTATTTGCGGCTTTATTGCATTGGACATGAGCTAGGACCTTAGGATTTTGCATGAAAGTACGTCTGTACGCCACGTTGCACGGGAGAATGTAGAAAGTGTTCATATGTAGTAAAAACCTGAGAAATCCATCGCTTTCGTCATTTGCTAACGAATCGAATGTATTGCCAGATCGTCCCATTGGCCGCTTTTCTCTCTGAAACGGTTACATTTATCGTCTGGAAATTTGTGCCACGTGTTTGCAATATGTGGAAAAAACTGAAAACATCATATCAGAACACAAAAAACTTCTAAGAAGATGTAATCGAAAGTAGGAAGCAGTACTTTCAAGTTTTTGCTATCGGTTATTCACTTATTTGCAAGCTTTGGTGCATTGGACGTGAGCTATAACCTTAAGATTTTGCATGAAATTACGTCTGTACGCCACGTTGCACGGGAGAATGACAAAGTTGTACATAATAGTAACAACATAAGAAATCCGCCCGTTTTCGTCATTTGCGTTCGAATCGACTTAATGCCAGATCGTAACATTGGCCGCTTTTCTCTCTGAAACGGTTACATTTATCGTATGCAAAATTATGTCGCGTCTTGCGGTATGCGGAAAAAACTGAAAACATTATATTAGAATACAGAAAAAGCTTCAAAGAAGATGTAATTGCCAGTAAGAAGTAGTACTATTCAAGTTTCAGTTATCGGTTTATTCACTTATTTGCCGGCTTTGGTGCATTGGACATGAGCTACGACCTTAAGATTTTGCATGAAAGTACGTCTGTACGCCACGTTGCACGGGAGAATGAGAAAAGTTTTCATATGTAGTAACACCATGAGAAATCCGCCCGTTTTCGTCATTTGCCGTCGAATCGACTTAATGACAGATCGTCACACTGGTGGCTTTTCTCTCTGAAACGGTTACATTCATCGTATGCAAAGTTATGTCGCTTGCCGCGGTATGCGCAGATACTAAAATCACTATAGTAGTCACAGAAGAAGCTTCTAAGAAGATGTAATTGGCCAGTAACAAGCAGTACTAGTCAAGTTCTAGTTATCGGTTACTCACTTATTTTCCGGCTTTTGTGCATTGGACACGAGCTAGGACCTTAAGATTTTGCAAGAAAGTACGTCTGTACGACACGTTGCACGGGAGAATGTGGAAAGCGTTCATATGTAGTAAAAACCTAAGAAACCCGATCGCTTTCATCATTTGCTATAGAGTCGAATGTATTGCCAGATCGTCCCATTGGCCGCTTTTCTCTCAGAACAGGTTACATCCATCGTCTGCAAAATTATGTCGCGTGTTGCGGTATGGAAAAAAACTGAAAACATTATATTAGAACACAGAAAAAGCTTCGAAGAAGATGTAATCGCCAATAAGAAGCAGTACTATTCTAGATTTAGTTATCGGTAATTCACTTATTCGCCGGGTTTGGTATATTGGACATGACCGACGACCTATAGATTTCGCATGAAACGACGTCTGGAAATCACATTGCGCGGGGGAATGTGAAAACTGTTCATATGCAGTAAAAATTTGAGAGATCCGCTCGCTTTCGTCATTTGCCGTCGAATCGACTTGATGCCAGATCGTCACATTGGCCGCTTTTCTCTCTGAAACAGTTACATTTATCGTCTGGAAATGTATGTCGCGTATTGCAATATGCGGAAGAAACTGAAAACATCATATTAGAACACAAAAAAAGCTTCTAAGAAGATGTAATCGAAAGTAGCAAGCAGAACTATACTATTGACTTATTTGCCGGCTTTGGTGCATTAAACATCAGTTCAAATGGCTCTGAGCACAATGGGACTCAACTGCTGAGGTCGTTAGTCCCCTAGAACTTAGAACTACTTAAACCTAACTCACCCAAGGAGATCCCACACATCCATGCCCCAGGCAGGATTCGAACCTGCGACCTTAGCAGTCGCACGGTTGGACATGAGCTAGGACCTTAAGATTTTGCATGAAAGTACGTATATACGCCACGTTGCACGGGAGAATGTGAACAGTGTTCATATGTACTAACAACATGAGAAATCCGCCCGTTTTCGACATTTGCCATTGAATCGACTTATTGTCAGATCGTCATATTGGCTACTTTTCTCTCTGAAACGGTTACATTTATCGTCTGTAAAGTTATGTCGCGTGTTGGGGTATGCGGAAAAAACTGAAAACATTATATTAGAACACAGAAAAAGCTTCAAAGAAGATATAATCGAAAGTAGGAAGCAGTAATATACATGCTTTAGTTATCGGTTATTCACTTATTTGCCGCCTTGGTGCATTGGACATGAGCTAGGACCTTAAGATTATGCATGAGAGTACGTCTGTACGCCACGTTGCACGGGAGAATATAAAAAATGTTCATATGTAGTAACAACATGAGAAATCCGCCCGTTTTCGACATTTTCCATCGAATCGGCTTAATGTCAGATCGTAATATTGGCCGCTTTTCTCTCTGAAACGGTTACATTAAGCGGCTGCAAAAGTATGTCGCGTGTTGCGGTATGCAGAAAAAACTGAAAACATCATATTAGAACACAGAAAAAGCTTCTAAGAAGATGTAATAGCCAATAAGAAGCAGTACTATTCAAGTTTAAATATCGGTTTTTTCAGTTATTTGCCGGCTTTGGTACATTGGACATGAACTAAGTTCTTAAGATTTTGCATGAAAGTACGTCTGTACGCCACGTTGCACGGGAGAATGAGAAAAGCTTTCATATGTTGTAACACCATGAGAAATCCGCCCGTTTTCGACATTTGCCATTGAATCGACTTATTGTCAGATCGTCACATTGGCCGCTTTTCTCTCTGAAACGGTTACATTTATCGTCTGCAAAATTATGTCGCGTGTTGCGGTATGCGGAGAAAACTGAAAACATCATATTATAACACAGAAATATCTTCTAAGAAGATGTAGTAGCCAGTAAGAAGCAGTACTATTCAAGTTTTAGTTATCGGTTACTCCCTTATTTGTCGGCTTTGGTGCATTGGACAAGAGCTAGGACCTTACGATTTTGCATAAAAGTACGTCTGTACGCCAGAATACAGCATTTTCAGTTGTCAGACGGCTTCTAAAACCGAACTGTTCATTTGACAGCAAATTGTGTGATATCAAGTGATCAATTAACCATACATGCACAGCCTTTTCGGTAACTTTTGCAAACACTGATGGCATAGAAGTAGGTCTAAAATTATCTATATTATCCCTTTCTCCCTTTTCATAAAGCTGCTTTACTGATGAGTACTTTAATCGGTCAGGAAACTGACCAACTCTAAAGGAAAAAATGCAAATATGGCTAAATACAGGGCTAACATGTGCAGCACAGTACTTTAATATGCTTCTAGGCACTCCATCATATCCATGAGAGTCCTTAGTCTTCAGTGATATAGTTATTGACTCAATCTCTCTCTTGTTTGTATCACAGAGGTGTATTTCAGACGTCAATCTCAGAAAGGTATTTGCGAAGAAATTTGTATGATTTCCTGTTGAAACTAAATTTTTATTTAGCTTGATTGTGACTACTTCTAACATTTTGATATAATTCGCCCTATGTTCTACATGAAATCATTATCCCACTAGTCAGCCAACTGTGCTGTCTATTACTGCTAGTACCCCATTCAGAATGTTCTAATGGAAAACAACTCTCAAAGAGCATGAGAAATGTGCCATGGAAAGCATTGTATTTATCATCTGTATTATTGGCACTATAAACATCTTGCCACTCTTGTTCCTTGACAAGTTTTAAAAACACTCTATTGCTGTTGGATTGACTTTCCTACGTTCTTTGTAACTAAATATGACATTGGGTTGAGTACAAAAACCTTTTAGTGTTAAAATTTGTGCATTATGGTCTGAAAGGCCATTCCCTTTTTTACTAACAGGATGCCCATCTAGTATTGAAGAACGAATAAAAATATTGTCTATAATTGTGCTACTACTCGCCTGCACCCTAGTTTGAAAAAAAAACAAAACACAGTTGGCATCAGATCATATGAATTTAGGAGATCTACCAACATCATTTTTCTTGGGACCGAGCGAGGTGGCGCAGTGGTTAAGGCACTGGACTCACATTCGGGAGGACGACGGTTCAGTCCCGCGTTCAGCCATCTTGATTCAGGTTTTCCGTGATTTCCCTAAATCACTCCCGGCAAATTCTGGGTTAGTTCCTCTCAAAGGGCATGGCCGACTTCCTTCCCCATCCTTCCCTAATCCGATGAGACCAATGACATCGCTGTCTGGTCTCCTTCCCCAAACAACCCAAACCCCCTTTTTCTTGCACAATCATATCCAAAATTAATATTGAAGTCCCCACATATAACTACTTTCTGGTACTTCCTACAAAGTGAATCAAGAACCCTCTCTAGCTTAAGCAAAAATGCTCTGAAGTTTGAGTTAGAGGCCCTATAAACACCAGCAATTAGAAGTTGAGTTTCACTAAATTCAACAAATGCTGCACAACTTTCAAATATCTGTTCAGTGCAGTGTCGTGATAAGTCTATGGACTCAAATAACGTACTGTTTTTTATGTACGGAGACACCTCCCCACCCCGCAAGGAACTCCTTGAGAAACAGCCAGGTAATATGTAGCCTGGTAAAGGAAGCCTATAAATTATCAATTTATTGAAGTGGTGCTCTGATATACAAATAATTTCAGCGTTAACATCTGTTAGCAGTTCACTAACTTTATCTCTAATAACTCTTATATTCTGATGAAATATGCTAATTCCTTCTCTACTTGGAAACATTACATCCTCTGGAGGAGAGCCCTTAGAGGCACGCCGGCCGCGGTGGTCTTGCGGTTCTAAGCGCTGAGTTCGGAACCGCGCGACTGCTACGGTCGCAGGTTCGAATCCTGCCTCGGGCATGGATGTGTGTGATGTCCTTAGGTTAGTTAGGTTTAATTAGTTCTACGTTCTAGGCGACTGATGACCCCAGATGTTAATTTGCATAGTGCTCAGAGCCATTAGAACCATTTTTGAACCTTAGAGGCACTTCCTTTAAGCTGGTATACCAATCAGCTGACTTCAGTATTAAAAAGGTGCAGCTCTAACACCAAATACTACAGGAATTTTTCCATGAGTGACACCACTACCGCCACCACCACCCACTACACCGTCACCTATAAGCTTAGGTAGCCTCTCCTTCGCATACCTATTGAGGTGCAGGCCATGCCTAGTGAAACCCCATCTACTGATAGACCCAACTGGCACCACTGAGATGTGATCCATGCCCTCTCCCATCACTGCACTCCCCAGCCCCACAATTACGCCCCCAACAGCCGCATTAAGGTGTGGCCGATCATTATGCTGAAACAGTTGCACGAAAAGCACATTAGTGCCACCAGTTTGAGTAGCTATCTTAACCAAGTCACCACTGACATCATACCCCCTGTCCCTATTGCGACTGCTCCCAGCACCACCCACTATCACTACCTGATCCTCCTTTGTAAAATTCTTACATAACTCCCCTATGCTTTCAGCCACCTGAGCCAACCCTGCATTAGGCTTCACAATGCTTGTGACCTGGTACTCACTCCACAAAACTTCTTGCAAATGCTGGCCCACACCTCTACCCGGTAACTACCTAGCAGCAGAACCTAGGCCTCCTAATTGCTGAGGACGGCTGCAAGTTACCTCCATATACAGCTACACGAGGCTCCTCTCCGCTCAACTTTGACAGTTTGTCGTATCTATTGCATGTATGCAAAGTAAAACTGTCTGACTACCTCCTTTTCCTATCTATCTTCTTGTCAACTGCCAGTTCCCATTCCCCAGCACCCTTCACCCTCCTCAACTTATCTAGTTCCTCCTTTGCGCATTGTAACTGCACCTGAAGGGCACAGATCTTACGCTCCTGCTCGTCTATTAACTTGTTTCTATTACAGATTCTACATTCCCAGGACAGGATCACCCTCAAATGACCACTGGCTTCCCCACCGCATTCCCCCCAATGAAAATACTTTGAACAAATCCCACAGCTTAATCCACTACTCACAAACCTACGACATAGCAATCACTTCTCACTCACGATAAAATTTTACAGTTACTAAAAAAAACTATACGTCTACGTTACCAAAGTTCAGTTACAAAAGCAGCACTATTTAAGAACTAACAACTATGGTCCCGAAATTCTCTGCCTACTAAGAAAGCAGCTACTTGTATTAATACTACTACAACACAGCCGATACCAATACCAGCAAAACTTCACAAAATTATTGGCTAAAACCAAAAAATTTAAACTAAACGCCAGTTGAAAACTAAAGCACGAAATTTACTAAACGACTTCAACACACTGAAAACTCTATAAAACACAGCGAGCGAACGATTACAAGAGTTTATTAAGTCATTATTTCGCCAAAAATGGCAAGCAACACCACTGCAATCTATTCAGTTTAATAACGTATTACAGAGCACAAACAAGTTCGTCAGTACTTAGCTTATAACCGCTGCAGATGCAGTGCACGCCGCAAAATGTAAACACGCTGATGAGGCGCGAGGCTTAGACGAACCATGGAAGCACACTTACACATAATAGACCACTCGAGTCAATACCACAGGAAGAAACACTGAGATAAATGAATATCCACTAATAATTTGCTTTTACGGCAAAAATAATAACACAAAAAAACTTTAAAATACGTAAATGAAGTCTAAAATTTATAAAACATTAACAAGCTATTTCAACAGCAGTGCAGCTCACGTGACGTCACACCCATGATGATCTGCCCCCCCCCCCCCCCCTGGGAAGGTGGCTATCTACCCCACCTTCGAAATATGCCTATCTATCCCCCTCAGAAGATATCTACCGAGCTACCCATCCATGGAAGATCTCTGTCAACCTGCACCTCCCCTCCCCCCTCAGATGATGTCTGTGTACCTACCCACACCCTTGGAATATGTCTGTCTACCTAAACCCCCCCCCCCCTTAGAATATGTATGACTACCTACCCCTCCCCACAGAATATGAATGTCTACCTACCCCACCCCTCGGGAGATGTCTGTGTACCTACCCCTCTCAGATGATATCTACCTACACCTCCCACATCGGAAGATTTCATACTACCTCTACCCCATCGAAAGCTGTCTGTCTCTCATCGCCCCACCACCTAATATGTAATTCTACCTACTTATAAAATGTCAGTCCACGTAACTCTCCACAGGAGATGTCTGTCTACCTGCCCCCTCGTCAGATGTCTGCCTACCTCACCCCCCTAAGGAAGATGTTTGTCCACCTACCTCACCCTGTGAAGATGTCTATCTATACCCCCACAAAAACTCTCTCCCCACCTCGTAAGATGTCTATCACCCTGAACGATGTCTCTCAACACCCCCCGCCCCCCACACTAAGGAGAAGTCTATCTACCTACCTGCCCTCTTGGAATTTGTCTGTCTACCTATCCCAACCCCTACTCAGCCCCCCCACTCGGAAGTTGTTTACCCCTGTCTCGGAAGATGTCTAGAGACCCCCAAACTTTGGAAGGTGTCTTCCAGCCCCTCAGGCGATGTCTGTCTACCCCCCCCCCCCCTCAGAAGATGTCTGTCAGCATACCAACCACCCTGGAATTAGTCTGTCTACCTACCAACTGCCTCGGAATATATCTGTCTACCTCCCACCTCGGAAAATGTCTTCCAAACACAGTCTCAGAAAAGCCCAGTCTACCAACTGCCAAATTTCAACCCCCAGAAGATTTCTATCCAACCCCCCCCCCCCCCCACTCGGAATATGTCTATCTACCTCCACTCTTGGTAGCTATCTACACCTCCCTCTCAGAGAATCTCTAACCCCACTCTCATAGGATGTCTACCTACCCTCACCACCATTCGAAGATGTCTACCCCTTGGAGGATGTCTACTCCACCTGGAATATGTCTGTCTACCCACGTTGGATGATGTCTGTCTATCTACTCAGCCCCCCTGGGAAGATGTCTGTTAAACTACCACCCCTTGGAATTTGTTTATCTATCATTACCTGCACAAAATATGTCCATCAACCTACAATCTCCTTCTGAAGATGTCTGTCTACCTACAGCTCCCGCTTGGAAGATGTCTGTCTACCTACAACCCCTCAGAAGACGTCTGTCTACCTATCTCCACATCAGAAAATGTCTCTCATCTCCCCACCCTTAGAATATGTCTGTCTACCTACACTCCCCATCGGAAATGTCTGTCTACCTAAGCTCCCTCAAACCATGTCCGATTAGCTGTCCACCCCGGAAGATGTCTGTCTACCTACCCAACCATCAGAAGATGTCTGTCTACCTACCCCTCCCCCTCGGAAAATGTCTGTCTCTCATCCCCCTACCCTGAGTATATGTCTGTCTACTTACCTGCCCCCCCTTGGAAAGATCTCTGTATACCTAAACCCAGCCCTCAGAAGATGTATGACTACCTACCCCTTCCATTGGAAGATGTATGTTTTCCAACCCTCCCTTCGGAATATTTCTGCCTACCTACCATCTATCACAAAGGATGTCTGTCAGCCTACAATTCCTTACTGGTGTCTGTCTACATACCCACCCACACTCGGAAGAAGTTTGTCTACCTGCCACTCCTTAGGAAATGTTGGTCTACCAAACCCCTTAGAAGATGTCTGTCTACCTATACACCTCTGATAAGACTGTCTACCTAACCCCCTCTGTAGATGCCTGTCTACCTACCCCCTTGGAATATGTCCGTCCTCCTACAACTCTTCAGAATATGTCTGCCTACCTACCCCCCTCTCGTAAGATATCTGTCTACATATCCCCCCCCCCCCCGCATGATCTGTCTACCTACCCCCTTCCCCTGTCACAAGATGAATGTCTACCTAAACCCCTCAGAAGATGTATGCCTATCTACCCCCTTCAAATGATTCGATTTTATCCCTCCTGTGGGAGATATCTGTCTCCCTACCCCTACCTCTGAGGATATCTGTCTGCCTACCCAACCCCCCCCTCTCGGAAGTTGTTAAACTACCACTCCTCTGGGAAGATATCTACTCCCACATCAGAGAATGTCCACACCCCTCTTGGAGGATGTCTGTATACCAAAATGCATACTTTGGAAGATGTCTCCCCCCCTTTGAAAGATGTCTGTCTACCATGAACACCCCTCAGAAGATGTCTGAGTACTGAACTCACCCTCAGAATATATCTCCTCCTTACCTACCCCCCCTCCCTTGGAATATGTCTGTCTACCTACCCATTTCCCATAAGAAGATGACTGTCTACCTTATTCCCCTCAGAAGGTGTATGTCTACATGCCACACCTCGGAACATGTCTGCCTACCTAAAACCCTCGGAAGAGGTCCATCTACCTCGCATCTTGGAAGATATTTATTTACACCCCTCTTGGAAGATATCTACCCCTGTGTTGGAGGATGACTACCTCCCTCTCGGATGATGTCTACCCTCTCTCTGAAATGTCTGTCTACATACCCTCCTCTCAAAAGATATTTCTCCTCCCTCAGATGATGTAAGTCTATCAACCCTCAAATGGAAAATGTCTGTCCTCCTAATCCCCCTCGGAAGATGTCTGTATACCTACCCACCTGTCTGTCTACGTACCCCCACTCCCATGATGTCTGTCTACCTCCCCCTTAGGTATATGTCTGTATACCTAAACCCGTTCGGAAGATGTCTGTATACCAAACACTCCTCCGAAGATGACTATCTACCTACCCTGCCTCAGAAGGTGTCAGTCTACCTAACCCCTCGTTGGAAGATGTCTGTCTACAAAACTTCACTGGGAAGATGTCTGCCTACCTAACCCTGTCCATGATAATTGTCTGTTTACCAACACCTCTGCTTCGGAAGATGTCTGCCTACCTACAAATCCCACAACAGAAGAGGTCTGTCTACCTACTTACACCCCTTGGAAGATGTCTCTCTACATCCCTCCAGTCATAAAGTATTGTCTACCAACCCATACTTCTGAATATGTCTGTCAGCCTACCCCAGAAGATGATTGTCTAATTAACCCCTCATCTGAAGATGTCTGTCTACCTAGACCCCACGTGGAAAATGTATGTCTATGTACACCCCTCGGAAAATGTCTGTCTCCCTACACCCCCTCAGAAGATGTGTGTCTACCTACATGAACTTTTGTATGATATCTGTCTACGACGCCCGCACTTGGAAGATGTTTGTCTACCTACCGCACCCATTGGAATATGTCTGTCTATGTACCCACCAACCATCGGAAGATGTATGTCCACCTACACATCCCCCTCGGAAGATGTCTGTCTACCTACACTCATCAGAAGATGTTGTCTACTTTCCACCATCGGAAAATGTCTCTCTACCTACCCCTCTTGGCAAATGTCATTCTACGCCACCCCTCTGAAGAGGTCAGTTTACCTACAACCCCCCAGAAGAAGTCTGTCTAACTACCCCCCCTCTCGAAAAATGTCTATAGTCACCCTGCCTCGGACAATGTCTCTCTGCCTACGCCCCATCATGGAAGATGTCAGTCTACCCACCCACCCATCAGAAGAAGGCTGTCTAAACCATCCCCTCACATGATATGTCTGCCTACCAACCCCCTATTGGAAGATGTCTGGCTACCTACCCCACCCCACATCTGAAGATGTCTGTCTACCAACCCTCCACTTGGAAGATATCTGTCCTCCTACAACCCCTCAGAAGATGCCAGTCTACATAAACCCTCTCAGACATTATCTGCCTAAATACCCCTCCTCGGATGGTTTCTGTCTACCTACACCCACAACCCGTCATAATATGAATGTTTACCTAAACCCCTCAGAATCTGTATATTTATCTACCACACCTTGAATGATTTGTCTCTATCTTATCCCTATCTCGGAAGATGTCTGTCTCCCAACCCACCCCCTCCGAGGATGTCTGTATACCTACCCCCCTTCTCGAAAGTTGTCTGTGTACATTCACCACACATTTAAACATGTCTATCTATGTACCTCCTCTCGGAAGATATCTATCTATTGCCGCCATGGAAGAAAAGTATCTCCCCCCTCTCGGAAGATGTCAATCTACCACTCCTCTCAGAAGATATACACTCCCCATCTGAGAATGTCTACATCCTCTCTCGTAGGATGTCTGTCTACCAAACTGCATCCTTTAGAAGGTGCTTCCCACCCCTTGGAAGATGTCTGTCTTCCAACACCCCCCTCCACCCCTTGGAAGATGTCTTTCTACCGCACCCAGGCTCAGAAGATGTCTCCATACCTAACACTCCTCGGAAGATGTCTTTCTACCTACCCCCCCCCCCCCAATCATAAGATGACTGTCGACGTTATCCCCCTCACAGAATGTCTAGACCCCTCTCGGAGGATACTGCTTACCAAACTGCATCCTTTAGAAGATGTTTCCCACCCCTTGAAAAATATCTGTCTTCCAACACCCCCCCTTGGAAGATGCCTGTCTACCGAATCCAGCCTCAGAAGATGTCTCCATACCTACCACCACTCGGAAGATGTCTGTCTACCCACCCACCCCGATCAGAAGATGACTGTCGACGTTATCCCCCTCAGAAGATGTCTGTCTACATACCCTCCCTCAGAAGATGTCTGCCTAGCTAAGACCAGTGGAAGATGTACAACTGCCTCCCATCTCGGAAGACATCTACTCCCCCTCTCGGAGGATGACTATCTCCCTCTCGGAGGATGACTACCTCCTCTCTGAAGATGTCCGTCTATGTACCCTCCCCTCAAAAGATGTCTCTCCCCCCTCAGATGATTTATGTCTACCAACCCCCACATGGAAAATGTCTGTCCTTCTAACCTCCTTGGATGATGTCTGTGTACCTACCCAACTGGAAGATGGCTGTCTACCTACCACCACTCGGGACATGTCTGTCTACCTTCCCCCTAGGTATATGTCTGTATACCTACACCCCTTTGGAAAATGTCTGTCTACCTACCCCATCACTTCAGAAGATGTAATTCTACTTACCACACATCGGAAAGTGTCAGTCTACCTATGCCCCACCCTCAGAAACTATATGTCTACCTTGCCCCTTTGGAAGATGTCAGTTTACCAACCCCACTCAAAAGATGTCTGCTTACCTACTCTCCCATCGAAAGATGTCTTTCTACCTACCCCCTCTCGGAAGATTTTGTCTACCCCCTCTCTGAGATGTCATTCTACACCCACTTGGAAGATGCCTATCTAAACCCCTGGGAAGAAATCCCTCCCTCTAAAAATGCCTACCTAAACCCTTCCACATCGGAAGATGCCAATCTAGCCCCCTTCAGCTGATGCCTACCAACACCCACCTCATAAGATTATCTATCCATACCTTCCTCGGAAGAGGTGTATCTACCCCCTCAGAAGATGTGTATCTGCCCCCATCCTTGGAAAATGTCTATCTACCCCCCTCAGAAGCTGTCTCTCTACCCCCCCTTGGAAGACGTCTACCCCCCTTCAGAAGATTATCTACCCAGCCCAGGCGGAACATATCTGTATCCCTCCACTAGGAAGGTGACTATCAACCAACACCTCAGAAGATGTCTATCTACCCCACCCACAGATATCTACACCCACTGGAAGATACCTATCCCCACCTCAGAAGATGTCTATCCCCCAGGCGGATGTCTATAACTCACCTCATGAAAGATGCCTGTCTATCAACCCCCTCCTCTCAGAATATGTCTGACTACCTACCCCACCCCTGTTAAGATTTCCATCTAGCCCCTCCTCTCAGAGAACATTTATCCTAGACTCAGAAGATTTCTACAGCCTCCCTTCATTTGGAATGTGTCTACTGCCCATTCTGAATATGTTTGTCTACCTCCAAATTCTAGGAAGATGTCTGTATGTCTGTCTACCTCACAAACTCGGGACAAGTCTATCTATCCCCGCTATGGAAGAAATCTATCTAACCCCCTCTCGGAATATGTCTATCTACCCTCCTTGCCAAAGACATCTACACCCCATCTTCGAGGAGCTCTATCCCCCATCATGAAAGATGCCTGTTTATCTACCCGAACCCATCAGAAGATGTAAGTGTACATACCATCACTTCCCACAGAAGATGTCTGTCTACTTACCGACATTTCTTGGAAGATGTCTGTCTACCGACCCCCCCCCCCCAACCTTTGAAGATGTCTGACAAATCACCTCACCCCATGGAAGAATACTATCTCCCCCCTCCCAGAAGATGTCAATCTACTCTCCCCCTCGAAAATATCTCCCCCCCCCCCCGGAAAATGTCTACCTCCCTCTCAAAGGATATCTGTTTACCTATTTGGCCCCAATCGAAAAATGTCTCCCCCCTTGGAAACTGTCGGTCTACCAATCCTCCCCCTTGAAGACGTCTGACTAAGAAACAACCACTCAGAAGATGACTGTCTAACTACCCCTCCTTGGAATTGTTTGTCTACCATTATCACCACAGAAAATGTCTCCCCCCCCCTCTTGGAGGATGTCTGTCTACCTACCACCCTTCAGAAGATGTCTGACCATGTACCCTGCTTTGGAATATGTCTGTCTACCTACCCCTCGCGGAAGATGTGTGTCTTCCTACCTCCCCACAGAAGATGTAGGTAAACAGATATCTTTCAAGAGGGAGTAGGTACACAGACATCTTGCAAGGGAGTGGTATGTAGACAGAAATTACCAAGGGGTGGGGAATAATTAGACAGACTTCTTCCGAGGGGGGGGGGGTAGGTATACATACATTTACTGAGTGTTCGTAGGTAGACAATCTTCTGAGGGGGTAGGCACAAAGGCACCTTTCGAGGGGGTTGGTAGACAGACATCTCCCATTGGTGGATTGGTAGACAGCCATCTTCTGAGGGGCGTACGTAGACAGACATCATCTAGAGGGGTAAGTAGACCAACATCTTCCAAGGGGGGTAGGTAGACAGACATCTTCTGAGGGTGTAGGAAGACAGACATCCTCGGAGGATGGGGGCAGGGGGTAGGTAGACAGACATCATCTGTGGAGGTGTGGATAAACAGACATCTTCTGAGGGGTAGGTAGACAGACATTTACCGAGTTGTGTTGTAGGTAGACACATATCTCCCAAAGGGGGGGGGGGGAGGGATAGGTAGACAGAGACTTTCCTGGTGGGTGGTTTGAGAATCTCCTGAAGGGGGGTTGGTAAACAGACTTCTTCTTAAGGGGGGAAGGTACACAGACATCTACTGTTGGTGCGGGACAAATAGACATAATTCTTCTGAGGCTGGGGATGATAGACATCTTCCGAAGGAGGGCACGTAGACAGACATTTTCCAAGTTGGGCAGACTGACAGACATCTTCCGGGGAGTAGAAAGACATAGATGTTCCAAGGGTGGTAGGTAGACAGACATCTTCTGTGGGGGAGTAGATTGCCAGACATCATCTTAGTTTGGGTATGTAGACAGACATCTTCCAAGGGGAGGGAGTATATAGGAAGATACCTTCTGAGGGGGATGATAGACATCTTATGGGAGTAGGTAAACAGACATAGTTGATAGACATATACATTCAGAGGGGGTAGTTAGACAGACATCTTCTGAGTGGTGGAAAATAGACCACTTCCAAGGGGGAGGTAGGCATCTTCCTAAGTGAGCGGGCAGGTTGCCTGACATCTTCCATGGGGTAGGTAGCCAATCATCTTCCAAAGATGGGTTGGGTAGGCAGATATATTCAATGGGGGGTAGGTAGACAGACATCTTCTGAGATGGTAGTAGATAGACATTTCTGAGTTGGGGTAGAAAGGCATTGTCCAAAGTGGGTAGATAGGAATCTTCCGTGTGTGGATGGGGTAGGTAGACAGACATTTTCTGAAAGGGGTGCATCTTCTGTACGGGGGTAGGTAGACAATCATCTTCTGAGGGGAAGATGGGTACAGAGACATTTTACTGGGGGTAGGTAGACAGACATTTTCAAGGGGGTAGGTAGACAGACAACTGGGGGGGGGTTGTTAGACAGACATGTTCTGAGGGGTTTTTAAGTAGACAGACATCTTCTGAGCAGGGGTAGTAGACATACAGCTTCAGAGGATGAGGGATATGTAGACAGATATCTTCTAAGGTAGCTTAGGTAGAGAGACAATTAGTGAGGGGGTAGGTAGACAGACATTATCCGAGGCTGGGTTGTAGGTAGACAGAAATAATCTGAGGGGTGTAGTTAGACAAGTATTTTCTGAGGCTAGGGGTATGTAGACAGACATTGTCCATGGGGATAGTTAGACACACCTTCTGAGGTATGGGGAGTAGGAAGACTGACATTTCCTGAGGATGGTAGGTAGGGTGTCACTTTCGAAGGGGGGGGGGGGGGGTAGTGAGAGAGACTTCATAAGAGGTGGGGGATGTTGGTAGATAGAGATGTTCTGAGGGAGGTAGGTAGATAGACATGTTCAGAGGGAGGGGTGGTAGAGAGCAATATTCCGAATGAGTGTAGGTAGACATACATATTCCGAGGGGTGGTTGGTAGGCAGACATCTTTTGAGGTGGGGTAGGTAGGCAGTCGTTTTCTGAATTTGGGTCCGTTGACAGACATCTTCCAAGAGAAGTGGGTATGAAGGCAGATATCTTCGTGGGGGGGAGCTAGGTAGCCAGACGTCTTCCGAGGGTGTTGGGTATGTAGGCATACATCTTCAAGGGCAGTTGGTAGACCGATATTTTCCAATGGGGGTAGGTAGACACACATACTACGAGTGGTGGTAGGTAAACACATCTTCCATGGGGTAGGTAGACAAACATCTTCCGAGGTGGGGTTGGTAGACATTCATTATCTGGGGTGTAGGTAGACTAACATTTTCGAGAGGGCTAGGACAGATATCTTCTGAGGGTGGTGTATTGGACAGACATCTTCCGAGGGGGTATAGAGAGACAACTTATGTAGGTGGTGGACAGACAACTGCTGACTGGGAGGGGGGGGGGGTAGGTAGACATGTTCCAAGGGTACGGTAGATAGATATACTACTTCTGAGGGGGGTGGTAGGTAGACAGACATCTTCTGAGAGGGGGCTGGTAGACAGATATTTTCCGTGAGGTGTTATAGGTAGACAGAAATCTTCCAAGGGGGGGTAGGTCGACTGACATTTTCTGAGGGGGCAGGTAGACAGACAACTTCTGGGGGGTAGATAGACATACATGTTCAGTTTGTGTGCATAAACAGAGACCTTCTGAGGTGGGTTAGGTTGGCAGCTATCTTATTAGTTTTGGCATGTAGAGGGAAGAGTATTGGTAGACAGGTATCTTCCGAGGGGGGTATGTAGACTGACATTGTCTAAGGTAGTTAGGTAGACATACACATTCCACAGGCAGATAGATAGACAGACATCTTCTGAGGGGGGTTAGGTAGCCATACATCTCCCGACAGGAGAGTTGGTGGAAGACACCTTCAAAGGATGGGGGGTAGGTAGACAGATATTTTCCAAGCGAGATTTAGGTAGACAGGCATTTTCCAAGGAGGGGTAGGTAGACATACATCTTCCGAGGATGGTTGGGGTAGGAAGACAGACAGCGTGGGGTAGGTAGACAGACATCTTATTAGAGGGTGTATGTAGACAGACAGTTTCCGAGGGCAGGTTGTAGGTAGACAGATATCTTACAGGGGGTGGAGTAGGTAGGCACTAATTTTCCAGGGCTGAGAGTATGTAGATAGACATAGTCCCGGTGGGCAATTAGACCGATATCTCCTGAGGGAGGGTAGGTACACAGACATCTTCAGAGTGGGAGGACAGGTAGACAGACACCTTCTAAGAGTGGGATGATAGACATCTTTCCAACTGGGAAAGATAGACATTTTACGAGGGGGGGGGGGAGTAGACATACATCCTCCATGAGGTGGTAGACACACATATTATGAGGGGGGGGGGGGGGTGTAGGTAGAAAGATTTCTTATAAGGTGGGGTAGGTTGGTAGACATCTTCTGAGGTTGAGTATGTAGGCACCAAGGGTAGAGGATATGAAGACATATATCATCCGAGGGGGGGGGGGCAAGGTAGACAGAAATTCTCTAACAGAGGGATGATAGACTTCTTCCGAGGGGGGTAGGTATGCAGACATCGTATGAGGGGGTGTAGGAAGACATACATATACCAAGGCAGGGTAGGTAGACAAAAATCTTCTGAGGGGGGTTGGAAGATAGACCTCTTCTGAGGGGCGAATGGAATACATACATCTTCCGAGGGGTGGTAGGAAGACAAAGTCCTCCAAGGGGGGGGGGGGGAGATGAACAGACATCCACCAAGGGGGTTAGATGGATGGTCATCTTCTGTTGTAGTGGGAGGGGGCAGGTAGGCTTCCATCTTCTGGGTGGTCAGTAGACAATCATCTCCTGAGTTGTGGTTCAGTAGGCAATCATGTTCAGAGGGGGGTAGGTAGACAGACATCTTCCGAGGTGGGATGATAGACATCTTCCAAAGGGGTGGAAAGTAGACAGGCATTTTACAAAGTGGGGTGCAGGTGGACTGACATCTCCCATGCATTAGGTGGAAAATCATATTCCGAGGTCGGGTTCGATATACAGACATATTCCGAGGGAGGTGGTAGGTAGACAGCCATCTTCCGAGTGGGGATAGGTAGACATACTTTTCCCGAGAGGGGGTTGGGTAGACAGGCATTTACCGAGGGGATGGGGGGTAGGTAGATAGACATCTTCTGAAGGGGGGTAGGTAGACAGACATCTCCCGAGGAGGGGTGGTAGACATACAACTTTCGAGGGGCGGTAGGTAGACAGACATTTTCTGTTGGAGGGGTTGATTGACAGGCATCTTTCAGAAGTGAGGGGGTGCAGGTAGACTGAAATCTTCCGGGGGTAGGTAGACAATCATCTTCTGAGGGGGTGTTGGGTAGACAGATATCCTCCGGGTTTTGGTAGACATAAATATTCCAAGGTGGGCAGGTAGACAGACATTTTCTGAGGGAGGGCCAGGTTGACAGACATCTTCAAATGGCGGGTTGGTAGACACACAACTTATGAGTGGGGGCGTAGGTAGAGAGACATGTCCGGAGGTGGGGTAGGTAGACATACATGTTCCGAGGGGAGTGGTGGCTAGTCATACATATTCCGAGTGTGTGTTTATGTGGGCAGACATCTTCCAAGAGGGGCTAGGTAGACAAACATCTTCCAAGGGGGGGGGGGGGGGGTAAGTAGACAGACATCTTCCATGTGGGGTATGTAGACAGACATATTCTGACAGGGTGAGGCAGGCATATACCGTGGTTCGGTAGATAGACAGGCATCTTCGAGGGGGTGCTAGGTAGACATACACCTTCCGAGGGTAGTGGTAGGAAGTCATACATCTTCCAAAGCGGTTTTTTCGGTTGTCAAATGTCTTCCAAGAGGGGGGTCTGCACACATACATCCTCCAGGGATGGGAGGAGGGTTTGACAGAGATCTTCGGAGGTGGGGTAGTCAGTTACACATCTTTTGAAGTGGGTGTAGGTAGGCAGACACCTTCTAAATGGCGGTACCTAGGAAGATAGGCTGACATCTTCGGGGGGGGGGGGGAGGTAGGTAGACAGACAGTTTCTGATTGTGAGAATGGTGGTGGTGGTGGTTAGTGTTTAATGTCTCGTCAACAACGAGGTCATTAGAGACGGAGCGCAAGCTCGGGTTAGGGAAGGATTGGGAAAGAAATTGGCCGTGCCCTTTCAGAGGAACCATCCCGGCATTTGCCTGAAACGATTTAGGGTAATCACGAAAAACCTAAATCAGGATGGCCGGAGACGGGATTGAACCGTCGTCCTCCCGAATGCGAGTCCAGTGTGCTAACCACTGTACCACCTCTCTCGATGTGTGAGAATGGTAGACAGACAGATAGTGTGGGAGATCAGAGACAGTCATATTCTGAGGGTGGGGTATGTAGACAGCCATCTTCTGAGGGGGTAGATAAGAGTCTTCTGAAGGTGATGGAGAGATAGTCATCTTCCAAGTGCAGGTAGATAGGAATCTTCTGAGTTGGGGTAGCTTCCGAGCTAGGCGATAGATAGGCATCTTCACAGGGGGGGATGTTAGATTGGCATGTTATGGGGTGGGGGGGGGCGAGTAGACAAACATCACCCGATAGGTGGTATGTATAGAGACATCTTCCATGGAGTAGAAGGTAGGCAGACATCTTCTGAAGGGTGGGGTAGGGAGACAGACATCATCAGAGCAGTAGTAGGTAGACAGACATTTTCCGAAGGGGGTGTATGTAGACAAATATTTTCTTAGATGGAGGGTAGCTGGGCAGACATCTTCCAAGGGGTGGGGAGGGGGTAGGTAGACAGGCCTCTTCCAAAGGTGTGTAGGTAGACAGACATCTTCCAAGAAGGGGTATGTAGGCAAACATCTTCTGAAGGGTGGGTTAGGGAGACAGGCATCATCCACGTGCGGAGTAGGTAGAGAGTGATCTTCTGAGGGGGGTGGGGGATGTAGATAGAAAGACATATTTTGAGAGGCTGGTAGGTAGGCAGACATGTTCCAAACGAGGGGGGGGGGGGGGGGGGTTAAGTAGACAGGTATCTTCCGAGGGTGTGTAGGTAGACAGTCATCTTCTGAGGGGGGGAGGGGGTGGGAAAACTGACGTTTTCCGGTTGGGGGGATAAGTAGAGAGTCATCTTCTGAGGGGGAAGTGGGTAGACACACATTTTCAGAAGGATTGAGTAGGTAGGCAGACATATTACGAGGGGGGGGGGGGTGGCGGGTGTACGTAGACAGTCATCTTACGAGGGGGGAGGGGGGTAAAAAGACAGGCATGTTCCAAGGTCCTCTATCAACTGCAAGACACCAGAACCGGCCTACAGTTGAATTTTCGATACCTAAAACTTGAGTAGTAATACTTCTTACCTGCCGATTGCATCAAATTAGAAGCCCCTATTTTGTTGTTTGTGGTGCGACCGCATACCTCAGCACATGACGTAAGTTTCCAGATGTATATGTAAACAGTTCCGTGAGCAAAGCAGCCACTGCGACGATCTGGCATTACGATTAGGCGCGTGAGTGCGTGTGAAATCGCTCTCTAAGTTTTCATACATTTATAGGTTTCAGATACATATTTTAACGGTTTTTGTGATAATATTTACTATATAAGATACTTATTAATGGTTTCTTCATTCACCTGCGCCTTTCTTGGGTTGTGACCTGATATTTGCGAGTGTTTCGTATCGAGCAACTTAACTTCTTACCTGTGTTTACATTCCGCGCTGACCAGTTGCAGCTGTAGCGGCGCATCCAAAGCTAAGTACTAATTAGTTGTTTGTGTATAGTGGTTTATTTTGGAACTTTAGTAGTCTTCAATCGGTGTTCTTGTTGTTTCCTGGTGAAATAATTTCAGAAGAAATTGTCGCGAACTGTTTTCAGTTTCGTTACTGTGCCATTAGACGTTTGATAATCTTTCTGTTTTACCTTTTGTTTTATTTGCTGTTGATAAATACTGTTAATAATAGTAGCTACTTCCCTTGTACAGCAAGATTATGATTATTGTAGTCAGTTTTTTAACAGATTCTTATTGTACTAAAGGAACTTAAATAAATGCGAAGGGTTTTCTTAGGTTTTTTATATATATTAACACGTTTCACATTTCCCCGTGCAACGTGACGTTCAGACCTCGTTTGATGCAAAAGCTTGAGGTCCTCGATCATGTCCAAGGCACCAAAGCCGGCTAATAAGTCAGTAATCTATAACTAAAACTTGAATTGTACTGCTTCTTACTGGCCGAATACATCTTCTTAACACCTTCTTCTGTCTTCTACTGTGGTGCTTTTAGTGTCTCCGCATAACGCAGCACGCGACATAAGCTTGCAGATCTGGCAATTAGTCGATTAAATAGAAAATTACGAAAACGGGAGGATTTCTCAGGTTTTTACTACATATGAACACTTTTCACATTCTCCCGCGCAACGTGGCAGACAGACCTCGTTTCATGAACAATCTCAAGGTCATAGCTCATGTACAAATAACCAAAGCCGGTTAATAAGTCAATAATAGATAAGTAAAATGTGAATTGTAGTGCTTCGTTCTGGCCGATTACATCTTCTGAGAGTCTTCTTCTGTGTTCTACTATGGTTCTTTTAGTGTCTAAGCATAGCGAAGGACACGATATAGTTTTGCAGAAGATAAATATAACCATTGCAGAGAGAAAAGCGGCCAATATGACGATCTGGCATTAAGTCGATTCGATATCAAATGACGAAAACGGCCGAATTTGTCAGGTATTCACTACATATGAACACATTTCACATTCCCCCGTGCAACGCGGCTGCTCGACCTCCCTTCATGCCAAATCTTAAGGTCCTAGCTCATGTCCAAGGCACCAAAGCCGGCTAAAAAGTCAATAATCGATAACTAAAACTTGAATTGTACTACTTCTTACTGGCTATTACATCAACATAGAACCTTCTTATGTGTTCTGTTATGGTGCTTTTATTGTCCCCGCATACCGCAGCACGCGACTTAGCTTTGCAGACGATAAATGTAACCGTTTCAGAGAAAAGAGCGGCCAATATGACGATCTGGCAAAAGTCGACTCGATAGCAAATGACGATCTCACTTTAAGTCGATTTGATAACAAATGACGAAAACGGACGGATTTCCAGGTTTTTACTACTTGTGAACACAGTCTCCCTTGTACCGCGGCTGCTAGTTCTTCTGTGGTGCAAAATTGTAAGGTCCTAGCTCAAGTCCTACGCACCAAAGAAGGGTAAAAAGTCAATAATCGATAACTAAAACTTGAATTGTACTACTTCTTACTGCCTATTACATCAACTTAGAAGCCTCTTATGTGTTCTGCTATGCTGAATTTAGTGTCTCCGCATACCGCAGCACGCGACATAGATTTGCAGTCCACAAATGTAACCGTTTCAGAGAGAAGACCGGCCAATGTGACGATCTAGCTAAAAGCCGATTCGATAACAAATGACGAAAACGGACTGATTTCTCTGTTTTTTACTACAAATTAACACTTTTCACATTCTCTCGTGCAACGCGGCTGCTAGACCTCCCATCATGCAAAATCGTAAGGTCCTAGCTCATGTCAAAGGCACCAAAGACTAAAAACACAATAATTGATATCTAAAACGTGTATTGTATTACTTCTTACTGGCTATTACATCAACTTAGAAGCTTCTTCAGTGTTCTACTATGGTGCATTTAGTGTCTCCGCGTACCTAAGCATGCGACATAGCTTTACAGACGATAAATGTAACCGTTTTAGAGAGAAGAGCGGCCATTGTGACGATTAGACTTTAACTCGAATCGATAACAAATGACGATAACGGACGGATTGCTCAGGTTTTTACTACATATGAACACTTTTCACATTCTCCCGTGCAATGCGGCTGCTAGGCCTCCTTTCATGCAAAATCTTGAGGTCCTAGCTCATGTCTAAGGCACCAAAGATGGGTAAAAAGTCAATATTCGATAGCTAAAACTTGAGTTGTACTGCTTCTTACTGGCTATTACATCATTTTAGAAGCTTCATCTGTGTTCTACTATGGTGCTTTTAGTATCTCCGCATACGCAGCACGCGCCATAGCTTTGCAGACGATAAATTTAACCGTATCAGAGAGAAGAGCGTCTAATCTGACGATCTGGCATAAGTCGATTCGATAGCAAATGACGAAAACGGGCGGGTTTCTCAGGTTTTCACTACATATGAACACTTTTGCACATTCCCCCGAGCAACGCGGCTACTAGAGCTCCCTTCATGCAAAATCTGTAGGTCCTAGCTCATGCCCAACGCAACAAAGCCGTCTATAAAATCAATAATCGATAACTAAATTTGAATTGTACTGCTTCGTACTAGCTATCACATGAACTTAGAAGCTTCTTCTGTATTCTATTATGGTGCTTTTAGTGTCTCCGCATACCGCAGCACGCGACATATCTTTGCACACGATAAATGTAACGGTTTCAGAGAGAAAAGCGGGCTATATGACGATCTTGCATTAACCTGATTCGATAGCAAATGACGCAAACGGGCGGATTTCTCATTTTTTCACTACATATGAACACTTTTCACATTCCCCAGTGCAACACAGCTCCTAGACCTCCCTTCATGCAATATCTTAAGATCCTAGCTCATGTCAAAGGCACCAAAGCCGTGTAAAAGGTCAATAAGCGATAACTAAAACAAAAATTGTAATGCTTTGTATAGGCTATCACATCATCTTTGAAGCTTCTTCTATGTCCTATTATGGTGCTTTTATTGTCTCCGCATACCTCAGCACGCGACATAGCTTTGCACACGATAATTGTAACCGTTTCATTGAGAAGAGCGGCCAATATGACGATCTGGCAAAAGTCGAATCGATAGCAAATGACGAAATCGACGGTTTTCTCAGGTTTTCACTAAATATGAACACTTTGCACTTTCCCCCGTGGAATGCGGCTGCTAGAACTCCCTCATGCAAAATCTTAAGGTCCTAGCTCATGTCCTAGGCACCAAAGCCGTCTAAAAAGTCAATAATCGATAACAAAAACTTGAATTGTACTGCTTCGTACTGGTTATCACATCAACTTAGAAGCTTATTCTGTGTTCTATTATGGTGCTTTTAGTGTCTACGCATACCGGAGCACGCAACTTAGCTTTGCACACGATAAATGTAACGGTTTCAGACAGAAATGCGGGTAATATGACGATCTGGCATTAAGTCGATTCGATAGCAAATGAGGAAAACGGGCGGATTTCTCAAGTTTTCACTACATATAAACACTTTTCACATTCCCCCATGCAACGCGGCTGCTAGACCTCCCTTCATGCAAAATCTTAAGGTCCTAGCTCATGTCCAAGGCACCAAAGCCGTCTAAAAATTCAATAATCGATAACTGAAACTTGAATTGTACTGCTTCTAACTGGCTATCACATCAACTTAGAAGCTTCTTCTGTGATCTATAATGGGGCTTTTACTGTCTCCGCATACCGCAGCACGCTACATAGCTTTGCAAACCATAAATGTAACCGTTTCAGACAGAAGAGCCGCCAATATGACGATCTGGCAAATGTCGATTCGATAGCAATGAGGAGAACGGGCGGATTTTCCAGGTTTCCACTGCATATGAACACTTCCCACATTCCCCTGTCAAACGCGGATGCTAGACCTCCCTCATGCAAAATCTTAAGGAACTACCTAATGTCCAAGCCACGAAAGCCGTGTAAAAAGTCAATGATCGATAGTTAAAACTTGAATTGGACTGCTTCGTACTGGCTATCACATCAACTTAGAAGCTTCTTCTGTGATCCATTATGGTGCTTTTAGTGTCTCCACATACCGCAGCACGCGACATATCTTTGCACACGATAAATGTAACGGTTTCAGAGAGAATAGCGGGCAATATGACGATCTGAAATTAAGTCGATTCGATAGCAAATGACGAAAACGCTCGGATATCTCAGGTTTTCTCTACATATGAACACTTTTCACATTCCCCCGTGCAACGCTTCTCTTGGACATCCCTTTATGCAATATCTTAAGGTCCTAGCTCATCTCAAAGGAACCAAAGCCGTTTAAAAAGTCAATAATCGATAACTAAAACTTGAATTGTACTGCTTCGTACTGGTTATCACATCAACTTAGAAGCTTCTTCTGTGTTCTATTATGGTGATTTTAGTGTCTACGCATACCGCAGCATACGACATAACTTTGCACACGATAAATGTAACGGTTTCAGAGAGAAAAGCGGGCTATATGACGATCTGGCATTAAGCTGATTCGATAGCAAATGACGAAAACGGGCGGATTTCTCAGGTTTTCACTACATATTAACACTTTTCACATTCCCCAGTGCAACACAGCTCCTAGACCTCCCTTCATGCAATACCTTAAGGTACTAGCTCATGTCAAAGGCACCAAAGACGTGTAAAAAGTCATTAATCGATAACTAAAACAAAAATTGTAATGCTTATTACAGGCTATCACATCATCTTTGAAGCTACTTCTCTGACCTATTATGGTGCTTTCATTGTCTCTGCATACCTCAGCACGCGACATAGCTTTGCACACGATAATTGTAACCGTTTCATTGAGAAGAGCGGCCAATATGACACTCTGGCAAAAGTCGAATCGATAGCAAATGACGAAAACGGGCGGATTTCTCCGGTTTTCACTACATATGAACACTTTTCACATTCCCCCGTCCAACGCGGCTGCTACACCTCCCTTCATGCAAAATCTTAAGGTCCTAGCTCATGTCCAAGGCACCAAAGCCGTCTAAAGAATCAGTAATCGATAACTTAAACTAGAATTGTACTGCTTCCTTTAGGGTATCACACCAACTTAGAAACTTCTTCTGTGTCCTATTATGGTGCTTTTAGTGTCTCCGCATACTGCAGCACGCGACATAGATTTGCACACGATAAATGTAACCGTTTCGAAGAGAAGAGCGGCCAATATGGCTATCTGGCAAAAATCGATTCGATAGCAAATGACGTAATCGGCGGATTTATCAGGTTTTTACTACATATGAACACTTTGCACATTCCAATGTGCAACGCGGCTGCTAGAACTCCCTCATGCAAAATCTTAAGGTCCTAGCTCATGTCCAGGGCACCAAAGACGTCTAAAAAGTCAGTAATCGATAACTAAAACTTGAATTTTACTGCTCCTTACTGGCTATCACATCAACTTAGAAACTTCTTCTGTGTTCTATTATGGTGCTTTTAGTGTCTACGAATACCGCAGCACGCAACATAGCTTTGCACACGATAAATATAACGGTTCCAGAGAGAACAGCGGGCAATATGATGATCTGGCATCAAGTCGATTCGATAGCATATGACGAAAACGGGCGGATATCTCAGGTTGTCACTGTATATGAACACGTTTCACATTCCCCCGTGCAACGCGGCTGCTAGACCTCCCTTCATGCAAACTCTTAAGGTCCTAGCTCATGTCCAAGGCACAAAAGCCGTCTAAAAAGTCAATAATCTAAAACTAAAACTTGAAATTTACTGCTTCGTACTATCTATCACATCAACTTAGAAGCTTTTTCTGTGTTCTACTATGGTGCTTTTAGTGTCTCCGCATACCGCAGCACGCGACATAGCTTTGTACACGATAAATGTAGCGTTTTCAGAGAGAATAGCGTGCAATATGACGATCTGAAATTGATTCGATAGCAAATGATGAAAACGCTCGGATATCTCAGGTTTTCTCTACATATGAACACATTTCACATTCCCCCGTGCAACGCGTCTCTTAGACATCCCTTTATGCAATATCTGCAGGTCCTAGGTCATCTCAAAGGAATCAAAGCCGTCTAAAAAGAAAATAATCGATAGATAAAACTTGAATTGTACTGCTTCGTACTGGCTATCACATCAACTTAGAAGCTTCTTCTGTGTTCTATTATGGTGATTTTAGTGTCTCCGCATACCGCAGCACGCGATATAGCTTTGCACACGATAAATCTAACGGTTTCAGAGAGAAAAGCGGGCAATATGACGATCTGGCATTAAGCTGATACGATAGCAAATGACGAAAATGGGCGGATTTCTCAGGTTTTCACTACATAAATTCAATTTTCACATTCCCCCGTGCAACGCGGCTGCTAGTCCTTACTTCATGCAAAGTCGTAAAGTCCTAGCTCAAGTTCAAGGCACCAAAATCGTCTAAAAATTCAATAATCCATAACTAAACCTTGAATAGTACTGCTTCGTACTGGCTATCACATCAACTTAGAAGCTTTTTCTGTTTTCTATTATGGTGCTTCTAGTGTCTCCGCATACCGCAGCACGCGACATAGCTTTGCACACGATAAATGTAACCGTTTCAGAGACAAGTGCGGCCAGTATGACGATCTGGCATTAAGTCGATTCGATAGCAAATGACGAAAACGGGCTTATTTCTCAGGTTTTCACTACATATGAACACTTTTCACATTCCGCCGTGCAACGCGGCTACTAGACCTCACTTCATGAAAAATCTTAAGGTCCGAGCTCATGTCGAAGGCACCAAAGCCGTATAAAAAGTCAATAATCGATAACAAAAACTTGAATAGTCCTGCTACGTACTGGCTGTCACATCAACTTAGAAGCTTCTTCTGTGTTCTATGATGGTTCTTTGAGGGTCCCCGCGTACCGCAGCACGCTACATAGCTTTGCACACGATAAATGTAACCGTTTCAGAGAGAAGACCAGTTATAAGACGAACTGGCAAAAGTCGATTCGATAGCAAATGACGAAAAGGGCGGATTTCTAAGGTTTTCACTACATATGAACACTTTTCACATTACCCCGTGCAACGCGGCTGCTAGACGTCCCTTCATGGAAAATCTTAAGGTCCTAGCTCATGTGCAATGCACCATAACCGTCTAAAAGGACAATAATCGATAACTAAAATTTGAATTGTACTGCTTCGTTTTGGCTATCACACCAACTTAGAACCTTCTTCTGTGTTCTATTATGGTGCTTTTAGTGTCTCCGCATACCGCAGCACGCGACAAAGCTTTGCACACGATAAATGTCACCGTTTCAGAGAGAAGAGCCGAAAATATGACGATCTGGCAAATGTCGATTCGATAGCAAATCACGATAACGGGTGTATTTCCCAGGTTTTCACTACATATGAACACTTTTCACATTCCCCAGTGCATTACGGCTGCTAGACCTCCCTTCATGCAAAATCTTAAGGTCCTAGCTCATGTCCAAGGCACCAAAGCCGTCTAAGAAGTCAATATCGATAACTAAAACTTGATTTGTACTGCTTCTTACTGGCTATCACTTCAACTTAGAAGCTTCTTCTGTGATCCATTATGGTGCTTTTAGTGTCTCCGCATAACGCAGCACGCGACATGGCTTTGCACACGAATAATGTAACCGTTTCAGAGAGAGGAGCGCGAAATATGACCATCTGGCATTAGGTCGATTCGATGGCAAATGACGAAAACGGGCGGATTCCTCAGGTTTTCACTACATATGAACACTTTTCACATTCCCCAGTGCATGACGGCTGCTAGACCTCCCTTCATGCAAAATCTTATGGTCCTACCTCGCGTCAGAGGCAACAAAGCCGTCTAAAAAGTCAATACTCAAAAATTAAAACTTGAATTGTACTGCGTCGTAGTGGCTATCACATCAACTTAGAAGCTTCTTCTTTGATCTATTATGGTGCTTTTAGTGACTCCGCATACCGCACCACGTGACATAGCTTCGCACACTATAAATGTAACCGTTTCAGAGAGAAGTACGTCCAATATGACGATCTGGCATTAAGTCGATTCGATAGCAAATGAAGAAAACGGGCGGGTTTATCAGGTTTTCACTACATATGAACACTTTTCACATTACCCCGTGCAACTCGGCTGCTGGATCTCCCTTCATGCAAAATTTTAAGGTCCTAGCTCATGTCCAAGGCACCTAAGCCGTCTAAAAAGTCAATAATCGATAGCTAAAACTGGAATTGTACTGCATCTAACAGGCTATCACATCAACTTAGAAGCTTCTTCTGTGTTCTATTATGGAGGTTTTAGTGTCTCCGCATACCGCAGCACGCGACATAGCTTTGCACACGATAAATGTAACCGTTTCAGTGAGAAGAGCTGCCAATACGACGATCTTTCAAACGTCGATTCGATAGCAAATGAGGAGAACGGGCGGATTTCCCAGGTTTTAACTACATATGAACACTTCTCACATTCCCCCGTCAAACGCGGCTGCTAGACCTCCCTAATGCAAAATCTTAAGGACCTACCTCATGTCCAAGCCACGAAAGCCGTCTAAAAAGTCAATAATCGATAGTTAAAACTTGAATTGGACTGCTTCGAACTGGATATCACATCAACTTAGAAGCTTCTTCTTTGATCTATTATGGTGCTTTTAGTGACTCCGCATACCGCAGCACGTGACATAGCTTTCCTAACGATAAATGTAACCTTCTCAGGGTGAAAACCGGCCAATATGACGATCTGGCAAAACTCGAATCGACAGCAAATGACGAAGACGGGCGGATTTCTCAGGTTTTCGCTACATATGAACACTTTTCACATTCCCCCGTGCAACGCGGTCGCTAGACCTCCCTTAATGCAAAATGGTAATGTCCTAGCTCATGTCCAAGGCACCGAAGCCGTCTAAAAATTCAATAATCGATAACTAAGAGTTAAATTGTACTGTTTCGTACTAGCTATCACATCAACTTAGAAGCTTCTTCTGTGTTCTATTATAGTGATTTTAGTGTCTACGCATACCACAGCACGCTACATAGCCTTACACACGATAAATGTAACCGTTTCAGAGAGAAGAGCGGCCAATATGACGATCTGGCATTAATTCGATTCGATAGAAAATGACGAAAACGGCGTATTTCTAGTTTTTCACTACATATGAACAGTTTTCACAATCTCCTGTACAACGTGGCTGCTAGACCTCGGTTCATGCCAAATCTTAAGTTCCTCGATCATGTCCAAGACACCGAAGCCGTCTAAAAAGTTAATAATCGATAACTAAAACTTGAATTGTACTGCATCGTACTGATTATCACATTAACTTAGAAGCTTCATCTGTGTTCTGTTATGGTGCATTTAGTGTCTCCACATACCGCAGCACGCCATATAGCTTTGCACACGATAATTGTAACAGTTTCAGAGCGATGAGCGGCCAATACGAAGATCTGGCATTAAGTCGATTCGATAGCAAATGACGAAAACGGGCGGATTTCTCCGGTTTCCACTACATATGAACACTTTTCAAATTCCGTCGTGCAACGCGGCTGCTAGACCTCCCTTCATGCAAAATCTTAAGGTCCTATCTCATGTCCAAGGCACAAAAGCCGTCTAAGAAGTCAATAATCGATAACTGAAACCTGAATTGCACTGATTCTTACTGGCTATCACATCAACTTAGAAGCATCTTCTGTGTTCTATTATGGTGCTTTTAGTGTCTCTCCATACCGCAGCACGCGACATAGCTTTGTACACGACAAATGTGACGGTTTCAGAGAGAATAGCGGGCAATATGACGATCTGAAATTAAGTGGATTCGATAGCAAATTACGAAAACGCTCGGGTATCTCAGGTTTTCTCTACATATGAACAATTTTCACATTCACCCGTGCATCGCTTCTCTTAGTCATCCCTTTATGCAATATCTTAAGGTCCTAGCTCATCTCAAAGGAACCAAAGCCGTCTAAAAAGTCAACAATCGATAGCTAAAAATTGAATTGTATTGCTTCGTTTTGGCTATCATATCAACTTAGAAGCTTCTTCTGTGTTCTATTATGGTGCTTTTAGTGTCTCCGCATAGCGCAGCATGCGACATGGCTTTGCACACGATAAATGTAACCGTTTTAGTGAGAATACCAGCCAAAATGGCGATCTGGCATTTAGTCGATTCGATAGCAAATGACGAAAACGGGCGGATTTCTCAGGTTTTTTTTTGCATATGAAAACTTTTCACGGTCTCCAGTGCAACGCGGCGGTTAGACCTCCCTTCATATAAAATCTTAAGGTCCTAGCTCATGTCCAAAGCACCAAAGCCGTCTAAAAAGTGAATAATCGATGACTTAAACTAGATTTGTACTGCTTCGTTTTGGCTATCACACCAACTTAGAAACATCTTCTCTGTTCTGTTATGGTGCTTTTATTGTCTACGCATACCGCAGCACGCGACATACTTTTCACACGATAAATGTAACCATTTCAGAGAGACGAGAGGCCAATATGACGATCTGACAAAAGTCGATTCGATAGCAAATGACGTAATCGGCGGATTTCTCGGTTTTTACTACATATGAACACTTTGCACATTCCCCCGTGCAACGCGGCTGCTAGAACTCCCTCATGCAAAATCTTAATATCCTAGCTCATGTCCAGTGCACCAAAGCCGACTAAAATGTCAATAATCGATAGCTAAAAGAATTATTTTACGGCTTCTTACTGGCTATTACGTCAACTTAGAAGCTTCTTCTGTGTTCTACTATGGTGCTTGTAGTGTCTCCGCATTCCGCAGGACGCGACATAGCTTTGCACACGATAATTGTAACCGTTTCATAGAGAAGAGCGGCAAATATGACGATCTGGCAAAAGTCGTTCGATAGCAAATGACGAAAACGGGCGGATTTCTCATGTTTCCACTACATATGAACACTTTTCACATTCCCCCGTGCAACGCGGTTGCTAGAACTCGCTTCATGCAAAATCTTAAGGTCCTGGATCATGTCCAAGGCACCGAAGCCGTCTAAAAAGGTAATAATCGATACCTAAAACTTGAATTGTACTGCTGCGTACTTTCTATCACTTCAACTTAGAAGCTTATTCTGTGTTCTATTATGGAGCTTTTAGTGTCTCCGCATACCGCAGCACGCGACATTGCTTTGCAGACGACAAATGTAACCGTTTCAAAGCGAAGAGCCTGCAATATGACGATCTGGCATTAAGTCGATTCGATAGCAAATGAGGAAAACGGGCGGATTTCTCAGGTATTCACTACATATGAACACATTTCACATTCCCCCGTGCAACGCGGCTGCTATAACTCCTTCATCCAAAATCTTATGGTCCCAGCTCATGTCTAAGGCACCAAAGCCATCTAAAAAGTCAATAATCGATAACTAAAACTTGAATTGTACTGCTTCTTACTGGCTATCACGTCAACTTAGAAGCTTCTTCTGTGTTCTATTATAGTGCTCTTAGTGTCTCCGCATACCGCAGCACGCGCCATAGCTTTGCACACGATAAATGTAACCGTTTTAGAGAGAAGAGCGGCCAATATGACGATCTGGCATTAAGTCGATTCGATAGCAAATGACGAAAACGAGCCGATTTCTCAGGATTTCACTACATGTGAACACTTTTCACATTCCCCCGTGCAACGCGGCTGCTAGACTCCTTTCATGCAAGGTTGTAAGGTCCTAGCGCATGTACATGGCACCAAAATCGTCTAATAAGTCAATAATCTGTAACTAAATCTTGAATTTTATTGCTTCGTACTGGCGATCACATCAACCTAGAAGCTTTTTCTGTGTTCTATTATGGTGCTTCTAGTGTCTCCGCATACCACATCACGCGACATAGCTTTTCACACGATAAATGTAACCGTTTCAGAGTGAAGAGCTGCCAATATGACGATCTGGCATTAAGTCGATTCGATAGCAAATGACGAAAAAGGGCGGATTTCTCACGTTTACACTACATATGAACACCTTTCACATTCCCCCGTCCAACGCGGTTGCTAAACCTACAGTCATGCAAGGTCGTAAGGTCCTAGCTCATGACCAAGTCACCAAAATCGTCTGAAAAGTCAATAATCGATAACTAAAACTTCAATTGTACTGCTTAGGACTGACTATCTCATCAACTTAGAAGCTTCTTCTGTGTTCTATTATGTTGCTTTTAGTGTCTCCGCATACCACAGCAGCGACATTGCTTTGCACACGATAAATGTAACCGTTTCAGAGAGAATACCGGCCAATATGACGATCTGTCATTAATTTGATTCGATAGCAAATGACGAAAACGGGCGGATTTCTCAGGTTTTCACTACATATGAACACTTTTCACATTCCCCCGTCCAACGCGGCAGCTAGACTGCTTTCATGCAAGGTCGTAAGGTCCCAGTGCATGTCCAAGTCACCAATATCGTCTAAAAAGTCAAAAATCGATAACTAAATCTTGAATTGTACTGCTTCGTACTGGCTATCACATCAACCTAGAAGCTTATTCTGTGTTCTATTATGGAGCTTTTAGTGTCTCCGCATACCGCAGCACGCGACATAGCTTTCATAGCTTTGCACACGAGAAATGTAAACATTTCAGAGAGAAGAGCGGCCAATATGACGATCTGGCATTAAGTCGATTCGATAGCAAATGACGAAAACGAGCGGATTTCTCAGGACTTCACTACATATGAACACTTTTCACATTCCCCCGTGCAACGCGGCTGCTAGACTCCTTTCATGCAAGGTCGTAAGGTCCTAGCGCATGTACATGGCACCAAAATCGTCTAAAAAGTCAATAATCTGTAACTAAATCTTGAATTGTACTGCTTCGTACTGGCGATCACATCAACCTAGAAGCTTTTTCTGTGTTCTATTATAGTGCTTCTAGTGTCTCCGTATTCCACAGCACGCGACATAGCTTTGCACACGATAAATGTAACCGTTTCAGAGTGAAGAGCTGCCAATATGGCGATCTGGCATTAAGTCGATTCGATAGCAAATGACGAAAACGGGCGGATTTCTCACGTTTACACTACATATGAACACTTTTCACATTCCCCCGTCCAACGCGGTTGCTAAACCTCCCGTCATGCAAGGTCGTAAGGTCCTAGCTCATGCCCAAGTCACCAAAATCGTCTGAAAAGTCAATAATAGATAACTAAAACTTCAATATTAATGCTTAGTACTGACTATCTCATCAACTTAGAAGCTTCTTCTGTGTTCTATTATGGTGCTTTTAGTGTCTCCACATACCACAGCAGCGGCATTGCTTTGCACACGATAAATGTAACCGTTTCAGAGAGAATACCGGCCAATATGACGATCTGGCATTAAGTCGATTCGATAGCAAATGACGAAAACGGGCGGATTTCTCAGGTTTTCACAACGTATGAACAGTTTTCACATTCCACAGTGCAACGCGGCTACTAGACCTACCTTTATGCAAAATCTTAAGGTCCTAGCTCATGTACAAGGCACCAAACCCGTCTAAAAAGTCAATAATTGATAACTAAAACTACAATAGTACTGCTTCGTACTGGCTATCACATCAACTTAGAAGCTTCTTCTGTGATCTATAATGGGGCTTTTACTGTCTCCGCATACCGCAGCACGCTACATAGCTTTGCACACGATAAATGTAACTGTTTCAGAGAGATAACCGGCCAATATGACGATTTGGCTTTAAGTCGATTCGATAGTAAATGACGAAAACGGGCGGAATTCTCAGGTTTTCACTACATATGAACACTTTTCACATTCCCCCGTGCAACGCGGCTGCTACACTTCCATTCATGCAAAATCTTAAGGTCCTAGCTCATGTCCAAGGCACCAAAGCCGTCTAAAAAGTCAATAATCGATAACTAAAACTTGAATTGTACTGCTTCGTACTGGCTATCACATCAACTTGGAATATTCTTCTGTGTTCCATTATCGTGCTTTTAGTGTCTCTGCATTCCGGAGCACGTTACATAGCTTTGCACACTATAAATCTAACCTTCTCTGAGAGAAGAGCGGCCAATATGACGATGTGGCATTACGTCGACTCGATAGCAAAAGACGAAAACGGGTGGA
Source organism: Schistocerca gregaria (assembly GCF_023897955.1). Lineage (NCBI taxonomy): Eukaryota > Metazoa > Arthropoda > Insecta > Orthoptera > Acrididae > Schistocerca > Schistocerca gregaria. The sequence goes on from NW_026061740.1 coordinate 434,479, forward strand.
TTTCTCATTTTTTCACTACATATGAACACTTTTCACATTCCCCCGTGCAACGCGGCTGCTAGACCTTACTTCATGCAAGGTCGTAAAGTCCTAGCTCATGTTCAAGGCACCAAAATCGTCTAAAAATTAAATAATCGATAACTAAATCTTGAATAGTACTGCTTCGTACTGGCTATCACATCAACTTAGAAGCTTTTTCTGTTTTATATTATTGTGCTTCTAGTGTCTCTGCATACCGCAGCACGCGACATAGCTTTGCACACGATGAATGTAACCGTTTCAGAGACAAGTGCGGCCAGTATGACGATCTGGCATTAAGCTGATACGATAGCATATGACGAAAACGGGCGGATTTCTCAGGTTTTCACTACATATGAACACTTTTCACATTCCCCCGTGCAACGCGGTTGCTAGACCTCGCTTCATGCAAAATCATAAGGCCCTTGATCATGTCTAGGGCACCGAAGCCGTCTAACAAGTTATTAATCGATAACTAAAACTTGAATTGTACTGCTACGTAATGACTTTCACAGCAACTTAGAAGCTTCATATATGTTCTATTATGGAGCTTTTAGTGACTCCGCATACCGCAGCACGCGACATAGCTTTGCAAACCATAAATGTAACCGTTTCAGACAGAAGAGCCGCCAATATGACGATCTGGCAAATGTCGATTCGATAGCAATGAGGAGAACGGGCGGATTTTCCAGGTTTCCACTGCATATGAACACTTCCCACATTCCCCTGTCAAACGCGGATGCTAGACCTCCCTCATGCAAAATCTTAAGGAACTACCTAATGTCCAAGCCACGAAAGCCGTGTAAAAAGTCAATGATCGATAGTTAAAACTTGAATTGGACTGCTTCGTACTGGCTATCACATCAACTTAGAAGCTTCTTCTGTGATCCATTATGGTGCTTTTAGTGTCTCCACATACCGCAGCACGCGACATATCTTTGCACACGATAAATGTAACGGTTTCAGAGAGAATAGCGGGCAATATGACGATCTGAAATTAAGTCGATTCGATAGCAAATGACGAAAACGCTCGGATATCTCAGGTTTTCTCTACATATGAACACTTTTCACATTCCCCCGTGCAACGCTTCTCTTGGACATCCCTTTATGCAATATCTTAAGGTCCTAGCTCATCTCAAAGGAACCAAAGCCGTTTAAAAAGTCAATAATCGATAACTAAAACTTGAATTGTACTGCTTCGTACAGGTTATCACATCAACTTAGAAGCTTCTTCTGTGTTCTATTATGGTGATTTTAGTGTCTACGCATACCGCAGCATACGACATAACTTTGCACACGATAAATGTAACGGTTTCAGAGAGAAAAGCGGGCTATATGACGATCTGGCATTAAGCTGATTCGATAGCAAATGACGAAAACGGGCGGATTTCTCAGGTTTTCACTACATATTAACACTTTTCACATTCCCCAGTGCAACACAGCTCCTAGACCTCCCTTCATGCAATACCTTAAGGTCTAAAAATTCAATAATCGATAACTAAGAGTTAAATTGTACTGTTTCGTACTAGCTATCACATCAACTTAGAAGCTTCTTCTGTGTTCTATTATAGTGATTTTAGTGTCTACGCATACCACAGCACGCTACATAGCCTTACACACGATAAATGTAACCGTTTCAGAGAGAAGAGCGGCCAATATGACGATCTGGCATTAATTCGATTCGATAGAAAATGACGAAAACGGGCGGATTTCTCCGGTTTCCACTACATATGAACACTTTTCAAATTCCGTCGTGCAACGCGGCTGCTAGACCTCCCTTCATGCAAAATCTTAAGGTCCTATCTCATGTCCAAGGCACAAAAGCCGTCTAAGAAGTCAATAATCGATAACTAAAACCTGAATTGCACTGATTCTTACTGGCTATCACATCAACTTAGAAGCATCTTCTGTGTTCTATTATGGTGCTTTTAGTGTCTCTCCATACCGCAGCACGCGACATAGCTTTGTACACGACAAATGTGACGGTTTCAGAGAGAATAGCGGGCAATATGACGATCTGAAATTAAGTGGATTCGATAGCAAATTACGAAAACGCTCGGGTATCTCAGGTTTTCTCTACATATGAACAATTTTCACATTCACCCGTGCATCGCTTCTCTTAGTCATCCCTTTATGCAATATCTTAAGGTCCTAGCTCATCTCAAAGGAACCAAAGCCGTCTAAAGAGTCAACAATCGATAGCTAAAAATTGAATTGTATTGCTTCGTTTTGGCTATCATATCAACTTAGAAGCTTCTTCTGTGTTCTATTATGGTGCTTTTAGTGTCCCCGCATAGCGCAGCACGCGACATGGCTTTGCACACGATAAATGTAACCGTTTAGGTGAGAATACCAGCCAAAATGGCGATCTGGCATTTAGTCGATTCGATAGCAAATGACGAAAACGGGCGGATTTCTCAGGTTTTTTTTGCATATGAAAACTTTTCACGGTCTCCAGTGCAACGCGGCGGTTAGACCTCCCTTCATGCAAAATCTTAAGGTCCTAGCTCATGTCCAAAGCACCAAAGCCGTCTAAAAAGTGAATAATCGATGACTTAAACTAGATTTGTACTGCTTCGTTTTGGCTATCACACCAACTTAGAAACATCTTCTCTGTTCTGTTATGGTGCTTTTATTGTCCACGCATACCGCAGCACGCGACATACTTTTCACACGATAAATGTAACCATTTCAGAGAGACGAGAGGCCAATATGACGATCTGACAAAAGTCGATTCGATAGCAAATGACGTAATCGGCGGATTTCTCGATTTTTACTACATATGAACACTTTGCACATTCCCCCGTGCAACGCGGCTGCTAGAACTCCCTCATGCAAAATCTTAATATCCTAGCTCATGTCCAGTGCACCAAAGCCGACTAAAATGTCAATAATCGATAGCTAAAAGAATTATTTTACGGCTTCTTACTGGCTATTACGTCAACTTAGAAGCTTCTTCTGTGTTCTACTATGGTGCTTGTAGTGTCTCCGCATTCCGCAGGACGCGACATAGCTTTGCACACGATAATTGTAACCGTTTCATAGAGAAGAGCGGCAAATATGACGATCTGGCAAAAGTCGTTCGATAGCAAATGACGAAAACGGGCGGATTTCTCATGTTTCCACTACATATGAACACTTTTCACATTCCCCCGTGCAACGCGGTTGCTAGAACTCGCTTCATGCAAAATCTTAAGGTCCTGGATCATGTCCAAGGCACCGAAGCCGTCTAAAAAGGTAATAATCGATACCTAAAACTTGAATTGTACTGCTGCGTACTTTCTATCACTTCAACTTAGAAGCTTATTCTGTGTTCTATTATGGAGCTTTTAGTGTCTCCGCATACCGCAGCACGCGACATTGCTTTGCAGACGACAAATGTAACTGTTTCAAAGCGAAGAGCCTGCAATATGACGATCTGGCATTAAGTCGATTCGATAGCAAATGAGGAAAACGGGCGGATTTCTCAGGTATTCACTACATATGAACACATTTCACATTCCCCCGTGCAACGCGGCTGCTATAACTCCTTCATCCAAAATCTTATGGTCCCAGCTCATGTCCAAGGCACCAAAGCCATCTAAAAAGTCAATAATCGATAACTAAAACTTGAATTGTACTGCTTCTTACTGGCTATCACTTCAACTTAGAAGCTTCTTCTGTGTTCTATTATAGTGCTCTTAGTGTCTCCGCATACCGCAGCACGCGCCATAGCTTTGCACACGATAAATGTAACCGTTTTAGAGAGAAGAGCGGCCAATATGACGATCTGGCATTAAGTCGATTCGATAGCAAATGACGAAAACGAGCCGATTTCTCAGGATTTCACTACATGTGAACACTTTTCACATTCCCCCGTGCAACGCGGCTGCTAGACTCCTTTCATGCAAGGTCGTAAGGTCCTAGCGCATGTACATGGCACCAAAATCGTCTAATAAGTCAATAATCTGTAACTAAATCTTGAATTTTATTGCTTCGTACTGGCGATCACATCAACCTAGAAGCTTTTTCTGTGTTCTATTATGGTGCTTCTAGTGTCTCCGCGTACCACATCACGCGACATAGCTTTTCACACGATAAATGTAACCGTTTCAGAGTGAAGAGCTGCCAATATGACGATCTGGCATTAAGTCGATTCGATAGCAAATGACGAAAAAGGGCGGATTTCTCACGTTTACACTACATATGAACACTTTTCACATTCGCCCGTCCAACGCGGTTGCTAAACCTACCGTCATGCAAGGTCGTAAGGTCCTAGCTCATGACCAAGTCACCAAAATCGTCTGAAAAGTCAATAATCGATAACTAAAACTTCAATTGTACTGCTTAGAACTGACTATCTCATCAACTTAGAAGCTTCTTCTGTGTTCTATTATGTTGCTTTTAGTGTCTCCGCATACCACAGCAGCGACATTGCTTTGCACACGATAAATGTAACCGTTTCAGAGAGAATACCGGCCAATATGACGATCTGTCATTAATTTGATTCGATAGCAAATGACGAAAACGGGCGGATTTCTCAGGTTTTCACTACATATGAACACTTTTCACATTCCCCCGTCCAACGCGGCAGCTAGACTGCTTTCATGCAAGGTCGTAAGGTCCCAGTGCATGTCCAAGTCACCAATATCGTCTAAAAAGTCAAAAATCGATAACTAAATCTTGAATTGTACTGCTTCGTACTGGCTATCACATCAACCTAGAAGCTTATTCTGTGTTCTATTATGGAGCTTTTAGTGTCTCCGCATACCGCAGCACGCGACATAGCTTTCATAGCTTTGCACACGAGAAATGTAAACATTTCAGAGAGAAGAGCGGCCAATATGACGATCTGGCATTAAGTCGATTCGATAGCAAATGACGAAAACGAGCGGATTTCTCAGGATTTCACTACATATGAACACTTTTCACATTCCCCCGTGCAACGCGGCTGCTAGACTCCTTTCATGCAAGGTCGTAAGGTCCTAGCGCATGTACATGGCACCAAAATCGTCTAAAAAGTCAATAATCTGTAACTAAATCTTGAATTGTACTGCTTCGTACTGGCGATCACATCAACCTAGAAGCTTTTTCTGTGTTTTATTATAGTGCTTCTAGTGTCTCCGTATTCCACAGCACGCGACATAGCTTTGCACACGATAAATGTAACCGTTTCAGAGTGAAGAGCTGCCAATATGGCGATCTGGCATTAAGTCGATTCGATAGCAAATGACGAAAACGGGCGGATTTCTCACGTTTACACTACATATGAACACTTTTCACAATCCCCCGTCCAACGCGGTTGCTAAACCTCCCGTCATGCAAGGTCGTAAGGTCCTAGCTCATGCCCAAGTCACCAAAATCGTCTGAAAAGTCAATAATAGATAACTAAAACTTCAATATTAATGCTTAGTACTGACTATCTCATCAACTTAGAAGCTTCTTCTGTGTTCTATTATGGTGCTTTTAGTGTCTCCACATACCACAGCAGCGGCATTGCTTTGCACACGATAAATGTAACCGTTTCAGAGAGAATACCGGCCAATATGACGATCTGGCATTAAGTCGATTCGATAGCAAATGACGAAAACGGGCGGATTTCTCAGGTTTTCACAACGTATGAACAGTTTTCACATTCCACAGTGCAACGCGGCTACTAGACCTACCTTTATGCAAAATCTTAAGGTCCTAGCTCATGTACAAGGCACCAAACCCGTCTAAAAAGTCAATAATTGATAACTAAAACTACAATAGTACTGCTTCGTACTGGCTATCACATCAACTTAGAAGCTTCTTCTGTGATCCATTATGGTCCTTTTAGTGTCTCCGCATAACGCAGCACGAAACGTAGCTTTGCACACGATAAATGTAACCGTTTCAGAGAGAAGAGCGGCCAATATGACCATCTGGCAAAAGTCGATTCGATAGCAAATGACGAAAACTGGAGGATTTCTCAGGTTTTCACTACATATGAACATTTTTCACATTATAACGTGCAACGCGGCTGCTATAACTCCCTCATGCAAATCGTAAAGTCCCAGCTCATCTCCATCTAAAAAGTCAATAATCCATAACTAAAACTTGAATTGTACTGCTTCTTACTGGCTATCACATCAACTTAGAAGCATCTTCTGTGTTCCATTATGGTGCTTTTAGTGTCTCCGCATACCACATCACGCGACATATCTTTGCACACTATAAATGTAACCGTTTCAGAGAGAATACCGGCCAATATGACGATCTGGCATTAAGTCGATTCGATAGGAAATGACGAAAACAAGCGGATTTCTCAGGTTTTCAATGCATATGAACAGTTTTCACATTCTCCCGTGCAACGCGGCTGCTAGACCCCCCTTCATTCAAGGTCGTAAGGTCCTAGCTAATGTCCAATTCACCAATATAGTCTAAAAATTCAATAACCGATAACTAAAACTTGAATTGTACTGCTTCGTACAGGCTATCACATCAGGACAGGTCGTAGCTCATGTCAAAGGAACCAAAGCCGTCTAAAAAGTCAATAATCGATAACAAAATCATAAATTGTACTGCTTCGTACTGGCTATCACATCAATTTAGAAGCTTCTTCTGTGTTCTGTTATGGTGCTTTTAGTGTCTCCACATACCGCAGCACGCGACATAGCTTTGCACACGATACATGTAACCATTTAAGAGAGAAGAGCGGGCAATATGACGATCTGGCACTAAGTCGATTCGATAGCAAATGTCGAAAACGGGCGGATTTCTCAGGTTTCCACTATATATGGACACTTTTCACATTCCCCGGTGCAACGCAGCTCCTAGACATCCTTTCATGCAATATCGTAAGGTCGTAGCTCATGTCAAAGGAACCAGGTTTCCACTACATATGTACACTTTTCACATTCCCCCGTGCAACGCAGCTCCTAGACATCCTTTCATGCAATATCGTAAGGTCGTAGCTCATGTCAAAGGAACCAATGTCGTCTAAAAAGTCAATAATCGATAACTAAAACTTGAATTGTACTGCTACGTGCTGGCTTTCACATCAACATAGAAGCTTCTTCTGTGTTCTATTATGGTGCTTTTAGTGTCGCCACATACCACAGCAAGCGACATAGCTTTGCACACGATAAATGTAACCGTTTCAGAGAGAAAAGTGGCCAATATGACGATCTGGCATTAAGTCGATTCAATAGCAAATGACGAAAGCAGGCGGATTTCTCCGGTTTTCACTACATATGAACACTTTTCACATTCCCCCATGCAACGCGTCGTACTAGACCTCCCTCCCTGCAAAATCGTAAGGTCCTAGATCATGCCCACGGCACCAAAGCCGTCTAAAAAGTCAATAATCGATAACTAACACTTGAATTGCACTGCTTCGTACTGGCTTTCACATTAACTTAGGTGCTTCTTTTGTATTATATTATGGTGCTTTTCGTGTCTCCACATACCGCAGCACGCGACATAGCATTGCACACGATAAATGTAACCATTTCAGAGAGAAGAACCGTCAATATGACGATCTCGCATTAAGTCGATTCGATAGCAAATGACGAAAACGGGCGGATTTCTCAGGTTTTCACTACATATGAACACTTTTCACATTCCCCCGTGCAACGCGGCTGCTAGACGTCCCTTCATGCAGGGTCGTAAGGTCCTAGCTCATGTCCAAGGCACCAGAATCGTCTAAAAATTCAATAATCGATAACTAAAACTTTAATTGTACTGCTTCGTATTAGCTATCACATCAACTTAGAAAATTCTTCTGTGTTCTATTATGATGCTTTTAGTGTCTCTGCATACCGCAGCACGCGACATAACTTTGCACACGATAAATATAACGGTTTCAGAGAGAATAGCGGGCACTATGACGATCTGGCGTTAAGTCGATTCGATAGCAAATGACGAAACATAGGCGGATATCTCAGGTTTTCACTGTATTTGAACACTTTTCAAATTCCCCCGTGCAACGCAGCTGCTAGACCTCCCTTCCTGCAAATTCTTATGGTCCTAGCTCATGTCCAAGGCACCAAAGCCATATAAAAAGTCAATAATGGATAACTAAAACTTGAAATCTACTGCTTCGTAATGGCTATCACATCAACTTAGAAGCTTCATGTGTGTTCTATTATGGTGTTTTTAGTGTCTCCGCTTACCTTAGCACGAGACATTGCTTTGCACACGATAAATGTAACCGTTTCAGAGAGAAGAGCGGCCAATATGACGATCTGGCATTAAGTCGATTCGATAGTAAATAACGAAAACGGTCGGATTTCTCAGGTTTTACTACATATGAACACTTTTCACATTCCCCCGTGCAACGCGTCTGCGAGACCTCCATTCCTGCAAAATCTGAATTTCTTTGCTCATGTCCAAGGCACCAATGCCGTGTGAAGAGTCAATAATCGATAAGTAAAACTTGAATTGTACTGCTTCGTACTGGCTATCACATCCACTTAGAAGCTTCATCTGTGTTCTGTTATTGTGCTTTTGGTGTCTAGACATTCCGCAGCTCGCGACATAGTTTTTTACACGATAAATGTAGACGTTTCAGGGAGAAGAGCGGCCGGTATGACGATCTGGCATTACGTCGATTCCATAGCAAATGACGAAAACGGTCGGATTTCTCAGGTTTTTACTACATATGAATACTTTTCACATTCTCTCGTGCAACGTGGCTGCTAGACCTCCCTTCATGCAAAATCTTAAGGTCACAGCTCTTATTGAAGGCACCAAAGCCGTCTGACAAGTCAATAATCGATAACTAAAACTTGAATTCTACTGCTTCGTACTGGTATCACATCAACTTAGAAGCTTCTTGTGTGTTCTATTACGCTGTTTTTAGTGTCTCCGCATACCGCAGCACGCGATATGGCTTTGCACACGACAAATGTAACAGTTTCAGAGAGAAGAGCGGACAATATGACGATCTGGCATTAAGTCGATTCGATAGCAAATGACGAAAACTGTCGGATTTCTCACGTTTTCACTACATATGAACTCTTTTTACATTCTCCCGTGCAACGCGGCTGCTAGTTCTCCATTCATGCAAGTTGGTAAGGTCCTAGCTCATGTCCAAGGCACGAAAATCGGCTAAAAAGTCAATAATCGATAACTAAAACTTGAATTGTACTGCTTCGTACTGGCTATCACATCAGCTTAGAAGCTTCATCTGTGTTCTATTATGGTGTTTTTAGTGTCTCCGCATACCGCAGCACGCGACATAGCTTAGCACACGATGAATGTAACCGTTTCATAGAGAAGAGCGGCCAATTGGACGATATGACAAAAGTCGATTCGATAGCAAATGACGAAAATTGGCGGATTTCACAGGTTTTCACTTTATATGAACACTTTTCACATTCCCCCGTGCAATGCGGCTCCTAGATCTCCCTTCAAGCAAAATCTTAAGGTCCTAGCTCATGTCCAAGGCACCGAAGCCGTCTATAAAGTCAACAATCGATAGCTAAAAATTGAATTGTATTGCTTCGTTTTGGCTATCATATCAACTTAGAAGCTTCTTCTGTGTTCTATTATGGTGCTTTTAGTGTCTCCGCATAGAGCAGCACGCGACATGGCTTTGCACACGATAAATGTAACCGTTTTAGTGAGAATACCAGCCAAAATGGCGATCTGGCATTTAGTCGATTCGATAGCAAATGACGAAAACGGGCGGATTTCTCAGGTTTTTTTTGCATATGAAAACTTTTCACGGTCTCCAGTGCAACGCGGCGGTTAGACCTCCCTTCATTCAAAATCGTAAGGTCCTAGCTCATGTCCAAGGCACCAAAGCATTCTAAAAAGTCAATAATCGATAACTAAAACTTGAACTGTACTGTTACGTACTGTCTATCACATCAACTGAGAAGCTTCTTCTGTGATCTATTATGGTGCGTTTAGTGTCTCCGCATACCGCAGCGCGAGACCTTGCTTTGCACACGATAAATGTAACCGATTCAGAGAGAAGAGCGGCCAATATGACGATCTGGCATTAAGTCGATTCGATAGCAAGTGACGAAAACGGGCGGATCTCTCAGGTTTTCACTACATATGAACACATTTCACATTCCCCCATGCAACGCAGCTCCTAGACCTCCCTTCATGCAATATCTTAAGGTCGACGCTTATGTCAAAGGAACCAAAGCCTTCTTAAAAGTCAATAATCGATAACTGAAACTAGAATTGTACTGCTTCGTACTGGATATCATGTCATCATAGAAGCTTCTTCTGTGTTCTGTTATGGTGCTTTTAGTGTCTCCGCATAAAGCAGCACGCGACATAGCTTTGCACACGATAAACGTAATCATCTCAGAGAGATTAGCGGGCAATATGACGATCTGGCATTAATTCGATTCGATAGCAAATGACAAAAACGGGGGGATTTCTCAGGTTTTCCCCACACATGAACACATTTCACATTCTCCCGTGCAACGCGGCTGCTAGACCTCCCTTCATACAAAATCGTAAGGTCCTAGCTCATGTACAAGGCACCAAACCCGTCTAAAAAGTCAATAATTGATAACTAATACTACAATAGTATTGCTTCGTACTGGCTATCACATCAACTTAGAAGCTTCTTCTGTGATCCATTATGGTCCTTTTAGTGTCTCCGCATAACGCAGCACGAAACGTAGCTTTGCACACGATAAATGTAACCGTTTCAGAGAGAAGAGCGGCCAATATGACCATCTGGCAACAGTCGATTCGATAGCAAATGACGAAAACTGGAGGATATCTCAGGTTTTCACTACATATGAACATTTTTCACATTCCAACGTGCAAGGCGGCTGCTATAACTCCCTCATGCAAATCGTAAAGTCCCAGCTCATCTCCATCTAAAAAGTCAATAATCGATAACTAAAACTTGAATTGTACTGCTTCTTAATGGCTATCACATCAACTTAGAAGCATCTTCTGTGTTCCATTATGGTGCTTTTAGTGTCTCCGCATACCACAGCACGCGACATATCTTTGCACACTATAAATGTAACCGTTTCAGAGAGAATACCGGCCAATATGACGATCTGGCATTAAGTCGATTCGATAGGAAATGACGAAAACAAGCGGATTTCTCAGGTTTTCAATGCATATGAACAGTTTTCACATTCTCCCGTGCAACGCGGCTGCTAGACCCCCCTTCATTCAAGGTCGTAAGGTCCTAGCTAATGTCCAACTCACCAATATAGTCTAAAAATTCAATAACCGATAACTAAAACTTGAATAGTACTGCTTCGTACAGGCGATCACATCAGGACAGGTCGTAGCTCATGTCAAAGGAACCAAAGCCGTCTAAAAAGTCAATAATCGATAACAAAATCATAAATTGTACTGCTTCGTACTGGCTATCACATCAATTTAGAAGCTTCTTCTGTGTTCTGTTATGGTGCATTTAGTGTCTCCACATACCGCAGCACGCGACATAGCTTTGCACACGATAAATGTAACCGTTTCAGAGAGAAGGGCGGCAAATTTGACGATATGGCATTAAATCGATTCGATAGCAAATGACGAAAACGGGCGGATTTCTCAGGTGTTTAATATATATGAGCACGTTTCACATTCTGTCGTGCAACGTGGCTGCGAGACCTCCCTTCATGCAAAATCTTAAGGTCCTAGCTCATGTCCAAGGCACCAAGGCCGTCTAAAAAAAGGCAATAATCGATAACTAAATCTTGAATTGTACTGCTTCGTATTGGCTATCACTTCAACTTAGATGCTTCTTTTGTATTATATTATGGTGCTTTTACTGTTTCCACATACCGCAGCACGCGACATAGCTTTGCACACGATAAATGTAACCATTTCCGAGAGAAGAGCGGCCAATAAGACGATCTGGCATTAGGTCGATTCGATAGAAATAAAGAAAACGGGCGGATTTCTCAGATTTTCACTACATACGAAACTTTTCACATCACCCCGTGCAACGTGGCTGCTAGACCTCCCTTCATGCAAAATCTTCAGGTCCTAGCTCATGTCCAATGCACCAAAGCCGTCTAAAAAGTCAATAATCGATAACTAAAACTTGAATTGCACTGCTTCGTACTGGCTATCACATCAACTTAGTAGTTTCTTGTGTGTTCTATTATGCAGTTTTTAGTGTCTCCGCATACCGCAGCACGCGATATAGCTTTGCACACGATAAATGTAACCGTTTCAGAGAGAAAAGTGGCCAATATGACGATCTGGCATTAAGTCGATTCAATAGCAAATGACGAAAGCAGGCGGATTTCTCCGGTTTTCACTACATATGAACACTTTTCACATTCCCCCATGCAACGCGGCGGCTAGACCTCCCTCCCTGCAAAATCTTAAGGTCCTAGATCATGCCCACGGCACCAAAGCCGTCTAAAAAGTCAATAATCGATAACTAAAACTTGAATTGCACAGCTTCGTACTGGCTATCACATTAACTTAGGTGCTTCTTTTGTATTATATTATGGTGCTTTTCGTGTCTCCACATACCGCAGCACGCGACATAGCATTGCACACTAAAAATGTAACCATTTCAGAGAGACGAACCGTCAATATGACGATCTCGCATTAAGTCGATTCGATAGCAAATGACGAAAACGGGCCGATTTCTCAGGTTTTCACTACATATGAACACGTTTCACATTCCCCTGTGCAACGCGGCTGCTATACCTACCTTCTTACAAAATCTTAAGGTACTAGCTCATGTCCAAGGCACCAAAGCCGTCTAAAAAGTCAATAATCGATAACTAAAACTTGAAATGTACGGCTTCGTACTGGCTATCACATCAACTTAGATTCTTCTCCTATGTTCCATTATGGTGCTTTTAGTGTCTAGGCATTCCGCAGTAGGCGAGATAGCTTTGCACACGATAAATGTAACCGTTCAAGAGAGAAGAGCGGCAAATATGAAGATCTGGCATTAGGTCGATTCGATAGCAAATAACGAAAACGCGCGGATTTCTCAGCTTTTCACTACATACGAAACTTTTCACATCACCCCGTGCAACGTGGCTGCTAGAATTCCCTTCATGCCAAATCTTAAGGTCTTAGATCATGTTCGATTCACCAAAGCCGTCTAAAAACTCAATAATCGATAACCAAAACTTGAATTGTACTGCTACGTGCTGGCTTTCACATCAACTTAGAAGCTTCTTCTGTGTTCTATTATGATGCTTTTAGTGTCTCTGCATACCGCAGCACGCGACATAGCTTTGCACACGATAAATATAACGGTTTCAGAGAGAATAGCGGGCACTATGACGATCTGGCGTTAAGTCGATTCGATAGCAAATGACGAAACATAGGCGGATATCTCAGGTTTTCACTGTATTTGAACACTTTTCAAATTCCCCGTGCAACGCAGCTGCTAGACCTCCCTTCCTGCAAATTCTTATGGTCCTAGCTCATGTCCAAGGCACCAAAGCCATATAAAAAGTCAATAATGGATAACTAAAACTTGAAATCTACTGCTTCGTAATGGCTATCACATCAACTTAGAAGCTTCATGTGTGTTCTATTATGGTGTTTTTAGTGTCTCCGCTTACCTTAGCACGAGACATTGCTTTGCACACGATAAATGTAACCGTTTCAGAGATAAGAGTGGCCAATATGACGATCTGGCATTAAGTCGATTCGATAGCAAATAACGAAAACGGTCGGATTTCTCAGGTTTTACTACATATGAACACTTTTCACATTCCCCCGTGCAACGCGTCTGCGAGACCTCCATTCCTGCAAAATCTGAATTTCTTTGCTCATGTCCAAGGCACCAATGCCGTGTGAAGAGTCAATAATCGATAAGTAAAACTTGAATTGTACTGCTTCGTACTGGCTATCACATCCACTTAGAAGCTTCATCTGTGTTCTATTATTGTGCTTTTGGTGTCTAGACATTCCGCAGCTCGCGACATAGTTTTTTACACGATAAATGTAGACGTTTCAGGGAGAAGAGCGGCCGGTATGACGATCTGGCATTACGTCGATTCCATAGCAAATGACGAAAACTGTCGGATTTCTCAGGTTTTTACTACATATGAATACTTTTCACATTCTCTCGTGCAACGTGGCTGCTAGACCTCCCTTCATGCAAAATCTTAAGGTCACAGCTCTTATTGAAGGCACCAAAGCCGTCTGACAAGTCAATAATCGATAACTAAATCTTGAATTGTACTGCTTCGTACTGGTATCACATCAACTTAGAAGCTTCTTGTGTGTTCTATTACGCTGTTTTTAGTGTCTCCGCATACCGCAGCACGCGATATGGCTTTGCACACGACAAATGTAACAGTTTCAGAGAGAAGAGCGGACAATATGACGATCTGGCATTAACTCGATTCGATAGCAAATGACGAAAACGGGCGGATTTCTCAGGTATTCACTACATATGAACACTTTTCACATTCCCCCGTGCAACGTGGCTGCTAGACCTCCCTTCATGCAAAATCTTAAGGTCCTAGCTCATGTCCAAGGCACCAAGGCCGTCTAAAAAAGGCAATAATCGATAACTAAAACTTGAATTGTACTGCTTCGTACTGGCTATCACATCAACTTAGATGCTTCTCCTATGTTCCATTATGGTGCTTTTAGTGTCTAGGCATTCCGCAGTAGGCGAGATAGCTTTGCACACGATAAATGTAACCGTTCAAGAGAGAGGAGCGGCAAATATGAAGATCTGGCATTAGGTCGATTCGTTAGCAAATAACGAAAACGGGCGGATTTCTCAGCTTTTACTAGATACGAAACTTTTCACATTCCCCCATGAAACGTGGCTGCTAGACCGCCCTTCATGCAAAATCGTAAGGTCCTAGCACATATCCAAGGCACCAAAGAAGGGTAAAAAGTCAATAATCGATAACTAAAGCTTGAATTGTACTACTTCTTACTGGCTATTACATCAACTTAGAAGCTTCATCTGTGTTCTACTATGGTGCTTCTAGTGTCTCCGCATACCGCAGCACGCGACATAGCTTTGCAGACGATTAGTACAATCGATTCAGAGAGAAGAGCGACCAATGTGACGATCTGGCTTTAAGTCGATTCGATAACAAATGACGAATACAGACGGATTTCTCAGGTTTTTACTACATATGAACACTTTTCACATTCTCACGTGCAACTCTACTGCCAGTCCTCCTTTCATGCAGATTCTTAAGGTCCTAGCTCATTTCCAAAGCGCCAAAGCCAACTAAAAAGTCCATAATCGATACCTAAAACTTGAATTGTACTACTTCTTACAGGCAATGACTTTTAATTAGATGCTTCATCTGTGTTTTACTATGGTGGTTTTAGTGTCTCCGCATACCGCAGCACACGTCATAGTATTGCAGACGATAAGTACAACCATGTCAGAGAGAAGAGCGACCAATGTGACGATCTGGCTTTAAGTCGATTCGATAACAAATGACGAATACGGACGGATTTCTCAGGTTTTTACTACATATGAACACTTTTCACATTCTCCCGTGCAACTCGGCTGCCAGTCCTCCTTTCATGCAGATTCTTAAGGTCCTAGCTCATGTCCAAGGCGCCAAAGCCAGCTAAAAAGTCCATAATCGATACCTAAAACTTGAATTGTACTACTTCTTACAGGCAATTACATTTAATTAGATGCTTCATCTGTGTTTTACTATGGTGGTTTTAGTGTCTCCACATACCGCAGCACGCGACATAGCTTTGCAGACGATAAGTACAACCGTTTCAGAGAGAAGAGAGGCCAATGTGACGATTTGGCTTTAAGTCGATTCGATAACAAATGACGAAAACGGACGGATTTCTCAGGATTTTACTACATATGAACACTTTTGACATTCTCCCGTGCAACTCGGCTGCTAGTTCTCCTTACATGCAGAATCTTAAGGTCCTAGCTCATGTCCAAGGAACCAAAGCCAGCTGAAAAGTCAATAATCGATACCTAAAACTTGAATTGTACTACTTCTTACTGGCTATTACATCAACTTAGATTCTTCATCTGTGTTCTACTATGTTGCTAATAGTGTCTCCGCATAACGCAGCACGCGATATAGCTTTGCAGACGATAAGTACAACCGTTTTAGACAGAAATGCGGCCAATGTGACGATCTGGCTTTAAGTCGATTCGAAAACAAATGACGAAAACGGACAGATTTCTAAGGTTTTTAATACATATGAACACTTTTCACATTCTCCCGTGCAACTCGGCTGCTAGTCCTCCTTTCATGCAAAATCTTAAGTTCCTAGCTCATGTCGAAGGCTACAAAGAAGGGTAAAAAATCAATAATCCATAAATAAATCTTGAATTGTACTACTTCTTACTGGCTATTACACCTTCTTAGAAGCTTCATGTGTGTTCTACTATGGTGCTTTTAGTGTCTCCGCATACCGCAACACACGTCATAGCTTTGCAGACGATAAATACAACCGTTTCAGAGAGAAGAGAGTCCAAAGTGTCGAACTGGCTTTAATTCGATTCGATAACAAATGACGAAAACGGACGGAATTCTCAGGTTTTTACTACATATGAACACTTTTCACATTCTCCAGTGCAACTCGGCTGCTAGTCCTCCTTTCATGCAGAATCTTAAGGTCCTACCTCATGTCCAAGGCACCAAAGCCAGCTAAAAAGTCAATAATCGATAAATAAAACTTTAATTGGACTACTTCTTACTGGCTATTACATCAACTTAGAACCTTCATCTGTGTTCTACTATGGTGCTTTTAGTGTCTCCGCATACCGCAGCACGCGACATAGCTTTGCAGACGATAAGTACAATCGTTTCAGAGAGAAGAGCGACCAATGTGACGATCTGGTTTAAAGTCGATTCGATAACAAGTGACGAATACGGACGGATTTCTCAGGTTTTTACTACATATGAACACTTTTCACATTCACCCGTGCAACTCGGCTGCCAGTCCTCCTTTCATGCAGATTCTTAAGGTCCTAGCTCAAGTCCAAGGCGCAAAAGCCAGCTAAAAAGTCCATAATCGATACCTAAAACTTGAATTGTACTACTTCTTACAGGATATTACATTTAATTAGATGCTTCATCTGTGTTTTACTATGTTGGTATTAGAGTCTCCGCAAACCACAGCACACGTCATAGCATTGCAGATGATAAGTACAACCATTTCAGAGAGAAGAGCGGCCAATGTGACGAACTGGCTTTAAGACGATTCGATAACAAATTACGATAACGAACGGATTTTTCGGGTTTTTACTGCATATGAACACTTTTCACATTCTCCCGTGCAACTCAGCTGCTAGTCCTCCTTTCATGCAGAATCTTAAGGTCCTAGCTCATGTCCAAGGCACCAAAGCCACCTAAAAAGTCAATAATCGATACCTAAAACTTGAATAGTACTACTTCTTACTGGCTATTACATCAACATAGAAGCTTCATCTGTGTTCTACTATGGTGCTTTTAGTTCTCCACATACCGCAGCACGCGACATAGCTTTGCAGATGATAAGTACAACCGTTTCAGAGAGAAGAGAGGCCAATGTGACGATTTGGCTTTAAGTCGATTCGATAACAAATGACAAAAACGGACGGATTTCTCAGGTTTTTACTACATATGAACACTTTTCACATTCTCCCGTGCAACTCTGCTGCTGGTTCTCCTTTCATGCAGAATCTTAAGGTCCTAGCTCATGTCCAACCGCACCAAAGCCAGCTAAAAAGTCAATAATCGATACCTAATACTTGAATTGTACTACTTCTTACTGGCTATTACATCAACATAGGAGCTTCATCTGTGTCCTGCTATGGTGCTTTTAGTATTTCCACATACCGCAGCACGCGACATAGCTTTGCAGACGATAAGTACAACCGTTTCAGAGAGAAGAGAGGCCAATGTGACGATTTGGCTTTAAGTCGATTCGATAACAAATGACGAAAACGGACGGATTTCTCAGGTTTTTACTACATGTGAACACTTTTCACATTCTCCCGTGCAACTCGGCTGCTAGTTCTCCTTTCATGCAGAATCTTAAGGTCCTAGCTCATGTCCAAGGCACCAAAGCCAGCTAAAAAGTCAATAATCGATACCTAAAACTTGAATTGTACTACTTCTAACTGGCTATTACATCAACTTAGAAGCTTCATCTGTGTTCTACTATGGTGCTTTTAGTGTCTCCGCATACCGCAGCACGCGACATAGCTTTGCAGACGATAAGTACAATCGTTTCAGAGAGAAGAGCGGCCAATGTGAAGATCTGGCTTTAAGTCGATTCGATAACAAATGACGAATACGGACGGATTTCTCAGGTTTTTACTACATATGAACACGTTTCACATTCTCTCGTGCAACTCGGCTGCCAGTCCTCCTTTCATGCAGATTCTTAAGGTCCTAGCTCATGTCCAAGCCGCCAAAGCCAGCTAAAAAGTCCATAATCGATACCTAAAACTTGAATTGTACTACTTCTTACTAGCTATTACAATAAAATAGATGCTTCATCTGTGTTTTACTATGGTGGTTTTAGTGTCTCCGCATACCGCAGAACACGTCTTAGCTTTGCAGACGATAAGTACAACCGTTTCAGAGAGAAGAGCGGCCAGTGTGACATTCTGGCTTTAGGTCGATTCGATAACAAATGACGAAAACGGACGGATTTCTCAGGTTTTTACTACATATGAACACTTTTCACATACTCCCGTGCAACTCGGCTGCTAGTTCTCCTTTCATGCAGAACCTTAAGGTCCTAGCTCATGTCCAAGGCACCAAAGCCAGCTAAAAAGTCAATTATCGATACCTAAAACTTGAATTGTACTACTTCTTACTGGCTATTACATCAACTTAGAAGCTTCATCTGTGATCTACTATGGTGCTTTTAGTGTCTCCGCATACCGCAGCACGCGACATAGCGATGCAGTCGATAAGTACAATCGTTTCAGAGAGAAGAGCGACCAATGTGACGGTCTGGCTTTAAGTCGATTCGATAACAAATGACGATAACGAACGGATTTTTCGGGTTTTTCCTGCATATGACCACTTTTCACATTCTCCCGTGCAACTCAGCTGCTAGTCCTCCTTTCATGCAGAATCTTAAGGTCCTAGCTCATGTCCAAGGCACCAAAGCCACCTAAGAAATTAATAATCGATACCTAAAACTTGAATTGGACTACTACTTACTGGCTATTACATTAAATTAGATGCTTCATCTGTGTTTTACTATTGTGGTTTTAGTGTCTCCGCATACCGGAGCACGAGACATAGCTTGGCAGACGATAATTAGGACTGTTTCAGAGAGAAGAACGGCCAATGTGAAGATCTGGCTTTAAGTCGAGTCGATAACAAATGACGAAAACGGACGGATTTCTCAGGTTTTTACTACATGTGAACACTTTTCACATTCTCCCATGCAACTCGGCAGCTAGTCCTCCTTTCATGCAGAATCTTAAGGACCTAGCTCATGTCCAAGGAACCAAACCCAGCTAAGAAGTCAATAATCGATACCTAAAACTTGAATCGGTCTACTTCTTACTGGCTATTACATCAACTTAGAACCTTCATCTGTGTTCTACTATGGTGCTTTTAGTGTCTCCGCATACCGCAGCACGCGACATAGCTTTGCAGACGATAAGTACAATCGTTTCAGAGAGAAGAGCGACCAATGTGACGATGTGGCTTTAAGTCGATTCGATAACAAATGACGAAAACGGACGGATTTCTAGGTTTTTACTACATATGAACACTTTTCACATTGTCCCGTGCAACTCTGCTGCTAGTCCTCCTTTCACGCAGAATCTTAAGGTCCTAGATCATGTCCAAGGCACCAAAGCCAGCTAAAAAGTCAATAATCGATACCTAAAACTTGAATTGGACTACTTCTTACTGGCTATTACATCAACTTAGAACCTTCATCTGTGTTCTACTATGGTGCTTTTAGTGTCTCCGGATACCGCAGCACGCGACATAGCTTTGCAGTCGATAAGTACAATCGTTTCAGAGAGAAGAGCGACCAATGTGACGATCTGGCTTTAAGTCGATTCGGTAACAAATGACGAATACGGACGGATTTCTCAGGTTTTTACTACATATGAACACTTTTCACATTCTCCCGTGCAAGTCGGCTGCTAGTCCTCCTTTCATGCAGATTCTTAAGTTCCTAGCTCATGTCCAAGGCACCAAAGCCAGCTAAAAAGTCCATAATCGATACCTAAAACTTGAATTGTACTACTTCTTACTGGCTATTACATTAAATTAGATGCTTCATCTGTGTTTTACTATGGTGATTTTAGTGTCTCCGCATACCGCAGCACACGTCATATCTTTGCAGACGATAAGTACAACCATTTCAGAGAGAAGAGCGGCCAATGTGACGATCTGGCCTTATGACGATTCGATAAAAAAATGACGATAACGAACGGATTTTTCAGATTTTTACTGAATATCAACACTTTTCACATTCTCCCGTGCAACTCAGCTGCTAGTCCTCCTTTCATGCAGAATCTTAAGGTCCTAGCTCAAGTCCAAGGCACCAAAGCCCCCTAAAAAGTCAATAATCGATACCTAAAACTTGAATTGTACTACTTCTTACTGGCTATCACATCAACTTAGAAGCTTCATCTGTGTTCTACTATGGTGCTTTTAGTGTCTCCGCATACCGCAGCACGCGACATAGCTTTGCAGACGATAAGTACAACCGTTTCAGAGAGAAGAGCGGCCAATGTGACGATCTGGCTTTAAGTCGATTCGGTAACAAATGACGAAAACGGACGGATTTCTAGGTTTTTACTACATATGAACACATTCCACATTCTCCCATGCAACTCGGCTGCTAGTCCTCCTTTCATGCAGAATCTTAAGGTCCTAGCTCATGTCCAAGGAACCAAAGCCAGCTAAAAAGTCAATAATCAATACCTAAAACTTGAATTGTACTATATCTTACTGGCTATTACATCAACTTAGAAGCTTCATCTGTTTTCTACTATGATGCTTTTAGTGTCTCCGCATACCGGAGCACGAGACATAGCTTGGCAGACGATAATTAGGACCGTTTCAGAGAGAAGAGCGGCCAATGTGAAGATCTGGCTTTAAGTCGAGTCGATAACAAATGACGAAAACGGTCGGATTTCTCAGGTTTTTACTACATGTGACCACTTTTCACATTCTCCCGTGCAACTCGGCTGCTAGTCCTCTTTTCATGCAGAATCTTAAGGTCCTAGCTCATGTCCAAGGAACCAAAGCCAGCTAAAAAGTCAATAATCGATACCTAAAACTTGAATTGGTCTACTTCTTACTGGCTATTACATCAACTTAGAACCTTCATCTGTGTTCTACTATGGTGCTTTTAGTGTCTCCGCATACCGCAGCACGCGACATAGCTTTGCAGACGATAAGTACAATCGTTTCAGAGAGAAGAGCGACCAATGTGACGATCTGGCTTAAAGTCGATTCGATAAGAAATGACGAAAACGGACGGATTTCTAGGTTTTTACTACATATGAACACTTTTCACATTCTCCCGTGCAACTCAGCTGCTAGTCCTCCTTTCATGCAGAATCTTAAGGTCCTAGCTCAAGTCCAAGGCACCAAAGCCCCTTAAAAAGTCAATAATCGATACCTAAAACTTGAATTGGACTACTTCTTACTGGCTATTACATCAACTTAGAACCTTCATCTGTGTTCTACTATGGTGCTTTTAGTGTCTCCGGATACCGCAGCACGCGACATAGCTTTGCAGTCGATAAGTACAACCGTTTCAGAGAGAAGAGCGGCCAATGTGACGATCTGGCTATATGTCGATTCGGTAACAAATGACGAAAACGGACGGATTTCTAGGTTTTTACTACATATGAACACTTTTCACATTCTCCCGTGCAACTCTGCAGCTAGGCCTCCTTTCATGCAGAATCTTAAGGTCCCAGCTCATGTCCAAGGAACCAAAGCCAGCTAAAAAGTCAATAATCGATACCTAAAACTTGAATTGGACTACTTCTTACTGGCTATTACATCAACTTAGAAGCTTCATCTGTGTTCTATTATGGTGCTTTTAGTGTCTCCACATACCGCAGCACGCTACATAGCTTTGCAGACGATAAGTACAACCGTTTCAGAGAGAAGAGCGGCCAATGTAACGATCTGGCTTTAAGTCGATTCGATAACAAATGACGAAAACGGAAGGATTTCTAGGTTTTTACTACATATGAACACATTCCACATTCTCCCGTGCAACTCGGCTGCTAGTCCTCCTTTCATGCAGAATCTTAAGGTCCTAGCTCATGTCCAAGGCACCAAAGCCAGCTAAAAAGTCAATAATCGATACCTAAAACTTGAATTGTACTATATCTTACTGGCTATTACATCAACTTAGAAGCTTCATCTGTTTTCTACTATGGTGCTTTTAGTGTCTCCGCGTACTGGAGCACGAGACATAGATTTGCAGACGATAATTACGACCGTTTCAGAGAGAAGGGCGGCCAATGTGATGATCTGGCTTTAAGTTGAGTCGATAACAAATGACGAAAACGGACGGATTTCTCAGGTTTTTACTACATATGAACACTTTTCACATTCTCCCGTGCAACTCCGGTGCTGGTTCTCCTTTCATGCAGAATCTTAAGGTCCTAGCTCATGTCCAAGGCACCAAAGCCAGCTAAAAAGTCAATAATCGATACCTAAAACTTAAATTGTACTACTTCTTACTGGCTATTACATCAACTTAGAAGCTTCATCTGTGTTCTACTATAGTGCTTTGAGAGTCTCCGCATACCGCAGCACGCGACATAGCTTTGCTGACGATAAGTACAACCGTTTCAGACAGAAGAGCGGCCAATGTGACGATTTGGCTTTAAGTCGATTCGATAACAAATGACGAAAACGGAAGGGTTTCTATGTCTTTACTACATATGAACACATTCCACATTCTCCCGTGCAACTCGGCTGCTAGTCCTCCTTTCATGCAGAATCCTAAGGTCCTAGCTCATGTCCAAGGCACCAAAGCCAGCTAAAAAGTCAATAATCGATAACTAAAACTTAAATTGTACTACTTCTTACTGGCTATTACATCAACTTAGAAGCTTCATCTGTTTTCTACTATGGTGCTTTTAGTGTCTGCGCATACCGCAGCACGCGACATCGCTTTGCAGACGATAAGTACAACCGTTTCAGAGAGAAGAGCGGCCAATGTGGCGATCTGGCTTTAAGTCGATTCGATAACAAATGACGAAAACGGAGGGATTTCTAAGGTTTTTACTACATATGAACACTTTTCACATTCTCCCGTGCAACGCGGCTGCTAGTCCTCCTTTCATGCAGAGTCTTAAGGTCCTAGCTCATGTCCAAGGCGCCAAAGCCAGCTAAAAAGCCAATAATCGATACCTAAAACTTGAATTGTACTACTTCTTACTGGCTATTACATCAACTTAGAAGCTTCATCTGTGTTCTACTATGGTGCTTTTAGTGTCTCCGCATACCGCAGCACGCGACATAGCTTTGCAGACGATAAGTACAACCGTTTCAGAGAGAAGAGCGGCCAATGTGACGATCTATCTTTAAGTCGATTCGATAACAAATGACGTAAACGGACGGATTTTTCGGGTTTTTACTGCAAATGAACACTTTTCACACTCTCCCGTGCAACTCGGCTGCTAGTCCTCCTTTCATGCAGAATCTTAAGGTCCTAGCTCATGTCCAAGCCGCCAAAGCCAGCTAAAAAGTCCATAATCGATACCTAAAACTTGAATTGTACTACTTCTTACAGGCTATTACATTGAATTAGATGCATCATCTGTGTTTTACTATGGTGGTTTTAGTGTCTCCGCATACCGCAGCACACGTCATAGCATTGCAGACGATAAGTACAACCATTTCAGAGACAAGAGCGGCCAATGTGACGATCTGGCTTTAAGCGATTCGATAACAAATGACGATAACGAACGGATTTTTCGGGTTTTTACTGCATATGAACACTTTTCACATTCTCCCGTGCAACTCAGCTGCTAGTCCTCCTTTCATGCAGAATCTTAAGGTCCTAGCTTATTTCCAAGGCACCAAAGCCAGCTAAAAAGTCTATAATCAGTACCAAAACATAGAATTGTACTACTTCTTACTTGCTATTACATCAACTTAGAAGCTTCATCTGTATTCTACTATGGTGCTTTTTGTGTCTCCGCATGCCGCAGCACGCGACATAGCTTTGCAGACGATAAGTACAACCGTTTCAGAGAGAAGAGCGGCCATTGTGACGATCTGGCTTTAAGTCGATTCGATAACAAATGACGAAAACAGACGGATTTCTCAGGTTTTTACTGCATATGAACACTTTTCACATTCTCCCTTGCAACTCAGCTGCTACTTCTCCTTTCATGCAGAATCTTAATGTCCTAGCTCATGTCCAAGGCACCAAAGCCACCTAAAAAGTCAATAATCGGTACCTAAAACTTGAATTGTACTACATCTTACTGGCTATTACATCAACTTAGAAGCTTCATCTGTGTTCTACTATGGTGCTTTTAGTGTCTCCGCATACCGCAGCACGCGACATAGCTTGGCAGACGATACGTACAATCGTTTCAGAGAGAAGAGCGACCAATTTGACGATCTGGCTTTAAGTCGATTCGATAACAAATGACGAATACGGACGGATTTCTCAGGTTTTTACTACATATGAACACTTTTCACATTCTCCCGTGCAACTCGGCTGCTAGTCTTCCTTTCATGCAGAATCTTAAGGTCCTAGCTATGTCCAAGTCTCCAGAGCCAGCTATAAAGTCAATAATCGATACCTGAAACTTGAATTGTACTATATCTTACTGGCTATTACATCAACTTAGAAGCTTCATATGTGTTCTACTATGGTGCTTTTAGTGTCTCCACATAACGCAGCAAGCAACATAGCTTTGCAGACGATAAGTACAACCGTTTTAGACAGAAATGCGGTCAATGCGAAGATCTGGCTTTAAGTCGAGTCGATAACAAATGACGAAAACGGACGAATTTCTCAGGTTTTTACTACATATGAACACTTTTCACATTCTCCCGTGCAAATCAGCTGCTAGTCCTCCTTTCATTCAGAATCTTAAGGTCCTACCTCATGTCCAAGGCACCAAAGATAGCTATAAAGTCAATAATCGATACCTAAAACTTGAATTGTACTACTTCTTACTGTCTATTACATCAACTTAGAAGCTTCATCTGTGTTCTACTGTGATGCTTTTAGTGTCTCCGCATACCGCAGCACGCGACATAGCTTTGCAGTCGATAAGTACAACCGTTTTAGACATAAATGCGGCCAATATGACGATCTGACTTTAAGTGGATTCGATAACAAATGACGAAAACGGACGGATTTCTAGGTTTTTAACTACATATGAACACTTTTCACATTCTCCGGTACAACTCGGCTGATAGTCCTCCTTTCATGCAGAATCTTAAGGTCCTAGCTCATGTCCAAGGCACCAAAGCCAGCTAAAAAGTCAATAATCGATACCTAAAACTTGAATTGTGCTACTTCTTACTGGCTATTACATCAACTTAGAAGCTTCATCTGTGTTCTACTATGGTGCTTTTAGTGTCTCCGCATACCGCAGCACGCGACATAGCTTTGCAGACGATAAGTACAATCGTTTCATAGAGAAGAGCGGCCAATGTGACGAACTGGCTTTAAGTCGATTCGATAACAAATGACGAAAACGGAAGGATTTTTAGGTTTTTACTACATATGAACACATTCCACATTCTCCCGTGCAACTCGGCTGCTAGTCCTCCTTTCATGCAGAATCTTAAGGTCCTAGCTCATGTCCAAGGCACTAAAGCCAGCTAAAAAGTCAATAATCGATACCTAAAACTTGAATTGTAATATATCTTACTGGCTATTACATCAACTTAGAAGCTTCATCTGTTTTCTACTATGGTGCTTTTAGTGTCTCCGCATACTGGAGCACGAGACATAGCTTTACAGACGATAATTACGACCGTTTCAGAGAGAAGAGCGGCCAATGTGATGATCTGGCTTTAAGTTGAGTCGATAACAAATGACGAAAACGGACGGATTTCTCAGGTTTTTACTACATATGAACACTTTTCACATTCTCCCGTGCATTCAGCTGCTAGTCCTCCTTTCATGCAGAATCTTAAGGTCCTAGATCATGTCCAAGGCACCAAAGCCAGCTAAAAAGTCAATAATCGATACCTAAAACTTGAATTGGTCTACTTCTTACTGGCTATTACATCAACTTAGAACCTTCATCTGTGTTCTACTATGGTGCTTTTAGTGTCTCCGCATACCGCAGCACGCGACATAGCTTTGCAGACGATAAGTACAATCGTTTCATAGAGAAGAGCGACCAATGTGACGATCTGGCTTAAAGTCGATTCGATAAGAAATGACGAAAACGGACGGATTTCTAGGTTTTTACTACATATGAACACTTTTCACATTCTCCCGTGCAACTCAGCTGCTAGTCCTCCTTTCATGCAGAATCTTAAGGTCCTAGCTCAAGTCCAAGGCACCAAAGCCCCCTAAAAAGTCAATAATCGATACCTAAAACTTGAATTGGACTACTTCTTACTGGCTATTACATCAACTTAGAACCTTCATCTGTGTTCTACTATAGTGCTTTGAGAGTCTCCGCATACCGCAGCACGCGACATAGCTTTGCAGACGATAAGTACAACCGTTTCAGAGAGAAGAGCGGCCAATGTGACGATCTGGCTTTAAGTCGATTCGGTAACAAATGACGAAAACGGACGGATTTCTAGGTTTTTACTACATATGAACACATTCCACATTCTCCCATGCAACTCGGCTGCTAGTTCTCCTTTCATGCAGAATCTTAAGGTCCTAGCTCATATCCAAGGAACCAAAGCCAGCTAAAAAGTCAATAATCGATACCTAAAACTTGAATTGGTCTACTTCTTACTGGCTATTACATCAACTTAGAACCTTCATCTGTGTTCTACTATGGTGCTTTTAGTGTCTCCGCATACCGCAGCACGCGACATAGCTTTGCAGACGATAAGTACAATCGTTTCATAGAGAAGAGCGACCAATGTGACGATCTGGCTTTAAGTCGATTCGATAACAAATGACGAAAACGGACGGATTTCTAGGTTTTTACTACATATGAACACTTTTCACATTGTCCCGTGCAACTCTGCTGCTAGTCCTCCTTTCATGCAGAATCTTAAGGTCCTAGCTCATGTCCAAGGCACCAAAGCCAGCTAAAAAGTCAATAATCGATACCTAAAACTTGAATTGGACTACTTCTTACTGGCTATTACATCAACTTAGAACCTTAATCTGTGTTCTACTATGGTGCTTTTAGTGTCTCCGGATACCGCAGCACGCGACAGAGCTTTGCAGTCGATAAGTACAACCGTTTCAGAGAGAAGAGCGGCCAATGTGACGATCAGGCCTTATGTCGATTCGATAAAAAAATGACGATAACGAACGGATTTTTCGGATTTTTACTGCATATGAACACTTTTCACATTCTCCCGTGCAACTCGGCTGCTAGTCCTCCTTTCATGCAGAATCTTCAGGTCCTAGCTCAAGTCCAAGGCACAAAAGCCATCTAAAAAGTCAATAATCGATACCTAAAACTTGAATTGTACTACTTCTTACTGGCTATTACACCAACTTAGAAGCTTCATCTGTGTTCTACTATGGTGCATTTAGTGTCTCCGCATACCGCAGCACGCGACATAGCTTTGCAGACGATAAGTACAACCGTTTCAGAGAGAAGAGCGGCCAATATGACGATCTGGCTTTAAGTCGATTCGGTAACAAATGACGAAAACGGACGGATTTCTAGGTTTTTACTACATATGAACACATTCCACATTCTCCTGTGCAACTCGGCTGCTAGTCCTCCTTTCATGCAGAATCTTAAGGTCCTAGCTCATGTCCAAGGCACCAAAGCCAGCTAAAAAGTCAATAATCGAAACCTAAAACTTGAATTGTACTAAATCTTACTGGCTATTACATCAACTTAGAAGCTTCATCTGTTTTCTACTATGGTGATTTTAGTGTCTCCGCATACCGCAGCACGCGACATAGCTTTGCAGACGATAAGTACAACCGTTTCAGAGAGAAGAGCGGCCAATGTGACGATCTGGCTATATGTCGATTCGTTAACAAATGACGAAAACGGACGGATTTCTAGGTTTTTACTACATATGAACACTTTTCACATTCTCCCGTGCAACTCTGCAGCTAGGCCTCCTTTCATGCAGAATCTTAAGGTCCCAGCTCATGTCCAAGGAACCAAAGCCAGCTAAAAAGTCAATAATCGATACCTAAAACTTGAATTGGACTACTTCTTACTGGCTATTACATCAACTTAGAAGCTTCATCTGTGTTCTACTATAGTGCTTTGAGAGTCTCCGCATACCGCAGCACGCGACATAGCTTTGCTGACGATAAGTACAACCGTTTCAGACAGAAGAGCGGCCAATGTGACGATTTGGCTTTAAGTCGATTCGATAACAAATGACGAAAACGGAAGGGTTTCTATGTCTTTACTACATATGAACACATTCCACATTCTCCCGTGCAACTCGGCTGCTAGTCCTCCTTTCATGCAGAATCCTAAGGTCCTAGCTCATGTCCAAGGCACCAAAGCCAGCTAAAAAGTCAATAATCGATAACTAAAACTTAAATTGTACTACTTCTTACTGGCTATTACATCAACTTAGAAGCTTCATCTGTTTTCTACTATGGTGCTTTTAGTGTCTGCGCATACCGCAGCACGCGACATCGCTTTGCAGACGATAAGTACAACCGTTTCAGAGAGAAGAGCGGCCAATGTGACGATCTATCTTTAAGTCGATTCGATAACAAATGACGTAAACGGACGGATTTTTCGGGTTTTTACTGCAAATGAACACTTTTCACACTCTCCCGTGCAACTCGGCTGCTAGTCCTCCTTTCATGCAGAATCTTAAGGTCCTAGCTCATGTCCAAGCCGCCAAAGCCAGCTAAAAAGTCCATAATCGATACCTAAAACTTGAATTGTACTACTTCTTACTGGCTATTACATCAACTTAGAAGCTTCATCTGTGTTCTACTATGGTGCTTTTAGTGTCTCCGCATACCGCAGCACGCGACATAGCTTGGCAGACGATACGTACAATCGTTTCAGAGAGAAGAGCGACCAATTTGACGATCTGGCTTTAAGTCGATTCGATAACAAATGACGAATACGGACGGATTTCTCAGGTTTTTACTACATATGAACACTTTTCACATTCTCCCGTGCAACTCGGCTGCTAGTCTTCCTTTCATGCAGAATCTTAAGGTCCTAGCTATGTCCAAGTCTCCAGAGCCAGCTATAAAGTCAATAATCGATACCTGAAACTTGAATTGTACTATATCTTACTGGCTATTACATCAACTTAGAAGCTTCATATGTGTTCTACTATGGTGCTTTTAGTGTCTCCACATAACGCAGCAAGCAACATAGCTTTGCAGACGATAAGTACAACCGTTTTAGACAGAAATGCGGTCAATGCGAAGATCTGGCTTTAAGTCGAGTCGATAACAAATGACGAAAACGGACGAATTTCTCAGGTTTTTACTACATATGAACACTTTTCACATTCTCCCGTGCAAATCAGCTGCTAGTCCTCCTTTCATTCAGAATCTTAAGGTCCTACCTCATGTCCAAGGCACCAAAGATAGCTATAAAGTCAATAATCGATACCTAAAACTTGAATTGTACTACTTCTTACTGTCTATTACATCAACTTAGAAGCTTCATCTGTGTTCTACTGTGATGCTTTTAGTGTCTCCGCATACCGCAGCACGCGACATAGCTTTGCAGTCGATAAGTACAACCGTTTTAGACATAAATGCGGCCAATATGACGATCTGACTTTAAGTGGATTCGATAACAAATGACGAAAACGGACGGATTTCTAGGTTTTTAACTACATATGAACACTTTTCACATTCTCCGGTACAACTCGGCTGATAGTCCTCCTTTCATGCAGAATCTTAAGGTCCTAGCTCATGTCCAAGGCACCAAAGCCAGCTAAAAAGTCAATAATCGATACCTAAAACTTGAATTGTGCTACTTCTTACTGGCTATTACATCAACTTAGAAGCTTCATCTGTGTTCTACTATGGATCTTTTAGTGTCTCCGCATACCGCAGCACGCGACGTAGCTTTGCAGACGATAAGTACAACCGTTTCAGAGAGAAGAGCGGCCAATGTGACGATCTGGCTTAAGTCGATTCGATAACAAATGACGAAAACGGACGGATTTCTAGGTTTTTACTACATATGAACACATTCCACATTCTTCCGTGCAACTCGGCTGCTAGTCCTCCTTTCATGCAGAATCTTAAGGTCCTAGCTCATGTCCAAGGCACCAAAGCCAGCTAAAAAGTGAATAATCGATACCTAAAACTTGAATTGTACTATATCTTACTGGCTATTACATCAACTTAGAAGCTTCATCTTTTTTCTACTATGGTGCTTTTAGTGTCTCCACATACCGGAGCACGAGACATAGCTTTGCAGACGATAATTAGGACCGTTTCAGACAGAAGAGCGGCCAATGTGGAGATCTGGCTTTAAGTCGAGTCGATAACAAATGACGAAAACGGACGGATTTCTCTTGTTTTTACTACATATGAACACTTTTCACATTCTCCCGTGCAACTCGGCTGCTAGTCCTCCTTTCATGCAGAATCTTAAGTTCCTAGCTCATGTCCAAGGAACCAAAGCCATCTAAAAAGTCAATAATCAATGCCTACAACTTGAATTGGTCTACTTCTTACTGTCTATTACATCAACTTTCAAGCTTCATCTGTGTTATACTATGGATCTTTTAGTGTCTCCGCATATCGCAGCACGCGACGTAGCTTTGCAGACGATAAGTACAACCGTTTCAGAGAGAAGAGCGGCCAATGTGACGATCTGGCTTTAAGTCGATTCTATCACAAATTACGAAAACGGACGGATTTCTAGGTTTTTACTACATATGAACACATTCCACATTCTTCCGTGCAACTCGGCTGCTAGTCCTCCTTTCATGCAGAATCTTATGGTCCTAGCTCATGTCCAAGGCACCAAAGCCAGATAATAAGTTAATAATCGATACCTAAAACTAGAATTGTACTATATCTTACTGGCTATTACATCAACTTAGAAGCTTCATCTGTGTTCTACTATGGTGCTTTTAGTGTCTCCGCATTCCGGAGCACGAGACATAGCTTTGCAGACGACAATTACGACGATTTCAGAGAGAAGAGCGGAAAATGTGATGATCTGGCTTTAAGTCGAGTCGATAACAAATGACGAAAACGGACGGATTTCTCAGGTTTTTACTACATATGAACACTTTTCATATTCTCCCGTGCAATTCGGCTGCTAGTCCTCCTTTCATGCAGAATCTTAAGGTCCTAGCTCATGTCCAAGGCTCCAAAGCCCGCTAAAAAGTCAATAATCGATACCTAAAACTTGAATTGGACTACTTCTTACTGGCTATTAAATCAACTTAGAACCTTCATCTGTGTTCTACTGTGTTGCTTTTTTGTGTCCCCGCATACCGCAGCACGCGACATAGCTTAGTAGACGATAAGTACAATCGTTTCAGAGAGTAGAGCGGCCAATGTGACGTTCTGGCTTTAAGTCGATTCGATAACAGATGACGAAAACGGACGGATTTCTCAGGTTTTTACTACATATGAACACTTTTCACATTCTCCCGTGCAACTCGGCTGCTAGTCCTCCTTTCATGCAGATTCTTAAGGTCCTAGTTCATGTCCAAGGCACCAAAGCCAGCTAAAAAATTAACAATCGATACCTAAAACTTGAATTGGACTACTTCTTACTGGCTATTACATTAAATTAGATGCTTCATCTATGTTTTACCATTGTGGTTTTAGTGTCTCCGCATACCGCAGCACACGTCATAGCTTTGCAGACGATAAGAACAACCGTTTCAGAGAGAAGAGCGGCCAATGTGACTTTCTGGCTTTAAGTCGATTCGATAACAAATGACGAAAACGGACGGATTTCTCAGGTTTTTACCTTACATGAACACTTCTCACATTCTCCCGTGCAACGCGGCTGCTAGTCCTCCTTTCATGCAGAATCTTAAGGTCCTAGCTCATGTCCAAGGAACCAAAGCCAGCTAAAAAGTCAATAATCGATACCTATAACTAGAATTGTACTATATCTTACTGGCTATTACATCAACTTAGAAGCTTCATCTGTGTTTTACTATCGTGGTTTTAGTGTCTCCGCCTACCGCAGCA
The DNA here is from genome assembly GCF_023897955.1 of Schistocerca gregaria. Classification (NCBI taxonomy): domain Eukaryota; kingdom Metazoa; phylum Arthropoda; class Insecta; order Orthoptera; family Acrididae; genus Schistocerca; species Schistocerca gregaria. The sequence goes on from NW_026061740.1 coordinate 466,618, forward strand.
CACGACATAGCTTTGCAGACGATAAGTACAACCGTTTCAGAGAGAAGAGCGGCCAATGTGAAGATCTGGCTTTAAGTCGAGTCGACAACAAATGACGAAAACGGACGTATTTCTCAGGTTTTTACTACATATGAACACTTTTCACATTCTCCCGTGCTAATCAGCTGCTAGTCCTCCTTTCATGCAGAATCTTAAGGTCCTAGCTCATGTCCAAGGCACCAAAGCCAGCTAATAAGTCAATAATCGATACCTAAAACTAGAATTGTACTATATCTTACTGGCTATTACATCAACTTAGAAGCTTCATCTGTGTTCTACTGTGGTGCTTTTTTGTGTCCCCGCATACCGCAGCACGCGACATAGCTTTGCAGACGATAAGTACAACCGTTTCAGAGAGTAGAGCGGCCAGTGTGACATTCTGGCTTTAAGTCGAGTCGATAACAAATGACGAAAACGGACCGATTTCTCAGGTTTTTACTACATATGAACACTTTTCATATTCTCCCGTGCAACTCGGCTGCTAGTCCTCCTTTCATGCAGAATCTTAAGGTCCTAGCTCATGTCCAAGGCACCAAAGCCCGCTAAAAAGTCAATAATCGATACCTAAAACTTGAATTGGACTACTTCTTACTGGCTATAACATCAACTTAGAACCTTCATCTGTGTTCTACTGTGGTGCTTTTTTGTGTCCCCGCATACCGCAGCACGCGACATAGCTTTGCAGACGATAAGTACAACCGTTTCAGAGAGTAGAGCGGCCAGTGTGACATTCTGGCTTTAAGTCGAGTCGATAACAAATGACGAAAACGGACCGATTTCTCAGGTTTTTACTACATATGAACACTTTTCACATTCTCCCGTGCAACTCTGCAGCTAGGCCTCCTTTCATGCAGAATCTTAAGGTCCTAGCTCATGTCCAAGGAACCAAAGCCAGCTAAAAAGTCAATAATCGATACCTAAAACTTGAATTGGACTACTTCTTACTGGCTATAACATCAACTTAGAACCTTCATCTGTGTTCTACTGTGGTGCTTTTTTGTGTCCCCGCATACCGCAGCACGCGACATAGCTTTGCAGACGATAAGTACAACCGTTTCAGAGAGTAGAGCGGCCAGTGTGACATTCTGGCTTTAAGTCGAGTCGATAACAAATGACGAAAACGGACCGATTTCTCAGGTTTTTACTACATATGAACACTTTTCACATTCTCCCGTGCAACTCTGCAGCTAGGCCTCCTTTCATGCAGAATCTTAAGGTCCTAGCTCATGTCCAAGGAACCAAAGCCAGCTAAAAAGTCAATAATCGATACCTAAAACTTGAATTGGACTACTTCTTACTGGCTATTACATCAACTTAGAACCTTCATCTGTGTTCTACTATTATGCTTTTAGTGTCTCCGCATACCGCAGCACGCGACATAGCTTTGCAGACGATAAGTACAACCGTTTCAGATAGAAGAGCGGCCAGTGTGACATTCTGGCTTTAAGTCGATTCGATAACAAATGACGAAAACGGACGGATTTCTCAGGTTTCTACCAGATATGAACACATTTCACATTCTCCCGTGCAACGCGGTTGTTAGTCCTCCTTTCATGCAGAATCTTAAGGTCCTAGCTCATGTCCAAGGCACCAAAGCCAGCTAATAAGTCAATAATCGATACCTAAAACTAGAATTGTACTATATCTTACTGGCTATTACATCAACTTAGAAGCTTCATCTGTGTTCTACTATGGTGCTTTTAGTGTCTCCGCATTCCGGAGCACGAGACATAGCTTTGCAGACGATAATTACGACGATTTCAGAGAGAAGAGCGGCCAATGTGATGATCTTGCTTTAAGTCGAGTCGATATCAAATGACGAAAACGGACGGATTTCTCAGGTTTTTACTACATATGAACACTTTTCATATTCTCCCGTGCAACTCGGCTGCTAGTCCTCCTTTCGTGCAGAATCTTAAGGTCCTAGCTCATGTCCAAGGCACCAAAGCCCGCTAAAAAGTCAATAATCGATACCTAAAACTTGAATTGGACTACTTCTTACTGGCTATTACATCAACTTAGAACCTTCATCTGTGTTCTACTGTGGTGCTTTTTTGTGTCCCCGCATACCGCAGCACGCGACATAGCTTAGTAGACGATAAGTACAATCGTTTCAGAGAGTAGAGCGGCCTATGTGACGATCTGGCTTTAAGTCGATTCGATAACAGATGACGAAAACGGACGGATTTCTCAGGTTTTTACTACATATGAACACTTTTCACATTCTCCCGTGCAACTCGGCTACTAATCCTCCTTTCATGCAGATTCTTAAGGTCCTAGCTAATGTCCAAGGCACCAAAGCCAGCTAAAAAATTAATAATCGATACCTAAAACTTGAATTGTACTACTTCTTACTGGCTATTACATTAAATTAGATGCTTCATCTATGTTTTACCATTGTCGTTTTAGTGTCTCCGCATACCGCAGCACACGTCATAGCTTTGCAGACGATAAGAACAACCGTTTCAGAGAGAAGAGCGGCCAATGTGACTTTCTGGCTTTAAATAGATTCGATAACAAATGATGAAAACGGACGGATTTCTCAGGTTTTTACCTCATATGAACACTTCTCACATTCTCCCGTGCAACGCGGCTGCTAGTCCTCCTTTCATGCAGAATCTTAAGGTCCTAGCTCATGTCCAAGGAACCAAAGCCAGCTAAAAAGTCAATAATCGATACCTATAACTAGAATTGTACTATATCTTACTGGCTATTACATCAACTTAGAAGCTTCATCTGTGTTTAACTATCGTGGTTTTAGTGTCTCCGCATACCGCAGCACACGTCATAGCTTTGCAGACGATAAGTACAACCGTTTCAGAGAGAAGAGCGGCCAATGTGAAGATCTGGCTTTAAGTCGAGTCGAAAACAAATGACGAAAACGGACGTATTTCTCAGGTTTTTACTACATATGAACACTTTTCACATTCTCCCGTGCTAATCAGCTGCTAGTCCTCCTTCCATGCAGAATCTTAAGGTCCTAGCTCATGTCCAAGGCACCAAAGGTAGCTATAAAATCAATAATCGATACCTACAACTTGAATTGTACTACTTCTTACTGTCTATTACATCAACTTAGAAGCTTTATCTGTGTTCTACTATGGTGCTTTTAGTGTCCCCGCATACCGCAGCACGCGACATAGCTTTGCAGTCGATAAGTACAACCGTTTTAGACATAAATGCGGCCAATATGACGATCTGGCTTTAAGTGGATTCGATAACAAATGACGAAAACGGACGGATTTCTAGGGTTTTACTACATATGAACACTTTTCACATTCTCCCGTACAACTCGGCTGATAGTCCTCCTTCCATGCAGAATCTTACGGTCCTAACTCATGTCCAAGGCACCAAAGCCAGCTAAAAAGTCAATAATCGATACTTAAAACTTGAATTGTACTATATCTTACTGGCTATTACATCAACTTAGAAGCTTCATCTGTTTTCTACTATGGTGCTTTTAGTGTCTCCGCATACCGCAGCACGCGTCATAGCTTTGCAGTCGATAAGTACAATTGTTTCAGAGAGAAGAGCGACCAATGTGACGATCTGGCTTTAAGTCGATTCGGTAACAAATGACGAATACGGACGGATTTCTCAGGTTTTTACAACATTTGAACACTTTTCACATTCTCCCGTGCAACTCGGCTGCTAGTCCTCCTTTCATGCAGATTCTTAAGGTCCTAGCTCATGTCCAAGTCACCAAAGCCAGCTAAAAAGTCCATAATCGATACCTAAAACTTTAATTGTACTACTTCTTACTGGCTATTACATTAAATTAGATGCTTCATCTGTCTTTTACTATGGTGGTTTTAGTGTCTCCGCATACCGCAGCACACGTCATAGCTTTGCAGACGATAAGTACAACCATTTCAGAGAGAAGAGCGGCCAATGTGACGATCTGGCTTTATGTCGATTCGATAAAAAAATGACGATAACGAACGGATTTTTCGGGTTTTTACTGCATATGAACACTTTTCACATTCTCCCGTGCAACTCGGCTGCTAGTCCTCCTTTCATGCAGAATCTTAAGGTCCTAGCTCATGTCCAAGGCACCAAAGCCAGCAAAAAAGTCCATAATCGATACCTAAAACTTGAATTGTACTACTTCTTACTGGCTATTACATTAAATTAGATGCTTCATCTGTGTTTTACTATGGTGGTTTTAGTGTCTCCGCATACCGCAGCACACGTCATAGCTTTGAAGACGATAAGTACAACCATTTCAGAGAGAAGAGCGGCCAATGTGACGATCTGGCTTTATGTCGATTCGATAAAAAAATGACGATAACGAACGGATTTTTCGGGTTTTTACTGCATATGAACACTTTTCACATTCTCCCGTGCAACGCAGCTGCTAGTCCTCCTTTCATGCAGAATCTTAAGGTCCTAGCTCAAGTCCAAGGCACGAAAGCCACCTAAAAATCAATAATCGATACCTAAAACTTGTATTGTACTACTTCTTACTGTCTATTACATCAACTTAGAACCTTCATCTGTGTTCTACTGTGGTGCTTTTAGTGTCCCCGCATACCGCAGCACGCGACATAGCTTAGCAGACGATAAGTACAATCGTTTCAGAGAGTAGAGCGACCAATGTGACGATCTGGCTTTAAGTCGATTCGATAACAGATGACGAAAACCGACGGATTTCTCAGGTTTTTACTACATATGAACACTTTTCACATTCTCCCGTGCAACTCGGCTGCTAGTCCTCCTTTCATGCAGATTCTTAAGGTCCTACCTCATGCCCAAGGCACCAAAGCCAGCTAAAAAGTCCATAATCGATACCTAAAACTTGAATTGTACTACTTCTTACTTTCTATTACATTAAATTAGATGCTTCATCTGTGTTCTACTATGGTGCTTTTAGTGTCTCCGCATACCGCAGCACGCGACATAGCTTTGCAGACGATAAGTACAACCGTTTTAGAGAGAAGAGCGGCCAATGTGACGATCTGGCTTTAAGTCGATTCGATAACAAATGACGAAAACGGACGGATTTCTCAGGTTTTTACTCCATGTGAACACTTTTCACACTCTCCCGTGCAACTCGGCTGCTAGTCCTCCTTTCATGCAGAATCTTAAGGTCCTAGCTCATGTCCAAGGCACCAAAGCCAGCTAAAAAGTCAATAATCGATACCTAAAACTTGAATTGTACTACTTCTTACTGGCTATTACATCAACTTAGAAGCTTCATCTGTGTTCTACTATGGTGCATTTAGTGTCTCCGCATACCGCAGCACGCGACATAGCTTTGTAGACGATAAGTACAACCGTTCCAGAGAGAAGAGCGGCCAATGTGACGATCTGGCTTTAAGTCGATTCTATAACAAATGACGAAAACGGACGGATTTCTCAGGTTTTTACTACATATGAACAATTTTCACATTCTCCCGTGCAACTCGGCTGCTAGTCCTCCTTTCATGCAGAATCTTAAGGTCCTAGCTCATGTCCAAGGCACCAAAGCCAGCTAAAAAGTCAATAATCGATACCTAAAACTTGAATTGGACTACATCTTACTGGCTATTACATCAACTTAGAACCTTCGTCTGTGTTCTACTATGGTGCTTTTAGTGTCTCCGCATACCGCAGCACGCGATATAGCTTTGCAGACGATAAGTACAACCGTTTCTGAGTGAAGAGCGGCAAATGTGACTATCTGGCTTTAAGTCGATTCGATAACAAATGACGAAAACGGACGGATTTCTCAGGTTTTTACTACATATGAACCCTTTTGAAATTCTCCCATGCAACTCGGCTGCTAGTTCTCCTTTCATGCAGAATCTTAAGGTCCTAGCTGAAGTCCAAGCCACCAAAGCCAGCTAAAAAGTTAATAATCAGTAACTAAACCTTGAATTGTAGTACTTCTTACTGGCAATTACATCATCTTAGAAGCTTCATCTGTGTTCTACTATGGTCCTTTTAGTGTCTCCGCATACCGCAGCACACGTCATAGCTTTGCAGACGATAAGAACAACCGTTTCAGAGAGAAGAGCGGCCAATGTGAAGATCTGGCTTTAAGTCGATTCGATAACAAATGACGATAACGGGCGAATATCTAGGTTTTTACTACATATTAATACATTCCACATTCTCTCGTGCAACTCGGCTGCTAGTCCTCCTTTCATGCAGAATCTTAAGGTCCTAGCTCATGTCCAAGGCACCAAAGGCATCTAAAAAGTCAATAATCGATACCTAAAACTTGAATTGTACTACTTCTTACTGGTTATTACATCAACTTAGAAGCTACATCTGTGTTCTACCATGGTGCTTTTAGTGTCTCCGCATACCGCAGCACGCCACATAGCTCTCTAGACGATAAGTACAACCGTTTCAGAGAGAAGAGCGGCCAATGTGACGATCTGGCTTTAAGTCGATTCGATAACAAATGACGAAATCGGACGGATTTCTCAGGTGTTTACTACATATGAACACTTTTTACATTCTCCCGTGCAACTCGGCTGCTAGTCCTCCTTTCATGCAGATTCTTAAGGTCCTAGATCATGTCCAAGGCACCAAAGCCAGCTAAAAAGTCAATAATCAGTACCTAAAACTTGAATTGTACTACTTCTTACTGGCTATTACATCAACTTAGAAGCTTCATCAGTGTTCTACTATGGTGCTTTTAGTGTCTCCGCATACCGTAGCACGCGACATAGCTTTGCAGACGATAAGTACAATGGTTCCAGAGGGAAGAGCGGCCAATGTGACGATCTGGCTTTAAGTCGATTCGATAACAAATGACGAAAACGGACGGATTTCTCAGGTTTTTACTACATATGAACACTTTTCACATTCTCCCGTGCATCTCGACTGCTAGTCCTCCTTTCATGCAGAATCTTAAGGTCCTAGCTCATGTCCAAGGCACCAAAGCCAGCTATAAAGTAAATAATCAGTACCTAAAATTTGATTTATACTACTTCTTACTGGCTGTTACATCAACTTAGAAGCTTCATCTGTGTTCTACTATGGTGCTTTTAGTGTCTCCGCATACCGCAGCACGCGACATAGCTTTGCAGACGATAAGTACAACCGTTTCAGAGAGAAGAGCGGCCAAGTACGATCTGGCTTTAAGTCGATTCGATAACAAATGACGAAAACGGACGGAATTCTCAGGTTTTTACTACATATGAACACTTTTCACATTCTCCCGTGCAACTCGCCTGCTAGTCCTCCTTTCATGCAGAATCTTAAGGTCCTAGCTCATTTCCAAGGCACCAAAGCCAGCTAAGAAGTCAATAATCGATACCTAAAACTTGAATTGCACTACTTCCTACAGGCTATTACATCAACTTAGAAGCTTCATCTGTGTTCTACTATGGTGCTTTTAGTGTCTCCACATACCGCAGCACGCGACATAGCTTTGCAGACGATAAGTACAACCGTTTCAGAGAGAAGAGCGGCCAATGTGGCGATCTGGCTTTAAGTCGATTCGATAACAAATGACGAAAAGGGACGGATTTCTCAGGTTTTTACTCCATGTGAACACTTTTCACACTCTCCCGTGCAACTCGGCTGCTAGTCCTCCTTTCATGCAGAATCTTAAGGTCCTAGCTCATGTCCAAGGCACCAAAGCCAGCCAAAAAGTCAATAATCAGTACCTAAAACTTGAATTGTACTACTTCTTACTTGCTATTACATCAACTTAGAAGCTTCATCTGTGTTCTACTATGGTGCTTTTAGTGTCTCCGCATACCGCAGCACGCGACATAGCTTTGCAGACGATAAGTACAACCGTTCCAGAGAGAAGAGCGGCCAAGTGACGATCTGGCTTTAAGTCGATTCGATAACAAATGAGGAAAACGGTCGGATTTCTCAGGTTTTTACTACATATGAACACTTCTCACATTCTCCCGTGCAACTCGGCTGCTAGTCCTCCTTTCATGCAGATTCGTAAGGTCCTAGCTCATGTCCAAGGCACAAAAAGCCAGCTAAAAAGTCAATAATCGGTACCTAAAACTTGAATTGTACTACCTCTTAGAGGCTATTACGTCAACTTAGAATCTTCATCTGTGTTCTACTGTGGTGCTTTTAGTGTCTCCGCATACCGCAGCACGAGACATAGCTCTGCAGACGATAAGTACAACCGTTTCAGAGAGAAGAGCAGCCAATGTGACGATCTGGCTTTAAGTCGATTCGATAACAAATGACAAAAACGGACGGATTTCTCAGGTTTTTACTACATATGAACACTTTTCACATTCTCCCGTGCAACTCGGCTGCTAGTCCTCCTTTCATGCAGATTCTTAAGGTCCTAGCTCATGTCCAAGGCACCAAAGCCAGCTATAAAGTAAATAATCAGAACCTAAAATTTGAGTTGTACTACTTCTTACTGGCTATTACATCAAATTAGAAGCTTCATCTGTGGTCTACTATGGTGCTTTTAGTGTCTCCGCATACCGCAGCACGCGACATAGCTTTGCAGACATAAGTACAACCGATTCAGAAAGAAGAGCGGCAAATGTGACGATATGGCTTTAAGTCGATTCGATAACAAATGACGAAAACGGACAGATTTCTCAGGTTTTTACTACATATGAACACTTATCACATTCTCCCGTGCAACTCGGCTGCTAGTCCTCCTTTCATGCAGAATCTTAAGGTCCTAGCTCAATTCCAAGGCACCAAAGCCAGCTAAGAAGTCAATAATCGATACCTAAAACTTGAATTGCACTACTTCCTACTGGCTATTACATCAACTTAGAAGCTTCATCTGTGTTCTGCTATGGTGCTTTTAGTGTCTCCGCATAACGCAGCACGCGACATAGCTTTGAGGACGATAAGTACAACCGTTTCAGAGAGATGAGCGGCCAATGTGGCGATCTGGCTTTAAGTCGATTCGATAACAAATGACGAAAACGGACGGAGTTCTCAGGTTTTTACTACATATGAACCCTTTTCACATTCTCCCGTGCAACTCGGCTGCTAGTCCTCCTTTCATGCAAATCTTAAGGTCCTAGCTCATGTCCAAGGCACCAAAGCCAGCTAAAAAAAAAAAAAATCAGTACCTAAAACTTGGATTATACTACTTCTTACTGGCTATTACATCAACTTAGAAGCTTCATCTGTGTTCTACTATGGTGCTTTTAGTGTCTCCGCATACCGCAGCACGCGACATAGCTTTGAAGACGATAAGTACAACCGTTTCAGAGAGAAGAGCGGCCAATGTGACGATCTGGCTTTAAGTCGATTCGATAACAAATGACGAAAACGGACGGATTTCTCAGGTTTTTACTACATATGAACACTTTTCACATTCTCCCGTGCAACTCGGCTGCTAGTCCTCCTTTTGATGCAGAATCTTAAGGTCCTAGCTCATGTCCAAGGCACGAAAGCCAGCTAAAAAGTCAATAATCGATACCTAAAACTTGAAGTGTACTACTTCTTACTGGCTATTATATCAACTTAGAAGCTTCATCTGTGTTCTACTATGGTGATTTTATTGTCTCCGCATACCGCAGCAAGCGACATAGCTTTGCAGACGATAAGTACAACCGTTTCAGAGAGAAGAGCGGCCAATGTGACGATCGGGCTTTAAGTCTATTCGATAACAAATGACGAAAACGGACGTATTTCTCAGGTTTCTACAACATATGAACACATTTCACATCCTCCCGTGCAACGCGGCTGCTAGTCCTCCTTTAATGCAGCATCTTAAGGTCCTAGCTCATGTCCAGAGCACCAAAGCCAGCTAAAAAGTCAATAATCGATACCTAAAACTTGAATTGTACTACTTCTTACTGGCTATTACATCAACTTAGAAGCTTCATCTGTGTTCTACTATGGTGCTTTTAGTGTCTCCGCATACCGCAGCACGCGACATAGCTTTGAGGACGATAAGTACAACCGTTTCAGAGAGAGGAGCGGCCAATGTGATGTTCTGGCATTAAGTCGATTCGATAACAAATGACGAAAACGGACAGATTTCTCAGGTTTTTACTACATATGAACACTTTTCACATTCTCCCGTGCAACTCGGCTGCCAGTCCTCCTTTCATGCAGAATCTTAAGGTCCTAGCTCATGTCCAGATCACCAAAGCCAGCTAAAAAGTCAATAATCGATACCTAAAACTTGAATTGTACTACTTCTTACTGGCTATTACATCATATTAGAAGCTTCATCTGTGTTCTACTATGGTGCTTTTAGTGTCTCCGAATACCGCAGTACGCGACTTAGCTTTGCAGACGATAAGTACAACCGTTTCAGAGAGCAGAGCGTCCAATGTGACGATTTGGCTTTAAGTCGATTCGATAACAAATGACGAAACGGACGGATTTCTCAGGTTTTTACCACATATGAACACTTTTCACATTCTCCCGTGCAACTCGGCTGCTAGTCCTCCTTTTGATGCAGAATCTTAAGGTCCTAGCTCATGTCCAAGGCACCAAAGCCAGCTAAAAAGTTAATAATCGATACCTAAAACTTGAAGTGTACTACTTCTTACTGGCTATTACATCAACTTAGAAGCTTCATCTGTGTTCTACTATGGTGCCTTTAGTGTCCCCGCATACCGCAGCACGCGACATAGCTTTGAAGACGATAAGTACAACCGTTTCAGAGAGAAGAGCGGCCAATGTGACGTTCTGGCTTTAAGTCGATTCGATAACAAATGACGAAAACGGACGGATTTCTCAGGTTTTTACAACATATGAACACTTTTCACATTCTCCCGTGCAACTCGGCTGCTAGTCCTCCTTTTGATGCAGAATCTTAAGGTCCTAGCTCATTTCCAAGGCACGAAAGCCAGCTAAAAAGTCAATAATCGATACCTAAAACTTGAATTGTACTACTTCTTACTGGCTATTACATCAACTTAGAAGCTTCATCTGTGTTCTACTATGGTGCTTTTAGTGTCTCCGCATACCGCAGCACGCGACATAGCTTTGAGGACGATAAGTACAACCGTTTCAGAGCGAGGAGCGGCCAATGTGACGTTCTGGCATTAAGTCGATTCGATAACAAATGACGAAAACGGACGGATTTCTCAGGTTTTTACTACATATGAACACTTTTCACATTCTCCCGTGCAACTCGGCTGCCAGTCCTCCTTTCATGCAGAATCTTAAGGTCCTAGCTCATGTCCAGATCACCAAAGCCAGCTAAAAAGTCAATAATCGATACCTAAAACTTGAATTGTACTACTTCTTACTGGCTATTACATCATATTAGAAGCTTCATCTGTGTTCTACTATGGTGCTTTTAGTGTCTCCGAATACCGCAGTACGCGACATAGCTTTGCAGACGATAAGTACAACCGTTTCAGAGAGCAGAGCGTCCAATGTGACGATTTGGCTTTAAGTCGATTCGATAACAAATGACGAAACGGACGGATTTCTCAGGTTTTTAATACATATGAACACTTTTCACATTCTCCCGTGCAACTCGGCTGCTAGTCCTCCTTTCGATGCAGAATCTTAAGGTCCTAGCTCATGTCCAAGGCACCAAAGCCAGCTAAAATGTCAATAATCGATACATAAAACTTGAAGTGTACTACTTCTTACTGGCTATTACATCAACTTAGAAGCTTCATCTGTGTTCTACTATGGTGCTTTTAGTGTCTCCGCATACCGCAGCACGCGACTTAGCTATGCAGACGATAAGTACAACCGTTTCAGAGAGAAGAGCGGCCAATGTGACGATCGGGCTTTAAGTCGATTCGATAACAAATGACGAAAATGGACGGATTTCTCAGGTTTCTACTACATATGAACACATTTCACATTCTCCCGTGCAACGCGGCTGCTATTCCTTCTTTAATGCAGAATCTTAAGGTCCTAGCTCATGTCCATGGCACCAAAGCCAGCTAAAAAGTCAATAATCGATACCTAAAACTTGAAGTGTACTACTTCTTACTGGCTATTATATCAACTTAGAAGCTTCATCTGTGTTCTACTATGGTGATTTTATTGTCTCCGCATACCGCAGCACGCGACATAGCTTTGCAGACGATAAGTACAACCGTTTCAGAGAAAAGAGGGGCCAATTTGACGATCTGGCTTTAAGTCGATTCGATAACAAATGACGAAAATGGACGGATTTCTCAGGGTTTTACTACATATGAACACTTCTCACATTCTCCCGTGCAACTCGGCTGCTAGTCCTCCTTTTGATGCAGAATCTTAAGGTCCTAGCTCATGTCCAGATCACCAAAGCCAGCTAAAAAGTCAATAATCGATACCTAAAACTTGAATTGTACTACTTCTTACTGGCTATTACATCATCTTAGAAGCTTCATCTGTGTTCTACTATGGTGATTTTATTGTCTCCGCATACCGCAGTACGCGACATAGCTTTGCAGACGATAAGTACAACCGTTTCAGAGAGCAGAGCGTCCAATGTGACGATTTGGCTTTAAGTCGATTCGATAACAAATGACGAAAACGGACGGATTTCTCAGGTTTTTACTACATATGAACACTTTTCACATTCTCCCGTGCAACTCGGCTGCTAGTCCTCCTTTTGATGCAGAATCTTAAGGTCCTAGCTCATGTCCAAGGCACCAAAGCCAGCTAAAAAGTCAATAATCGATACCTAAAACTTGAAGTGTACTACTTCTTACTGGCTATTACATCAACTTAGAAGCTTCATCTGTGTTCTACTATGGTGCTTTTAGTGTCTCCGCATACCGCAGCACGCGACATAGCTATGCAGACGATAAGTACAACCGTTTCAGAGAGAAGAGCGGACAATGTGACGATCGGTCTTTAAGTCGATTCGATAACAAATGACGAAAATGGACGTATTTCTCAGGTTTCTACTACATATGAACACGTTTCACATTCTCCCGTGCAACTCGGCTGCTAGTCCTCCTTTAATGCAGAATCTTAAGGTAGTAGTTCATGTCCATGGCACCAAAGCCAGCTAAAAAGTCAATAATCGATACCTAAAACTTGAAGTGTACTACTTCTTACTGGCTATTATATCAACTTAGAAGCTTCATCTGTGTTCTACTATGGTGATTTTATTCTCTCCGCATACCGCAGCACGCGACATAGCTTTGCAGACGATAAGTACAACCGTTTCAGAGAAAAGAGGGGCCAATTTGACGATCTGGCTTTAAGTCGATTCAATAACAAATGACGAAAACGGACGGATTACTCAGGTTTTTACTACATATGAACACTTTTCACATTCTCCCGTGCAACTCGGCTGCTAGTCCTCCTTTCATGCATAATCTTAAGGTCCTAGCTCATGTCCAGATCAACAAAGCCAACTAAAAAGGCAATAATCGATACCTAAAACTTGAATTGTACTACTTCTTACTGGCTATTACATCATATTAGAAGCTTCATCTGTGTTCTACTATGGTGCTTTTAGTGTCTCCGCATACCGCAGCACGCGACATAGCTTTCCAGACGATAAGTACAACCGTTTCAGAGAAAAGAGGGGCCTATTTGACGATCTGGCTTTAGGTCGATTCGATAACAAATGACGAAAACGGACAGATTTCTCATGTTTTTACTACATATGAACACTTTTCACATTCTCCCATCCAACGCGGCTGCTAGTCCTCCTTTTGATGCAGAATCTTAAGGTCCTAGCTCATGTCCAAGGCTCCAAAGCCAGCTAAAAAGTCAATAATCGATACCTAAAACTTGTATTGTACTACTTCTTACTGGCTATTATATCAACTTAGAAGCTTCATCTGTGTTCTTTTATGGTGCTTTTAGTGTCTCCGCATACCGCAGCACGCGACATAGCTTTGAGGACTATAAGTACAACCGTTTCAGAGAGAGGAGCGGCCAATGTGACGTTCTGGCATTAAGTCGATTCGATAACAAATGACGAAACCGGACGGATTTCTCAGGTTTTTACTACATATGAACACTTTTCACATTCTCCCGTGCAACTCGGCTGCTAGTCCTCCTTTTGATGCAGAATCTTAAGGTCCTAGCTCATGTCCAAGGCACCGAAGCCATCTAAAAAGTCAATAATCGATACCTAAAACTTGAAGTGTACTACTTCTTACTGGCTATTACATCAACTTAGAAGCTTCATCTGTGTTCTACTATGGTGCTTTTAGTGTCTCCGCATACCGCAGCACGCGACTTAGCTATGCAGTTGATAAGTACAACCGTTTCAGAGAGAAGAGCGGCCAATGTGACGATCGGGCTTTAAGTCGATTCGATAACAAATGACGAAAATGGACGGATTTCTCAGGTTTCTACTACATATGAACACATTTCACGTTCTCTCGTGCAACGCGGCTGCTAGTCCTCCTTTAATGCAGAATCTTAAGGTCCTAGCTCATGTCCATGGCACCAAAGCCAGCTATAAAGTCAATAATCGATACCTAAAACTTGAAGTGTACTACTTCTTACTGGCTATTATATCAACTTAGAAGCTTCATCTGTGTTCTACTATGGTGATTTTATTGTCTCCGCATACCGCAGCACGCGACATAGCTTAGCAGACGATAAGTACAACCGTTTCAGAGAAAAGAGGGGCCAATTTGACGATCGGGCTTTAAGTCGATTCGATAACAAATGACGGAAACGGACGGATTTCTCAGGTTTTTACTACATATGAACACTTTTCACATTCTCCCGTGCAACTCGGCTGCTAGTCCTCCTTTTGATGCAGAATCTTAAGGTCCTAGCTCATGTCCAAGGCACCAAAGCCAGCTAAAAAGTCAATAATCGATACCTAAAACTTCAAGTGTACTACTTCTTACTGGCTATTACATCAACTTAGAAGCTTCATCTGTGTTCTACTATGGTGATTTTAGTGTCTCCGCATACCGCAGCACGCGACATAGCTATGCAGACGATAAGTACAACCGTTTCAGAGAGAAGAGCGGCCAATGTGACGATCGGGCTTTAAGTCGATTCGATAACAAATGACGAAAATGGACGGATTTCTCAGGTTTCTACTACATATGAACACATTTCACATTCTCCCGTGCAACGCGGCTGCTAGTCCTCCTTTAATGCAGAATCTTAAGGTCCTAGCTCATGTCCATGGCACCAAAGCCAGCTAAAAAGTCAATAATCGATACCTAAAACTTGAAGTGTACTACTTCTTACTGGCTATTTTATCAACTTAGAAGCTTCATCTGTGTTCTACTATGGTGATTTTATTGTCTCCGCATACCGCAGCACGCGACATAGCTTTGCAGACGATAAGTACAACCGTTTCAGAGAGCAGAGCGTCCAATGTGACGATTTGGCTTTAAGTCGATTCGATTACAAATGACGAAAACGGACGTATTTCTCAGGTTTCTACTACATATGAACACATTTCACATTCTCCCGTGCAACGCGGCTGCTAGTCCTCCTTTAATGCAGAATCTTAAGGTCCTAGCTCATGTCCAGAGCACCAAAGCCAGCTAAAAAGTCAATAATCGGTACCTAAAACTTGAATTGTACTACTTCTTACTGGCTATTACATCAACTTAGAAGCTTCATCTGTGTTCTACTATGGTGCTTTTAGTGTCTCCGCATACCGCAGCACGCGACATAGCTTTGAGGACGATAAGTACAACCGTTTCAGTTAGAGGAGCGGCCAATGTGACGTTCTGGCATTAAGTCGATTCGATAACAAATGACGAAAACGGACGGATTTCTCAGGTTTTTACTACATATGAACACTTTTCACATTCTCCCGTGCCACTCGGCTGCTAGTCCTCCTTTCATGCAGAATCTTAAGGTCCTAGCTCATGTCCAGATCACCAAAGCCAGCTAAAAAGTCAATAATCGATACCTAAAACGTGAATTGTACTACTTCTTACTGGCTATTACACCATCTGAGAAGCTTCATCTGTGTTCTACTACGGTACTTTTAGTGTCTCCGCATACCGCAGCACACGACATAGCTTTCCAGACGATAAGTACAACCGTTTCAGAGAGAAGAGCGGCCAATGTGACGATCTGGCTTTAAGTCGATTCGATAACAAATGACGAAAACGGACGGATTTCTCAGGTTTTTACTACATATGAACACTTTTCACATTCTCCCGTGCAACTCGGCTGCTAGTCCTCCTTTCATGCAGAATCTTAAGGTCCTAGCTCATGTCCAGATCACCAAAGCCAGCTAATAAGTCAATAATCGATACCTAAAACTTGAATTGTACTACTTCTTACTGGCTATTACATCAACTTAGAAGCTTCATCTGTGTTCTACTATGGTGCTTTTAGTGTCTCCGCATACCGCAGCACGCGACATAGCTTTCCAGACGATAAGTACAACCGTTTCAGAGAGAAGAGCGGCCAATGTGACGATCTGGCTTTAAGTCGATTCGATAACAAATGACGAAAACGGACGGATTTCTCAGGTTTTTACTACATATGAACACTTTTCACATTCTCCCGTGCAACTCGGCTGCTAGTCCTCCTCCCATGCAGAATCTTAAGGTCCTAGCTCATGTCCAAGGCACCAAAGCCAGCTAAAAAGTCAATAATCGATACCTAAAACTTTAAGTGTACTACTTCTTACTGGCTATTATATCAACTTAGAAGCTTCATCTGTGTTCTACTATGGTGATTTTATTGTCTCCGCATACGGCAGCACGCGACATAGCTTTGCAGACGATAAGTACAACCGTTTCAGAGGAAAGAGGGGCCTATTTGACGATCTGGATTTAAGTCGATTTGATAACAAATGACGAAAACGGACAGATTTCTAAGGTTTTTACTACATATGAACACTTTTCACATTCTCGCATGCAACTCGGCTGCTAGTCCTCCTTTTGATGCAGAATCTTAAGGTCCTAGCTCATGTCCAAGGCACCAAAGCCAGCTAAAAAGTCAATAATCGATACCTAAAACTTGAATTGTACTACTTCTTACTGGCTATTACATCAACTTAGAAGCTTCATCTGTGTTCTACTATGGTGCTTTTAGTGTCTCCGCATACCGCAGCACGCGACATAGCTTTCCAGACGATAAGTACAACCGTTTCAGAGAGAAGAGCGGCCAATGTGACGATCTGGCTTTAAGTCGATTCGATAACAAATGACGAAAACGGACGGATTTCTCAGGTTTTTACTACATATGAACACTTTTCACATTCTCCCGTGCAACTCGGCTGCTAGTCCTCCTTTCATGCAGAATCTTAAGGTCCTAGCTCATGTCCAAGGCACCAAAGCCAGCTAAAAAGTCAATAATCGATACCTAAAACTTTAAGTGTACTACTTCTTACTGGCTATTATATCAACTTAGAAGCTTCATCTGTGTTCTACTATGGTGATTTTATTGTCTCCGCATACGGCAGCACGCGACATAGCTTTGCAGACGATAAGTACAACCGTTTCAGAGGAAAGAGGGGCCTATTTGACGATCTGGATTTAAGTCGATTTGATAACAAATGACGAAAACGGACAGATTTCTAAGGTTTTTACTACATATGAACACTTTTCACATTCTCCCGTGCAACTCGGCTGCTAGTCCTCCTTTCATGCAGAATCTTAAGGTCCTAGCTCATGTCCAGATCACCTAAGCCAGCTAAAAAGTCAATAATCGATACCTAAAACTTGAATTGTACTACTTCTTACTGGCTATTACACCATCTTAGAAGCTTCATCTCTGTTCTACTATGGTGCTTTTCGTGTCTCCGCATACCGCAGCACGCGACATAGCTTTCCAGACGATAAGTACAACCGTTTCAGAGAGAAGAGCGGCCAATGTGACGATCTGGCTTTAAGTCGATCCGATAACAAATGACGAAAACGGACGGATTTCTCAGGTTTTTACTACATAAGAACACTTTTCACATTCTCCCGTGCAACTCGGCTGCTAGTCCTCCTTTTGATGCAGAATCTTAAGGTCCTAGCTCATGTCCAAGGCACCAAAGCCAGCTAAAAAGTCAATAATCGATACCTAAAACTTGAAGTGTACTACTTCTTACTGGCTATTATATCAACTTAGAAGCTTCATCTGTGTTCTACTATGGTGATTTTATTGTCTCCGCATACAGCAGCACGCGACATAGCTTTGCAGACGATAAGTACAATCGTTTCAGAGAAAAGAGGGGCCAATTTGACGATTTGGCTTTAAGTCGATTCGATAACAAATGACGAAAACGGACGGATTTCTCAGGTTTTTACTACATATGAACACTTTTCACATTCTCCCGTGCAGCTTGGCTGCTAGTCCTCCTTTCATGCAGAACTTTAAGGTCCTAGCTCATGTCCAAGGCACCAAAGCCAGCTAAAAAGTAATTAATCAGTACCTAAAACTTGAATTGTACTACTTCTTACTGGCTATTACATCAACTTAGAAGCTTCATCTGTGTTCTATTATGGTGCTTTTAGTGTCTCCGCATACCGCAGCATGAGACATAGCTTTGCAGACGATAAGTACAACCGTTTCAGAGAAAAGAGGGGCCAATTTGACGATCTGGCTTTAAGTCGATTCGATAACAAATGACGAAAACGGACGGATTTCTCAGGTTTTTACTACAGATGAACACTTTTCACATTCACCCATGCAACTCGGCTGCTAGTCCTCCTTTTGATGCAGAATCTTAAGGTCCTAGCTCATGTCCAAGGCACCAAAGCCAGCTAAAATGTCAATAATCGATACCTAAAACTTGAAGTGTACTACTTCTTACTGGCTATTATATCAACTTAGAAGCTTCATCTGTGTTCTACAATGGTGATTTTATTGTCTCCGCATACCGCAGCACGCGACATAGCTTTGCAGACGATAAGTACAACCGTTTCTGAGAGAAGAGCGGCCAATGTGACGATCGGGCTTTAAGACGATTCGATAACAAATGACGAAAACGGACGGATTTCTCAGGTTTCTACTACATATGAACACATTTCACATTCTCCCATGCAAGGCGGCTGCTAGTCCTCCTTTAATGCAGAATCTTAAGGTCCTAGCTCATGTCCAAGGCAACAAGCCAGCTAAAAAGTCAATAATCGATACCTAAAACTTGAAGTGTACTACTTCTTACTGGCTATTATATCAACTTAGAAGCTTCATCTGTGTTCTACTATGGTGATTTTATTGTCTCCGCATACCGCAGCACGCGACATAGCTTTGCAGACGATAAGTACAACTGTTTCAGAGAAAAGAGGGGCCAATTTGACGATCTGGCTTTAAGTCGATTCGATAACAAATGACGAAAACGGACGGATTTCTCAGGTTTTTACCACATATGAACACTTTTCACATTCTCCCGTGCAACTCGGCTGCCAGTCCTCCTTTTGATGATGAATCTTAAGGTCCTAGCTCATGTCCAGATCACCAAAGTCAGCTAAAAAGTCAATAATCGATGCCTAAAACTTGAATTGTACTACTTCTTACTGGCTATTACATCATCTTAGAAGCTTCATCTGTGTTCCACTATGGTGATTTTATTGTCTCCGCATACCGCAGCACGCGACATAACTTTGCAGACGATAAGTACAACCGTTTCAGAGAGAGGAGCGGCCAATGTGACGTTCTGGCATTAAGTCGATTCGATAACAAATGACGAAAACGGACGGATTTCTCAGGTTTTTACTACATATGAACACTTTTCACATTTTCCCGTGAAACTCGGCTGCTAGTCCTCCTTTAATGCAGAATCTTAAGGTCCTAGCTCATGACCAGATAACCAAAGCCAGCTAAAAAGTCAATAATCGATACCTAAAACTTGAATTGTACTACTTCTTACTGGCTATTACATCATCTTAGAAGCTTCATCTGTGTTCTACTATGGTGATTTTATTGTCTTCGCATATCGCAGCACGCGACATAGCTTTGCAGACGATAAGTACAACCGTTTCAGAGAAAAGAGGGGCCAATTTGACGATCTGGCTTTAAGTCGATTCGATAACAAATGACGAAAACGGACGGATTTCTCAGGTTTTTACTACATATGAACACTTATCACATTCTCCCGTGCAACTCGGCTGCTAGTCCTCCTTTTGATGCAGAATCTTAAGGTCCTAGCTCATGTCCAAGGCACCAAAGCCAGCTAAAAAGTCAATAATCGATACCTAAAACTTGAATTGGTCTACTTCTTACTGGCTATTACATCATCTTAGAAGCTTCGTCTGTGTTCTACTATGGTGATTTTATTGTCTCTGCGTACCGCAGCACGCGACATAGCTTTGCAGACGATAAGTACAACCGTTTCAGAGAGAAGAGCGGCCAATGTGACGATCGGGCTTTAAGTCGATTCGATAACAAATGACGAAAACGGACGGATTTCTCAGGTTTCTACCACATATGAACACATTTCACATTCTCCCGTGCAACGCGGCTGCTAGTCCTATTTTAGTGCAGAATCTTAAGGTCCCAGCTCATGTCCAAGGCACCAAAGCCAGCTAAAAAGTCAATAATCGATACCTAAAACTTGAATTGTACTACCTCTTACTGGCTATTACACCATCCTAGAAGCTTCATCTGTTTTCTACTATGGTGATTTTATTGTCTCCGCATACCGCAGCACGCGACATAGCTTTGCAGACGATAAGTACAACCGTTTCAGAGAAAAGAGGGGCCAATTTGACGATCTGGCTTTAAGTCGATTCGATAACAAATGACGAAAACGGACGGATTTCTCAGGTTTTTACTACATATGAACACTTTTCACATTCTCCCGTGCAACTCGGCTGCTAGTCCTCCTTTCATGCAGAATCTTAAGGTCCTAGCTCATGTCCAGATCACCAAAGCCAGCTAAAAAGTCAATAATCGATACCTAAAACTTGAATTGTGCTACTTCTTACTGGCTATTACACCATCTTAGAAGCTTCATCTGTGTTCTACTATGGTGATTTTATTGTCTCCGCATACCGCAGCACGCGACATAGCTTTGCAGACGATAAGTACAACCGTTTCAGAGAAAAGAGGGGCCAATATGACGATCTGGCTTTAAGTCGATTCGATAACAAATGACGAAAACTGACGGATTTCTCAGGTTTTTACTACATATGAACACTTTTCACATTCTCCCGTGCAACTCGGCTGCTAGTCCTCCTTTCATGCAGAATCCTAAGGTCCTAGCTCATGACCAGATAACCAAAGCCAGCTAAAAAGTCAATAATCGATACCTAAAACTTGAATTGTACTACTTCTTACTGGCTATTACATCATCTTAGAAGCTTCATCTGTGTTCTACTATGGTGATTTTATTGTCTTCGCATATCGCAGCACGCGACATAGCTTTGCAGACGATAAGTACAACCGTTTCAGAGAAAAGAGGGGCCAATTTGACGATCTGGCTTTAAGTCGATTCGATAACAAATGACGAAAACGGACGGATTTCTCAGGTTTTTACTACATATGAACACTTTTCACATTCTCCCGTGCAACTCGGCTGCTAGTCCTCCTTTTGATGCAGAATCTTAAGGTCCTAGCTCATGTCCAAGGCACCAAAGCCAGCTAAAAAGTCAATAATCGATACCTAAAACTTGAAGTGTACTACTTCTTACTGGCTATTATATCAACTTAGTAGCTTCATTTGTGTTCTACTATGGTGATTTTATTGTCTCCGCATAACGCAGCACGCGACATAGCTTTGCAGACGATAAGTACAACCGTTTCAGAGAGAAGAGCGGCCAATGTTACGATCGAGCTTTAAGTCGATTCGATAACAAATGACGAAAACGGACGGATTTCTCAGGTTTCTACTACATATGAACATATTTTACATTCTCCCGTGCAACGCGGCTGCTATTCCTCCTTTAATCTAGAATCTTAAGGTCCTAGCTCATGTCCAAGGCACCAAAGCCAGCTAAAAAGTCAATAATCGATACCTAAAACTTGAATTGTACTACTTCTTACTGGCTATTACATCAACTTAGAAGCTTCATCTGTGTTCTACTATGGTGCTTTTAGTATCTCCGCATACCGCAGCACGCGACATAGCTTTGAGGACGATAAGTACAACCGTTTCAGAGAGAGGAGCGGCCAATGTGACGTTCAGCCATTAAGTCGATTCGATAACAAATGACGAAAACGCACGGATTTCCTAGGTTTTTACTACATATGAACACTTATCACATTCTCCCGTGCAACTCGGCTGCTAGTCCTCCTTTCATGCAGAATCTTAAGGTCCTAGCTCATGTCCAGATCACCAAAGCCAGCTAAAAAGTCAATAATCGATACCTAAAACTTGAATTATACTACTTCTTACTGGCTATTACATCATCTTAGAAGCTTCGTCTGTGTTCTACTATGGTGCTTTTAGTGTCTCCGCATACCGCAGCACGCGACATAGCTTTGCAGACGATAAGTACAACCGTTTCAGAGAGAAGAGCGGCCAATGTGACGATCTGGCTTTAAGTCGATTCGATAACAAATGACGAAAACGGACGGATTTCTCAGGTTTTTACTACATATGAACACTTTTCACATTCTCAAGTGCAACTCGTCTGCTAGTCCTCCTTTTGATGCAGAATCTTAAGGTCCTGGCTCATGTCCAGATCACCAAAGCCAGTTAAAAAGTCAATAATCGATACCTAAAACTTGAAGTGTACTACTTCTTAGTGGCTATTATATCAACTTAGAAGCTTCATCTGTGTTCTACTATGGTGATTTTATTGTCTCTGCGTACCGCAGCACGCGACATAGCTTTGCAGACGATAAGTACAACCGTTTCAGAGAGAAGAGCGGCCAATGTGACGATCGGGCTTTAAGTCGATTCGATAACAAATGACGAAAACGGACGGATTTCTCAGGTTTCTACCACATATGAACACATTTCACATTCTCCCGTGCAACGCGGCTGCTAGTCCTATTTTAGTGCAGAATCTTAAGGTCCCAGCTCATGTCCAAGGCACCAAAGCCAGCTAAAAAGTCAATAATCGATACCTAAAACTTGAAGTATACTACTTCTTACTGGCTATTATATCAACTTAGAAGCTTCATCTGTTTTCTACTATGGTGATTTTATTGTCTCCGCATACCGCAGCACGCGACATAGCTTTGCAGACGATAAGTACAACCGCTTCAGAGAAAAGAGGGGCCAATTTGACGATCTGGCTTTAAGTCGATTCGATAACAAATGACGAAAACGGACGGATTTCTCAGGTTTTTACTACATATTAACACTTTTCACATTCTCCCGTGCAACTCGGCTGCTAGTCCTCCTTTTGATGCAGAATCTTAAGGTCCTAGCTCATGTCCAGATCACCAAAGCCAGCTAAAAAGTCAATAATCGATACCTAAAACTTGAATTGTGCTACTTCTTACTGGCTATTACACCATCTTAGAAGCTTCATCTGTGTTCTACTATGGTGATTTTATTGTCTCCGCATACCGCAGCACGCGACATAGCTTTGCAGACGATAAGTACAACCGTTTCAGAGAAAAGAGGGGCCAATTTGACGATCTGGCTTTAAGTCGATTCGATAACAAATGACGAAAACGGACGGATTTCTCAGGTTTTTACTACATATGAACACTTTTCACATTCTCCCGTGCAACTCGGCTGCTAGTCCTCCTTTTGATGCAGAATCTTAAGGTCCTAGCTCATGTCCAAGGCACCAAAGCCAGCTAAAAAGTCAATAATCGATACCTAAAGCTTGAAGTGTACTACTTCTTACTGGCTATTATATCAACATAGAAGCTTCATTTGTGTTCTACTATGGTGATTTTATTGTCTCCGCATACCGCAGAGCGCGACATAGCTTTGCAGACGATAAGTACAACCGTTTGAGAGAGAAGAGCGGCCAATGTTACGATCGGGCTTTAAGTCGATTCGATAACAAATGACGAAAACGGACGGATTTCTCAGGTTTCTACTACATATGAACACATTTCACATTCTCCCGTGCAATGCGGCGGCTAGTCCTCCTTTAATCCAGAATCTTAAGGTCATAGCTCATGTCCAAGGCACCAAAGCCAGCTAAAAAGTCAGTAATCGATACCTAAAACTTGAATTGTACTACTTCTTACTGGCACTTACATCAACTTAGAAGCTTCATCTGTGTTCTACTATGGTGCTTTTAGTGTCTCCGCATACCGCAGCACGCGACATAGCTTTGAGGACGATAAGTACAACCGTTTCAGAGAGAGGAGCGGCCTATGTGACGTTCTGCCATTAAGTCGATTCGATAACAAATGACGAAAACGCACGGATTTCCTAGGTTTTTACTACATATGAACACTTATCACATTCTCCCGTGCAACTCGGCTGCTAGTCCTCCTTTCATGCAGAATCTTAAGGTCCTAGCTCATGTCCAGATCACCAAAGCCAGCTAAAAAGTCAATAATCGATACCTAAAACTTGAATTATACTACTTCTTACTGGCTATTACATCATCTTAAAAGCTTCGTCTGTGTTCTACTATGGTGCTTTTAGTGTCTCCGCATACCGCAGCACGCGACATAGCTTTCCAGACGATAAGTACAACCGTTTCAGAGAGAAGAGCGGCCAATGTGACGATCTGGCTTTAAGTCGATTCGATAACAAATGACGAAAACGGACGGATTTCTCTGGTTTTTACTACATATGAACACTTTTCACATTCTCCCGTGCAACTCGGCTGCTAGTGCTCCTTTTGATGCAGAATCTTAAGGTCCTAGCTCATGTCCAAGGCACCAAAACCAGCTAAAAAGTCAATAATCGATACCTAAAACTTGAAGTGTACTACTTCTTACTGGCTATTATATCAACTTAGAAGCTTCATCTGTGTTCTACTATGGTGCTTTTAGTGTCTCCGCATACCGCAGCACGCGACATAGCTTTGCAGACGATAAGTACAACCGTTTCAGAGAGAAGAGCGGCCAATGTGACGATCTGGCTTTACGTCGATTCGATAACAAATGATGTAAACGGACGGATTTCTCAGGTTTTTACAACATATGAACACTTTTCATATTCTCCCGTGCAACTCGGCTGCTAGTCCTCCTTTCATGCAGAATCTTAAGGGCCTAGCTCATTTCCAAGGAACCAAAGCCAGCTAAAAAGTCAATAATCAATACCTAAAAATTGAATTGTACTACTTCTTACTGGCTATCACATCAACTTAAAAGCTTCATCTGTGTTCTATTGTGGTGGTTTTAGTGTCTCCACATACCGCAGCATACGACATAGCTTTGCAGACGATAAGTACAACCGTTTCAGAGAGAAGAGCGGCCAATGTGACGATCGGGCTTTAAGGCGATTCGATAACAAATGACGAAAACGGACGGATTTCTCAGGTTTTTACTACATATGAACACATTTCACATTCTCCCGTGCAACTCGGCTGCTAGTCCTCCTTTCATGGAGAATCTTAAGGTCCTAGATCATGTCCAAGGCACCAAAGCCAGCTAAACAGTCAATAATCGATACCTAAAACTTGAATTGTACTACTTCTTACTGGCTATTACATCAACTTAGAAGCTTCATCTGTGTTCTACTATGGTGCTTTTAGTGTCTCCGCATACCGCAGCACGCGACATAGCTTTGAGACGATAAGTACAACCGTTTCAGAGAGAGGAGCGGCCAATGTGACGTTCTGGCATTAAGTGGATTCGATAACAAATGACGAAAACGGACGGATTTCTCAGGTTTTTACTACATATGAACACTTTTCACTTTCTCCCGTGAAACTCGGCTGCTAGTCCTCCTTTCATGCAGAATCTTAAGGTCCTAGCTCATGACCAGATAACCAAAGCCAGCTAAAAAGTCAATAATCGATACCTAAAACTTGAATTGTACTACTTCTTACTGGCTATTACATCATCTTAGGAGCTTCATCTGTGTTCTACTATGGTGATTTTATTGTCTCCGCATATCGCAGCACGCGACATAGCTTTGCAGACGATAAGTACAACCGTTTCAGAGAAAAGAGGGGCCAATTTGACGATCTGGCTTTAAGTCGATTCGATAACAAATGACGAAAACGGACGGATTTCTCAGGTTTTTACTACATATGAACACTTTTCACATTCTCCCGTGCAACTCGGCTGCTAGTCCTCCTTTTGATGCAGAATCTTAAGGTCCTAGCTCATGTCCAAGGCACCAAAGCCAGCTAAAAAGTCAATAATCGATACCTAAAACTTGAAGTGTACTACATCTTACTGGCTATTATATCAACTTAGAAGCTTCATTTGTGTTCTACTATGGTGATTTTATTGTCTCCGCATACCGCAGAACGCGACATAGCTTTGCAGACGATAAGTACAACCGTTTCAGAGAGAAGAGCGGCCAATGTTACGATCGGGCTTTAAGTCGATTCGATAACAAATGACGAAAACGGACGGATTTCTCAGGTTTCTACTACATATGAACACATTTCACATTCTCCCGTGCAAAGCGGCTGCTAGTCCTCCTTTAATCCAGAATCTTAAGGTCCTAGCTCATGTTCAAGGCACCAAAGCCAGCTAAAAAGTCAATAATCGATACCTAAAACTTGAATTGTACTACTTCTTACTGGCTATTACATCATCTTAAAAGCTTCGTCTGTGTTCTACTATGGTGCTTTTAGTGTCTCCGCATACCGCAGCACGCGACATAGCTTTCCAGACGATAAGTACAACCGTTTCAGAGAGAAGAGCGGCCAATGTGACGATCTGGCTTTAAGTCGATTCGATAACAAATGACGAAAACGGTCGGATTTCTCAGGTTTTTACTACATATGAACACTTTTCACATTCTCCCGTGCAACTCGGCTGCTAGTCCTCCTTTTGATGCAGAATCTTAAGGTCCTAGCTCATGTCCAAGGCACCAAAACCAGCTAAAAAGTCAATAATCGATACCTAAATCTTGAAGTGTACTACTTCTTACTGGCTATTATATCAACTTAGAAGCTTCATCTGTGTTCTACTATGGTGCTTTTAGTGTCTCCGCATACCGCAGCACGCGACATAGCTTTGCAGACGATAAGTACAACCGTTTCAGAGAGAAGAGCGGCCAATGTGACGATCTGGCTTTACGTCGATTCGATAACAAATGATGTAAACGGACGGATTTCTCAGGTTTTTACAACGTATGAACACTTTTCACATTCTCCCGTGCAACTCGGCTGCTAGTCCTCCTTTCATGGAGAATCTTAAGGTCCTAGATCATGTCCAAGGCACCAAAGCCAGCTAAACAGTCAATAATCGATACCTAAAACTTGAATTGTACTACTTCTTACTGGCTATTACATCAACTTAGAAGCTTCATCTGTGTTCTACTATGGTGCTTTTAGTGTCTCCGCATACCGCAGCACGCGACATAGCTTTGAGGACGATAAGTACAACCGTTTCAGAGAGAGGAGCGGCCAATGTGACGTTCTGGCATTAAGTGGATTCGATAACAAATGACGAAAACGGACGGATTTCTCAGGTTTTTACTACATATGAACACTTTTCACATTCTCCCGTGAAACTCGGCTGCTAGTCCTCCTTTCATGCAGAATCTTAAGGTCCTAGCTCATGACCAGATATCCAAAGCCAGCTAAAAAGTCAATAATCGATACCTAAAACTTGAATTGTACTACTTCTTACTGGCTATTACATCATCTTAGAAGCTTCATCTGTGTTCTACTATGGTGATTTTATTGTCTCCGCATATCGCAGCACGCGACATAGCTTTGCAGACGATAAGTACAACCGTTTCAGAGAAAAGAGGGGCCAATTTGACGATCTGGCTTTACGTCGATTCGATAACAAATGACGAAAACGGACGGATTTCTCAGGTTTTTACTACATATGAACACTTTTCACATTCTCCCGTGCAACTCGGCTGCTAGTCCTCCTTGTGATGCAGAATCTTAAGGTCCTAGCTCATGTCCAAGGCACCAAAGCCAGCTAAAAAGTCAATAATCGATACCTAAAACTTGAAGTGTACTACTTCTTACTGGCTATTATATCAACTTAGAAGCTTCATTTGTGTTCTACTATGGTGATTTTATTGTCTCCGCATACCGCAGAACGCGACATAGCTTTGCAGACGATAAGTACAACCGTTTCAGAGAGAAGAGCGGCCAATGTTACGATCGGGCTTTAAGTCGATTCGATAACAAATGACGAAAACGGACGGATTTCTCAGGTTTCTACTACATATGAACACATTTCACATTCTCCCGTGCAACGCGGCTGCTAGTCCTCCTTTAATCCAGAATCTTAAGGTCCTAGCTCATGTCCAAGGCACCAAAGCCAGCTAAAAAGTCAATAATCGATACCTAAAACTTGAATTGTACTACTTCTTACTGGCTATTACATCAACTTAGAAGCTTCATCTGTGCTCTACTATGGTGCTTTTAGTGTCTCCGCATACCGCAGCACACGACATAGCTTTGAGGACGATAAGTACAACCGTTTCAGAGAGAGGAGCGGCCAATGTGACGTTCTGCCATTAAGTCGATTCGATAACAAATGACGAAAACGGACGGATTTCCTAGGTTTTTACTACATATGAACACTTATCACATTCTCCCGTGCAACTCGGCTGCTAGTCCTCCTTTCATGCAGAATCTTAAGGTCCTAGCTTATGTCCAGATCACCAAAGACAGCTAAAAAGTCAATAATCGATACCTAAAACTTGAATTATACTACTTCTTACTGGCTATTACATCATCTTAGAAGCTTCGTCTGTGTTCTACTATGGTGCTTTTAGTGTCTCCGCATACCGCAGCACGCGACATAGCTTTCCAGACGATAAGTACAACCGTTTCAGAGAGAAGAGCGGCCAATGTGACGATCTGGCTTTAAGTCGATTCGATAACAAATGACGAAAACGGACGGATTTCTCAGGTTTTTACTACATATGAACACTTTTCACATTCTCCCGTGCAACTCGGCTGCTAGTCCTCCTTTTGATGCAGAATCTTAAGGTCCTAGCTCATGTCCAAGGCACCAAAACCAGCTAAAAAGTCAATAATCGATACCGAAAACTTGAAGTGTACTACTTCTTACTGGCTATTATATCAACTTAGAAGCTTCATCTGTGTTCTACTATGGTGCTTTTAGTGTCTCCGCATACCGCAGCACGCGACATAGCTTTGCAGACGATAAGTACAACCGTTTCAGAGAGAAGAGCGGCCAATGTGACGATCGGGCTTTAAGGCGATTCGATAACAAATGACGAAAACGGACGGATTTCTCAGGTTTTTACTACATATGAACACATTTCACATTCTCCCGTGAAACGCGGCTGCTAGTCCTAGTTTCATGCAGAATCTTAAGGTAATAGCTCATGTCCAAGGCACCAAAGCCAGCTAAAAAGTCAATAATCGATAACTAAAACTTGAATTGTACTACTTCTTACAGGCTATTACATCAACTTAGAAGCTTCACCTGTGTTCTACTATGGTGCATTTAGTGTCTCCGCACACCGCAGCACGCGACATAGCTTTGCAGACGATATGTACAACCGTTTCAGAGAGAAGAGCGGCCAATGTGACGATCTGGCTTTAAGTCGATTCGATAACAAATGAAGAAAACGGACGGATTTCTCAGATTTTTACTACATATGAACATTTTTCACATTCTCCCATGTAACTCGGCTGCTAGTCCTCCTTTCATGCAGAAAATTAAGGTCCTAGCTCATGTCAAAGGCACCAAAGTAAGCTAAAAAGTAAATAATCAGTAACTAAAACTTGAATTGTACTACTTCTTACTGGCTGTTACATCAACTTAGAAGCTTCATCTGTGTTCTACTATGGTGATTTTAGTGTCTCCGCATACCGCAGCACGCGACATAGCTTTGAGGACGATAAGTACAACCGTTTCAGAGAGAGGAGCGGCCAATGTGACGTTCTGGCATTAAGTCGATTCGATAACAAATGACGAAAACGGACGGATTTCCTAGGTTTTTACTACATATGAACACTTATCACATTCTCCCGTGCAACTCGGCTGCTAGTCCTCCTTTCATGGAGAATCTTAAGGTCCTAGATCATGTCCAAGGCACCAAAGCCAGCTAAAAAGTCAATAATCGATACCTAAAACTTGAATTGTACTACTTCTTACTGGCTATTACATCAACTTAGACGCTTCATCTGTGTTCTACTATAGTGCTTTTAGAGTCTCCGCGTACCGCAGCACGCGAAATAGCTTTGCAGACGATAAGTACAACCGTTTCAGAGAGAAGAGCGGCCAATGTTACGATCTGGCTTTAAGTCGATTCGATAACAAATGACGAAAACGGACGGAATTCTCAGGTTTTTACTACATATAAACACTTTTTACATTCTCCCGTGCAACTCGGCTGCTAGACCTCCTTTCATGCAGATTCTTAAGGTCCTAGCTCATGTCCAAGGCACCAAAGCCAGCTAAAAAGTCAATAATCGATACCTAAAACTTGAATTGTACTACTTCTTACTGGCTATTACATCAACTTAGAAGCTTCATCTGTGTTCTACTGTGGTGGTTTTAGTGTCTCCGCATACCGCAGCATACGACATAGCTTTGCAAACGATAGGTACAACCGTTTCAGAGAGAAGAGCGGGCAATGTGACGATCGGGCTTTAAGTCGATTCGATAACAAATGACGAAAACGGACGGATTTCTCAGGTTTCTACTACATATGAACACGTTTCACATTCTCTCGTGCAACGCGGCTGCTAGTCCTCCTTCTATGCAGAATCTTAAGGTCCTAGCTCATGTCCTAGGGACCAAAGCCAGCTAAAAAGTCAATAATCGATACCTCAAACTTGAATTGTACTTCTTCTTACTGGCTATTACATCATCATAGAAGCTTCATCTGTGTTCTACTATGGTGCTTTTAGTGTCTCCGCATACCGCAGCACGCGACATAGCTTTGCAGACGATAAGTACAACCGTTTCAGAGAGAAGAGCGGCCAAGTGACGATCTGGCTTTAAGGCGATTCGATAACAAATGACGAAAACGGACGGATTTCTCAGGTTTTTACTACATATGAACACTTTTCATATTCTCCCGTGCAACTCGGCTGCTAGTCCTCCTTTCATGCAGGATCTTAAGGTCCTAGCTCATGTCCAAGGCACCAAATCCATCTAAGAAGTCAATAATCGATACCTAAAACTTGAATTGTACTACTTCTTACTGGCTATTACATCGACTTAGAAGCTTCATCTGTGTTCTACTATGGTGCTTTTAGTGTCTCCGCATACCGCAGCACGCGACATAGCTTTGCAGACGATAAGTACAACCGTTTCAGAGAGAAGAGCGGCCAATGTTACGATCTGGCTTTAAGTCGATTCGATAACAAATGACGAAAACGGACGGATTTCTCAGGTTTTTACTACATATGAACACATTTTACATTCTCCGTGTAACTCGGCTGCTAGTCCTCCTTTCATGCAGAATCTTAAGGTCCTAGCTCATGTCCAAGGCACCAAAGACAGCTAAAAAGTCAATAATCAATACCTAGAACTTGAATTGTACTACTTCTTACTGGGTATTACATCAACTTAGAAGCTTCATCTGAGTTCTACTTTGGTGGTTTTAGTGTCTCCGCATACCGCAGCATACGACATAGCTTTGCAAACGATAAGTACAACCGTTTCGGAGAGAAGAGCGGCCAATGTGACGATCGGGCTTTAAGTCGATTCGATAAAAAAAAGACGAAAACGAACGGATTTCTCAGCTTTCTACTACATATGAACACATTTCACATTCTCCCGTGCAACGCGGCTGCTAGTCCTCCTTCTATGCAGAATCTTAAGGTCCTAGCTCATGTCCAAGGCACCAAAGCCAGCTAAAAAGTCAATAATCGATACCTAAAACTTGAATTGTACTACTTCTTACTGGCTATTACATCAACTTAGAAGCTTCATCTGTGTTCTACTTTGGTGCTTTTAGTGTCTCCGCACACCGCAGCACGCGACATAGCTTTGCAGACGATAAGTACTACAGTTTCAGAGAAAAGAGGGGCCAATGTGACGATCTGGCTTTAAGTCGATTCGATAACAAATGACGAAAACGGACGGATTTCTCAGGTTTTTACTACATATGAACACTTTTCACATTCTCCCGTGCAACTCGGCTGCTAGTCCTCCTTTCATGCTGAATCTTAAGGTCCTAGCTCATGTCCAAGGCACCAAAGCCAGCTAAAAAGTCAATAATCGATACCTAAAACTTCAGTTGTACTACTTCTTACTGGCTATTACATCAACTTAGAAGCTTCATCTGTGTTCTACTATGGTGCTTTTAGTGTCTCCGCATACCGCAGCACGCGACACAGCTTTGAAGGCGATACGTACAAAAGTTTCAGAGAGAAGAGCGGCCAATGTAACGATCTGGCTTTAAGTCGATTCGATAACAAATGACGAAAACGGACGGATTTCTCAGGTTTTTACTATATAAGAACACTTTTCACATTCTCCCGTGCAACTCGGCTGCTAGTCCTCCTTTCATGCAGAATCTTAAGGTCGTAGCTCATGTCCAAGGCACCAAAGCCAGCTAAAAAGTCAATAATCGATACCTAAAACTTGAATTGTACTACTTCTTGCTGGCTATTACATCAACTTAGAAGCTTCATCTGTGTTCTACTATGGTGCTTTTAGTGTCTCCGCACACCGCAGCACGCGACATAGCTTTGCAGACGATAAGTACAACCGTTTCAGAGAGAAAAGCAGCCAAGTGACGATCTGGCTTTAAGTCGATTCGATAACAAATGACGAAAACGGACGGATTTCTCAGGTTTTTACTACATGTGAACACTTTTCACATTCTCCCGTGCAACTCGGCTGCTAGTCCTAATTTCATGCAGAATCTTAAGGTCCTAGCTCATGTCCAAGGCACCAAAGCCAGCTAAGAAGTCAATAATCAATACATAAAACTTGAATTGTACTACTTCTTACTGGTTATTACATCAACTTAGAAGCTTCATCTGTGTTCTACTATGGTCCTTTTACGGTCTCCGCATACCGCAGCACGCGACATAGCTTTGCAGACGATAAGTACAACCGTTTCAGAGGGAAGAGCGGCCATTGTTACCATCGGGCTTTAAGTCGATTCGATAACAAATGACGAAAATGGACGGATTTCTCAGGTTTTTACTACATATGAACACTTTTCACATTGTCCCTTGCAACTCGGCTGCTAGTCCTCCTTTCATGCAGAATCTTAAGGTCCTAGCTCATGTCCAAGGCACCAAAGCCAGCTAAAAAGTCAATAATCAGTACCTAAAAATTGAATTTTACTACTTCTTACTTGGTATTACATTTACTTAAAAGCTTCATCTGTGTTCTACTATGGTGCTTTTCGTGTCTCCGCATACCGCAGCACGCGACATAGCTTTGCAGACGATAACTACAACCATTTCAGAGAGAAGAGCGGCCAATGTGACGATCTGGCTTTAAGTCTATTCGATAACAAATGACGAAAACGGACGGATTTCTCAGGTTTTTACTACATATGAACACTTTTCACATTCTCCCGTGCAACTCGGCTGCTAGTCCTCCTTTCACGCAGATTCTTAAGGTCCTAGCTCATTTGCAAGGCACCAAAACCAGCTAAAAAGTCAATAATCAATACCTAAAAATTGAATTGTACTACTTCTCACTGGCTATCACATCAACTTAGAAGCTTCACCTGTGTTCTACTGTGGTGGTTTTAGTGTCTCCACATACCGCAGCATACGACATAGCTTTGCAGACGATAAGTACAACCGTTTCAGAGAGAAGAGCGGCCAATGTGACGATCGGGCTTTAAGTCGATTCGATAACAAATGACGAAAACGGACGGATTTCTCAGGTTTTTACTACATATGAACACTTTTCACATTCTCCCGTGCAACTCGGCTGCTAGTCCTCCTTCCATGCAGAATCTTAAGGTCCTAGCTCATGTCCAAGGGACCAAAGCCAGCTAAAAAGTCAATAATCGATACCTCAAACTTGAATTGTACTACTTCTTACTGGCTATTACATCATCATAGAAACTTCATCTGTGTTCTACTATGGTGCTTTTAGTGTCTCCGCATACCGCAGCACGCGACATAGCTTTGCAGACGATAAGTACAACCGTTTCAGAGAGAAGAGCGGCCAATGTTACGATCTGGCTTTAAGTCGATTCGATAACAAATGACGAAAACGGACGGATTTCTCAGGTTTTTACTACATATGAACACTTTTTACATTCTCCGTGTAACTCGGCTGCTAGTCCTCCCTTCATGCAGAATCTTAAGGTCCTAGCTCATGTCCAAGGCACCAAAGACAGCTAAAAAGTCAATAATCAATACCTAGAACTTGAATTGTACTACTTCTTACTGGGTATTACATCAACTTAGAAGCTTCATCTGAGTTCTACTTTGGTGGTTTTAGTGTCTTCGCATACCGCAGCATACGACATAGCTTTGCAAACGATAAATACAACCGTTTCGGAGAGAAGAGCGGCCAATGTGACGATCGGGCTTTAAGTCTATTCGATAACAAATGACGAAAACGAACGGATTTCTCAGGTTTTTACTACATATGAACACTTTTCACATTCTCCCGTGCAACTCGGCTGCTAGTCCTCCTTTCACGCAGATTCTTAAGGTCCTAGCTCATTTCCAAGGCACCAAAGACAGCTAAAAAGTCAATAATCGATACCTCAAACTTGAATTGTACTACTTCTTACTGGCTATTACATCATCATAGAAACTTCATCTGTGTTCTACTATGGTGCTTTTAGTGTCTCCGCATACCGCAGCACGCGACATAGCTTTGCAGACGATAAGTACAACCGTTTCAGAGAGAAGAGCGGCCAATGTTACGATCTGGCTTTAAGTCGATTCGTTAACAAATGACGAAAACGGACGGATTTCTCAGGTTTTTACTACATATGAACACTTTTCACATTCTCCCGTGCAACTCGGCTGCTAGTCCTCCTTTTGATGCAGAATCTTAAGGTCCTAGCTCATGTCCAAGGCACCAAAGCCAGCTAAAAAGTCAATAATCGATACCTAAAACTTGAATTGTACTACTTCTTACTGGCTCTTACATCAACTTAGAAGCTTCATCTGTGTTCTACTATGGTGCTTTTAGTGTCTCCGCATACCGCAGCACGCGACACAGCTTTGAAGACGATACGTACAACCGATTCAGAGAGAAGAGCGGCCAATGTAACGATCTGGCTTTAAGTCGATTCGATAACAAATGACGAAAACGGACGGATTTCTCAGGTTTTTACTACATATGAACACTTTTCACATTCTCCCGTGCAACTCGGCTGCTAGTCCTCCTTTCATGCAGAATCTTAAGGTCATAGCTCATGTCCAGATAACCAAAGCTAGCTAAAAAGTCAATAATCGATACCTAAAACTTGAATTGTACTACTTCTTACTGGCTATTACATCGACTTAAAACTTCATCTGTGTTCTACTATGGTGATTTTATTGTCTCCACATACCGCAGCACGCGACATAGCTTTGCAGACGATAAGTCAACCGTTTCAGAGAGAAGAGCTTCCAATGTGACGATCGGGCTTTAAGTCGATTCGATAACAAATGACGAAAACGGACGGATTTCTCAGGTTTCTACTACATATGAACACATTTCACATTCTCCCCTGCAACGCGGCTACTAGTCCTCCTTTCATGCAGAATCTTAAGGTCCTAGCTCATGTCCAAGGCACCAAAGCCAGCTAAAAAGTCAATAATCGATACCTAAAACTTGAATTGTACTACTTCTTACTGGATCTTACATCAACTTAGAAGCTTCATCTGTGTTCTACTATGGTGCTTATAGTGTCTCCGCACACCGCAGCACGCGACATAGCTTTGCAGACGAAAAGTACTACCGTTTCAGAGAAAAGAGGGGCCAATGTGACGATCTGGCTTTAAGTCGATTCGATAACAAATGACGAAAACGGACGGATTTCTCAGGTTTTTACTACATATGAACACTTTTCACATTCTCCCGTGCAAGTCGGCTGCTAGTCCTCCTTTCATGCTGAATCTTAAGGTAATAGCTCATGTCCAAGGCACGAAAGCCAGCTAAAAAGTCAATAATCGATACCTAAAACTTGTATTGTACTACTTCTTACAGGCTATTACATCAACTTAGGAGCTTCATCCGTGTTCTACTATGGTGATTTTAGTGTCTCCGCATACCGCAGCACGCGACATAACTTTGCAGACGATAAGTACAACCGTTCCAGAGAGAAGAGCGGCCAATTTGACGATCTGGCTTTAAGTCGATTCGATCAAAAATGACGAAAACGGACGGATTTCTCAGGTTTTTACTACATATGAACACTTTTCACATTCTCCCGTGCAACTCGGCTGCTAGTCCTACTTTCATGCAGAATCTTAAGCTCATAGCTCATGTCCAAGGCACCAAAGCCGGCTAAAAAGTCAATAATCGATACCTAAAACTTGAATTGTACTACTTCTTACTGGCTATTACATCGACTTAAAACTTCATCTGTGTTCTACTATGGTGATTTTATTGTCTCCACATACCGCAGCACGCGACATAGCTTTGCAGACGATAAGTACAACCGTTTCAGAGAGAAGAGCGGCCAATGTGGCTATCGGGCTTTAAGTCGATTCGATAACAAATGACGAAAACGTACGGATTTCTCAGGTTTCTACTACATATGAACACATTTCACATTCTCCCGTGCAACGCGGCTACTAGTCCTCCTTTCATGCAGAATCTTAAGGTCCTAGCTCATGTCCAAGGCACCAAAGCCAGCTAAAAAGTCAATAATCGATACCTAAAACTTGAATTGTACTACTTCTTACTGGCTCTTACATCAACTTAGAAGCTTTATCTGTGTTCTACTATGGTGCTTTTAGAGTCTCCGCATACCGCAGCACGCGACATAGCTTTGCAGACGATAAGTACAGTCGTTTCAGAGAGAAGAGCGGCCAATGTGACGATCTGGCTTTAAGTCGATTCGATAACAAATGACGAAAACGGACGGATTTCTCAGGTTTTTACTACATATGAACACTTTTCACATTCTTCCCTGCAACTCGGCTGCTAGTCCTCCTTTCATGCAGATTCGTAAGGCCCTAGCTCATGTCCAAGGCATCAAAACCAGTTAAAAAGTCAATAATCGATACCTAAAACTTGAATTGTACTACTTCTTACTGGCTATTACATCAAATTAGAAGCTTCATCTGTGTTCTACTATGGTGATTTTAGTGTCTCCGCATACCGCAGCACGCGACATAGCTTTGCAGACGATAAGTACAACCGTTTCAGAGAGAAGAGCGGCCAATGTGACGATCTGGCTTTAAGTCGATTCGATAACAAATGACGAAAACGGACGGATTTCTCAGGTTTTTACTACAGATGAACACATTTCACATTCTCCCGTGCAACGCGGCTGCTAGTCCTCCTTTCATGCAGAATCTTAATGTCCTAGCTCATGTCCAAGGCACCAAAGCCAGCTAAAAAGTAAATAATCAGTATCTAAAACTTGAATTGTACTCCTTCTTACTGGCTATTACATCAACTTAGAAGCTTCATCTGTGTTCTACTATGGTGCTTTTAATGTCTCCGCATACCGCAGCACGCGACATAGCTTTGCAGACGATAAGTACAACCGTTTCAGAGAGAAGAGCGGCCAATGTGACGATCTGGCTTTAAGTCGATTCGATAACAAATGACGAAAACGGACGGATTTCTCAGGTTTTTACTACATATGAACACTTTTCATATTGTCCCGTGCAACTCGGCTGCTAGTCCTCCTTTAATGCAGAATCTTAAGGTCCTAGCTCATGTCCAAGGCACCAAATCCATCTAAGAAGTCAATAATAGATACCTAAAACTTGAATTGTACTACTTCTTACTGGCTATTACATCGACCTAGAAGCTTCATCTGTGTTCTACTATGGTGATTTTATTGTCTCCGCATACCGCAGCACGCGACTTAGCTTTGCAGACGATAAGTACAACCGTTTCAGAGAGACGAGCGGCCAATGTGACGATCGGGCTTTAAGTCGATTCGATAACAAATGACGAAAACGGAAGGATTTCTCAGGTTTCTACTACATATGAACACATTTCACATTCTCCCGTGCAACGCGGTTGCTAGTCCTCCTTTCATGCAGAATCTTAAGGTCCTAGCTCATGTCCAAGGCACCAAAGCCAGCTAAAAAGTCAATAATCGATACCTAAAACTTGAACTGTACTACTTCTTACTGGCTATTACATCAACTTAGAAGCTTCATCTGTGTTCTACTATGGTGCTTTTAATGTCTCCGCATACCGCAGCACGCGACATAGCTTTGCAGACGATAAGTACAACCGTTTCAGAGAGAAGAGCGGCCAATGTGACGATCGGGCTTTAAGTCGATTCGATAACAAATGACGAAAACGGACGTATTTCTCAGGTTTCTACTACATATGAACACATTTCACATTCTCCCGTGCAACGCGGCTGCTAGTCCTCCTATCATGCAGAATCTTAACGTCCTAGCTCATGTCCAAGGCACCAAAGCCAGCTAAAAAGTCAATAATCGATACCTAAAACTTCAGTTGTACTACTTCTTACTGGCTATTACATCAACTTAGAAGCTTCATCTGTTTTATACTATGGTGCTTTTAGTGTCTGCGCATACCGCAGCACGCGACATAGCTTTGCAGACGATAAGTACAACCGTTTCAGAGAGAAGAGCGGCCAATGTGACGATCTGGCTTTAAGTCGATTCGATAACAAATGACGAAAACGGACGGATTTCTCAGGTTTTTACTACATATGAAAACTTTTCACATTCTCCCGTGCAACTCGGCTGCTAGTCCTCCTTTCATGCAGAATCTTAAGGTCCTAGGTCATGTCCAAGGCACCAAAGGCAGCTAAAAGGTCAATAATCGATACCTAAAACTTGAATTGTACTACTGCTTACTGGCTATTACATCAACTTAGAAGCTTCATCTGTGTTCTACTATGGTGCTTTTAGTGTCTCCGCATACCGCATCACGCGACATAGCCTTGCAGGCGATAAGTACAACCGTTTCAGAGAGAAGAGCGGCCAATGTGACGATCTGGCTTTAAGTCGATTCGATAACAAATGACGAAAACGGACGGATTTCTCAGGTTTTTACTACATATGAACACTTTTCACATTCTCCCCTGCAACTCGGCTGCTAGACCTCCTTTCTTGCAGAATCTTAAGGTCCTAGCTCATGTCCAAGGCAACAAAGCCAGCTAAAAAATCAATAATCGATACCTAAAACTTGAATTGTACTACTTCTTACTGGCTATTACATCAACTTAGAAGCTTCATCTGTGTTCTACTATGGTGCTTTTAGTGTCTCCGCATACCGCAGCACGCGACATAGCTTTGCAGACGATAAGTACAACCGTTTCAGAGAGAAGAGCGGCCAATGTGACGATCGGGCTTTAAGTCGATTCGATAACAAATGACGAAAACGGACGGATTTCTCAGGTTTTTACTACATATGAACACTTTTCACATTCTCCCCTGCAACTCGGCTGCTAGTCCTCCTTTCTTGCAGAATCTTAAGGTCCTAGCTCATGTCCAAGGCACCAAATCCATCTAAGAAGTCAATAATCGATACCTAAAACTTGAATTGTACTACTTCTTACTGGCTATTACATCGACTTAGAAGCTTCATCTGTGTTCTACTATGGTGATTTTATTGTCTCCGCATACCGCAGCACGCGACATAGCTTTGCAGACGATAAGTACAACCGTTTCAGAGAGAAGAGCGGCCAATGTGACGATCGGGCTTTAAGTCGATTCGATAACAAATGACGAAAACGGACGGATTTCGCAGGTTTCTACTACATATGAACACATTTCACATTCTCCCGTGCAACGCGGTTGCTAGTCCTCCTTTCATGCAGAATCTTAAGGTCCTAGCTCATGTCCAAGGCACCAAAGCCAGCTAAAAAGTCAATAATCGATACCTAAAACTTGAACTGTACTACTTCTTACTGGCTACTACATCAACTTAGAAGCTTCATCTGTGTTCTACTATGGTGCTTTTAGTGTCTCCGCATACCGCAGCACGCGACATAGCTTTGCAGACGATAAGTACAACCGTTTCAGAGAGAAGAGCGGCCAATGTGACGATCGGGCTTTAAGTCGATTCGATAACAAATGACGAAAACAGACGGATTTCTCAGGTTTCTACTACATATGAACACATTTCACATTCTCCCGTGCAACGCGGCTGCTAGTCCTCCTATCATGCAGAATCTTAAGGTCCTAGCTCATGTCCAAGGCACCAAAGCCAGCTAAAAAGTCAATAATCGATACCTAAAACTTCAGTTGTACTACTTCTTACTGGCTATTACATCAACTTAGAAGCTTCATCTGTTTTATACTATGGTGCTTTTAGTGTCTGCGCATACCGCAGCACGCGACATAGCTTTGCAGACGATAAGTACAACCGTTTCAGAGAGAAGAGCGGCCAATGTGACGATCTGGCTTTAAGTCGATTCGATAACAAATGACGAAAACGGACGGATTTCTCAGGTTTTTACTACGTATGAACACTTTTCAGATTCTCCCGTGCAACTCGGCTGCTAGTCCTCCTTTCATGCAGATTCTTAAGGTCCTAGCTCATGTCCAAGGCATCAAAGCCAGCTAAAAAGTCAATAATCGATACCTAAAACTTGAATTGTACTATTTCTTACTGGCTATTACATCAAATTAGAAGCTTCATCTGTGTTCTACTGTGGTGGTTTCAGGGTCTCCACCTACCGCAGCATACGACATAGCTTTGCAGACGATAAGTACAACCGTTTCAGAGAGAAGAGCGGCCAATGTGACGATCTGGCTTTAAGTCGATTCGATAACAAATGACGAAAACGGACGGATTTCTCAGGTTTTTACTACATATGAAAACTTTTCACATTCTCCCGTGCAACTCGGCTGCTAGTCCTCCTTTCATGCAGAATCTTAAGGTCCTAGGTCATGTCCAAGGCACCAAAGCCAGCTAAAAAGTCAATAATCGATACCTAAAACTTGAATTGTACTACTTCTTACTGGCTATTACATCAACTTAGAAGCTTCATCTTTGTTCTACTATGGTGCTTTTAGTGTCTCCGCATACCGCAGCACGCGACATAGCTTTGCAGGCGATAAGTACAACCGTTTCAGAGAGAAGAGCGGCCAATGTGACGATCTGGCTTTAAGTCGATTCGATAACAAATGACGAAAACGGACGGATTTCTCAGGTTTTTACTACATATGAACACTTTTCACATTCTCCCATCCAACGCGGCTGCTAGTCCTCCTTTCATGCAGAATCTTAAGGTCCTAGCTCATGTCCAAGGCACCAAAGCCAGCTAAAAAGTCAATAATCGATACCTAAAACTTGAATTGTACTACTTCTTACTGGCTATTACATCATATTAGAAGCTTCATCTGTGTTCTACTATGGTGCTTTTAGTGTCTCCGCATACCGCATCACGCGACATAGCTTTGCAGACGATAAGTACAACCGTTTCAGAGAGAAGAGCGGCCAATGTGACGATCTGGCTTTAAGTCGATTCAATAACAAATGACGAAAACGGACGGATTTCTCAGGTTTTTACTACATATAAACACTTTTCACATTCTCCCATCCAACGCGGCTGCTAGTCCTCCTTTCATGCAGAATCTTAAGGTCCTAGCTCATGTCCAAGGCACCAAAGCCAGCTAAAAAGTCAATAATCGATACCTAAAACTTTAATTGTACAACTTCTTACTGGCTATTACATCATCATACAAGCTTCATCTGGGTTCTACTATGGTGCTTTCAGTGTCTCCGCATACCGCATCACGCGACATATCTTTGCAGGCGATAAGTACAACCGTTTCAGAGAGAAGAGCGGTCAATGTGACGATCTGGCTTTAAGTCGATTCGATAACAAATGACGAAAACGGACGGATTTCTTAGGTTTTTACTACATATGAACACTTTTCACATTCTCCCATCCAACGCGGCTGCTAGTCCTCCTTTCATGCAGAATCTTAAGGTCCTAGCTCATGTCCAAGGCACCAAAGCCAGCTAAAAAGTCAATAATCGATACCTAAAACTTGAATTGTACTACTTCTTACTGGCTATTACATCGACTTAGAAGCTTCACCTGTGTTCTACTATGGTGATTTTATTGTCTCCGCATACCGCAGCACGCGACGTAGCTTTGCAGACGATAAGTACAAACGTTTCAGAGAGAAGAGCGGCCAATGTGACGATCGGGCTTTAAGTCGATTCGATAACAAATGACGAAAACGGACGGATTTCTCAGGTTTCTACT
Source organism: Schistocerca gregaria (assembly GCF_023897955.1). Classification (NCBI taxonomy): domain Eukaryota; kingdom Metazoa; phylum Arthropoda; class Insecta; order Orthoptera; family Acrididae; genus Schistocerca; species Schistocerca gregaria. The sequence goes on from NW_026061740.1 coordinate 508,646, forward strand.
ACATATGAACACATTTCACATTCTCCCGTGCAACGCGGCTTCTAGTCCTCCTTTCAGGCAGAATCTTAAGGTCCTAGCTCATGTCCAAGGCACCAAAGCCAGCTAAAAAGTCAATAATCGATACCTAAAACTTGAGTTGTACTACTTCTTACTGGCTATTGCATCAACTTAGAAGCTTCATCTGTTTTATACTATGGTGCTTTTAGTGTCTGCGCATACCGCAGCACGCGACATAGCTTTGCAGACGATAAGTACAACCGTTTCAGAGAGAAGAGCGGCCAATGTGACGATCTGGCTTTAAGTCGATTCGATAACAAATGACGAAAACGGACGGATTTCTCAGGTTTTTACTACATATGAACACTTTTCACATTCTCCCATCCAACGCGCCTGCTAGTCCTCCTTTCATGCAGAATCTTAAGGCCCTAGCTCATGTCCAAGGCACCAAAGCCAGCTAAAAAGTCAATAATCAGTACTTAAAACTTGAATTGTACTACTTCTTACTGGCTATTACATCAACTTAGAAGCTTAATCTGTGTTCTACTATGGTGCTTTTAGTGTCTCCGCATACCGCAGCACGCCACATAGCTTTGCAGACGATAAGTACAGCCGTTTCAGAGAGAAGAGCGGCCAATGTGACGATCTGGCTTTAAGTCGATTCGATAACAAATGACGAAAACGGACGGATTTCTCAGGTTTTTACTACATATGAACACTTTTCACATTCTCCCCTGCAACTCGGCTGCTAGTCCTCCTTTCTTGCAGAATCTTAAGGTCCTAGCTCATGTCCAAGGCAACAAAGCCAGCTAAAAAATCAATAATCGATACCTAAAACTTGAATTGTACTACTTCTTACTGGCTATTACATCAACTTAGAAGCTTCATCTGTGTTCTACTATGGTGCTTTTAGTGTCTCCGCATACCGCATCACGCGACATAGCTTTGCAGGCGATAAGTACAACCGTTTCAGAGAGAAGAGCGGCCAATGTGACGATCTGGCTTTAAGTCGATTCGATAACAAATGACGAAAACGGACGGATTTCTCAGGTTTTTACTACATATGAACACTTTTCACATTCTCCCATCCAACGCGGCTGCTAGTTTTCCTTTCATGCAGAATCTTAAGGTCCTAGCTCATGTCCAAGGCACCAAAGCCAGCTAAAAAGTCAATAATCGATACCTAAAACTTGAATTGTACTACTTCTTACTGGCTATTACATCATCATAGAAGCTTCATCTGTGGTCCACTATGGTGCTTTTAGTGTCTCCGCATACCGCAGCACGCGACATAGCTTTGCAACCGTTTCAGAGAGAAGAGCGGCCAATGTGACGATCGGGCTTTAAGTCGATTCGATAACTAATGACGGAAACAGACGGATTTCTCAAGTTTTTACTACATATGAACACATTTCACATTCTCCCGTGCAACGCGGCTGCTAGTCCTCCTTTCATGCAGAATCTTAAGGTAATAGCTCATGTACAAGGCACCAAAGCCAGCTAAAAAGTAAATAATCAGTACCTAAAACTTGAATTGTACTACTTCTTACTGGCTATTACATCAACTTAGAAGCTTCATATGTGTTCTACTATGGTGCTTTTAGTGTCTCCGCATACCGCAGCACGCGACGTAGCTTTGCAGACGATAAGTAGAACCGTTTCAGAGAGAAGAGCGGCCAAGTGACGATCTGGCTTTAAGTCGATTCGATAACAAATGACGAAAACGGACGGATTTCTCAGGTTTCTACTACATATGAACACATTTCACATTCTCCCGTGCAACGCGGTTGCTAGTCCTCCTTTCATGCAGAATCTTAAGGTCCTAGCTCATGTCCAAGGCACCAAAGCCAGCTAAAAAGTCAATAATCGATACCTAAAACTTGAACTGTACTACTTCTTACTGGCTATTACATCAACTTAGAAGCTTCATCTGTGTTCTACTATGGTGCTTTTAATGTCTCCGCATACCGCAGCACGCGACATAGCTTTGCAGACGATAAGTACAACCGTTTCAGAGAGAAGAGCGGCCAATGTGACGATCGGGCTTTAAGTCGATTCGATAACAAATGACGAAAACGGACGTATTTCTCAGGTTTCTACTACATATGAACACATTTCACATTCTCCCGTGCAACGCGGCTGCTAGTCCTCCTATCATGCAGAATCTTAACGTCCTAGCTCATGTCCAAGGCACCAAAGCCAGCTAAAAAGTCAATAATCGATACCTAAAACTTCAGTTGTACTACTTCTTACTGGCTATTACATCAACTTAGAAGCTTCATCTGTTTTATACTATGGTGCTTTTAGTGTCTGCGCATACCGCAGCACGCGACATAGCTTTGCAGACGATAAGTACAACCGTTTCAGAGAGAAGAGCGGCCAATGTGACGATCTGGCTTTAAGTCGATTCGATAACAAATGACGAAAACGGACGGATTTCTCAGGTTTTTACTACATATGAAAACTTTTCACATTCTCCCGTGCAACTCGGCTGCTAGTCCTCCTTTCATGCAGAATCTTAAGGTCCTAGGTCATGTCCAAGGCACCAAAGCCAGCTAAAAGGTCAATAATCGATACCTAAAACTTGAATTGTACTACTGCTTACTGGCTATTACATCAACTTAGAAGCTTCATCTGTGTTCTACTATGGTGCTTTTAGTGTCTCCGCATACCGCATCACGCGACATAGCCTTGCAGGCGATAAGTACAACCGTTTCAGAGAGAAGAGCGGCCAATGTGACGATCTGGCTTTAAGTCGATTCGATAACAAATGACGAAAACGGACGGATTTCTCAGGTTTTTACTACATATGAACACTTTTCACATTCTCCCCTGCAACTCGGCTGCTAGACCTCCTTTCTTGCAGAATCTTAAGGTCCTAGCTCATGTCCAAGGCAACAAAGCCAGCTAAAAAATCAATAATCGATACCTAAAACTTGAATTGTACTACTTCTTACTGGCTATTACATCAACTTAGAAGCTTCATCTGTGTTCTACTATGGTGCTTTTAGTGTCTCCGCATACCGCAGCACGCGACATAGCTTTGCAGACGATAAGTACAACCGTTTCAGAGAGAAGAGCGGCCAATGTGACGATCGGGCTTTAAGTCGATTCGATAACAAATGACGAAAACGGACGGATTTCTCAGGTTTTTACTACATATGAACACTTTTCACATTCTCCCCTGCAACTCGGCTGCTAGTCCTCCTTTCTTGCAGAATCTTAAGGTCCTAGCTCATGTCCAAGGCACCAAATCCATCTAAGAAGTCAATAATCGATACCTAAAACTTGAATTGTACTACTTCTTACTGGCTATTACATCGACTTAGAAGCTTCATCTGTGTTCTACTATGGTGATTTTATTGTCTCCGCATACCGCAGCACGCGACATAGCTTTGCAGACGATAAGTACAACCGTTTCAGATAGAAGAGCGGCCAATGTGACGATCGGGCTTTAAGTCGATTCGATAACAAATGACGAAAACGGACGGATTTCGCAGGTTTCTACTACATATGAACACATTTCACATTCTCCCGTGCAACGCGGTTGCTAGTCCTCCTTTCATGCAGAATCTTAAGGTCCTAGCTCATGTCCAAGGCACCAAAGCCAGCTAAAAAGTCAATAATCGATACCTAAAACTTGAACTGTACTACTTCTTACTGGCTACTACATCAACTTAGAAGCTTCATCTGTGTTCTACTATGGTGCTTTTAGTGTCTCCGCATACCGCAGCACGCGACATAGCTTTGCAGACGATAAGTACAACCGTTTCAGAGAGAAGAGCGGCCAATGTGACGATCGGGCTTTAAGTCGATTCGATAACAAATGACGAAAACAGACGGATTTCTCAGGTTTCTACTACATATGAACACATTTCACATTCTCCCGTGCAACGCGGCTGCTAGTCCTCCTATCATGCAGAATCTTAAGGTCCTAGCTCATGTCCAAGGCACCAAAGCCAGCTAAAAAGTCAATAATCGATACCTAAAACTTGAACTGTACTACTTCTTACTGGCTACTACATCAACTTAGAAGCTTCATCTGTGTTCTACTATGGTGCTTTTAGTGTCTCCGCATACCGCAGCACGCGACATAGCTTTGCAGACGATAAGTACAACCGTTTCAGAGAGAAGAGCGGCCAATGTGACGATCTGGCTTTAAGTCGATTCGATAACAAATGACGAAAACGGACGGATTTCTCAGGTTTTTACTACGTATGAACACTTTTCAGATTCTCCCGTGCAACTCGGCTGCTAGTCCTCCTTTCATGCAGATTCTTAAGGTCCTAGCTCATGTCCAAGGCATCAAAGCCAGCTAAAAAGTCAATAATCGATACCTAAAACTTGAATTGTACTATTTCTTACTGGCTATTACATCAAATTAGAAGCTTCATCTGTGTTCTACTGTGGTGGTTTCAGGGTCTCCACCTACCGCAGCATACGACATAGCTTTGCAGACGATAAGTACAACCGTTTCAGAGAGAAGAGCGGCCAATGTGACGATCTGGCTTTAAGTCGATTCGATAACAAATGACGAAAACGGACGGATTTCTCAGGTTTTTACTACATATGAAAACTTTTCACATTCTCCCGTGCAACTCGGCTGCTAGTCCTCCTTTCATGCAGAATCTTAAGGTCCTAGGTCATGTCCAAGGCACCAAAGCCAGCTAAAAAGTCAATAATCGATACCTAAAACTTGAATTGTACTACTTCTTACTGGCTATTACATCAACTTAGAAGCTTCATCTTTGTTCTACTATGGTGCTTTTAGTGTCTCCGCATACCGCAGCACGCGACATAGCTTTGCAGGCGATAAGTACAACCGTTTCAGAGAGAAGAGCGGCCAATGTGACGATCTGGCTTTAAGTCGATTCGATAACAAATGACGAAAACGGACGGATTTCTCAGGTTTTTACTACATATGAACACTTTTCACATTCTCCCATCCAACGCGGCTGCTAGTCCTCCTTTCATGCAGAATCTTAAGGTCCTAGCTCATGTCCAAGGCACCAAAGCCAGCTAAAAAGTCAATAATCGATACCTAAAACTTGAATTGTACTACTTCTTACTGGCTATTACATCATATTAGAAGCTTCATCTGTGTTCTACTATGGTGCTTTTAGTGTCTCCGCATACCGCATCACGCGACATAGCTTTGCAGGCGATAAGTACAACCGTTTCAGAGAGAAGAGCGGCCAATGTGACGATCTGGCTTTAAGTCGATTCAATAACAAATGACGAAAACGGACGGATTTCTCAGGTTTTTACTACATATAAACACTTTTCACATTCTCCCATCCAACGCGGCTGCTAGTCCTCCTTTCATGCAGAATCTTAAGGTCCTAGCTCATGTCCAAGGCACCAAAGCCAGCTAAAAAGTCAATAATCGATACCTAAAACTTTAATTGTACAACTTCTTACTGGCTATTACATCATCATACAAGCTTCATCTGGGTTCTACTATGGTGCTTTCAGTGTCTCCGCATACCGCATCACGCGACATATCTTTGCAGGCGATAAGTACAACCGTTTCAGAGAGAAGAGCGGTCAATGTGACGATCTGGCTTTAAGTCGATTCGATAACAAATGACGAAAACGGACGGATTTCTTAGGTTTTTACTACATATGAACACTTTTCACATTCTCCCATCCAACGCGGCTGCTAGTCCTCCTTTCATGCAGAATCTTAAGGTCCTAGCTCATGTCCAAGGCACCAAAGCCAGCTAAAAAGTCAATAATCGATACCTAAAACTTGAATTGTACTACTTCTTACTGGCTATTACATCGACTTAGAAGCTTCACCTGTGTTCTACTATGGTGATTTTATTGTCTCCGCATACCGCAGCACGCGACGTAGCTTTGCAGACGATAAGTACAAACGTTTCAGAGAGAAGAGCGGCCAATGTGACGATCGGGCTTTAAGTCGATTCGATAACAAATGACGAAAACGGACGGATTTCTCAGGTTTCTACTACATATGAACACATTTCACATTCTCCCGTGCAACGCGGCTTCTAGTCCTCCTTTCAGGCAGAATCTTAAGGTCCTAGCTCATGTCCATGCACCAAAGCCAGCTAAAAAGTCAATAATCGATACCTAAAACTTGAGTTGTACTACTTCTTACTGGCTATTGCATCAACTTAGAAGCTTCATCTGTTTTATACTATGGTGCTTTTAGTGTCTGCGCATACCGCAGCACGCGACATAGCTTTGCAGACGATAAGTACAACCGTTTCAGAGAGAAGAGCGGCCAATGTGACGATCTGGCTTTAAGTCGATTCGATAACAAATGACGAAAACGGACGGATTTCTCAGGTTTTTACTACATATGAACACTTTTCACATTCTCCCATCCAACGCGCCTGCTAGTCCTCCTTTCATGCAGAATCTTAAGGCCCTAGCTCATGTCCAAGGCACCAAAGCCAGCTAAAAAGTCAATAATCAGTACTTAAAACTTGAATTGTACTACTTCTTACTGGCTATTACATCAACTTAGAAGCTTAATCTGTGTTCTACTATGGTGCTTTTAGTGTCTCCGCATACCGCAGCACGCCACATAGCTTTGCAGACGATAAGTACAGCCGTTTCAGAGAGAAGAGCGGCCAATGTGACGATCTGGCTTTAAGTCGATTCGATAACAAATGACGAAAACGGACGGATTTCTCAGGTTTTTACTACATATGAACACTTTTCACATTCTCCCCTGCAACTCGGCTGCTAGTCCTCCTTTCTTGCAGAATCTTAAGGTCCTAGCTCATGTCCAAGGCAACAAAGCCAGCTAAAAAATCAATAATCGATACCTAAAACTTGAATTGTACTACTTCTTACTGGCTATTACATCAACTTAGAAGCTTCATCTGTGTTCTACTATGGTGCTTTTAGTGTCTCCGCATACCGCATCACGCGACATAGCTTTGCAGGCGATAAGTACAACCGTTTCAGAGAGAAGAGCGGCCAATGTGACGATCTGGCTTTAAGTCGATTCGATAACAAATGACGAAAACGGACGGATTTCTCAGGTTTTTACTACATATGAACACTTTTCACATTCTCCCATCCAACGCGGCTGCTAGTTTTCCTTTCATGCAGAATCTTAAGTTCCTAGCTCATGTCCAAGGCACCAAAGCCAGCTAAAAAGTCAATAATCGATACCTAAAACTTGAATTGTACTACTTCTTACTGGCTATTACATCATCATAGAAGCTTCATCTGTGTTCCACTATGGTGCTTTTAGTGTCTCCGCATACCGCAGCACGCGACATAGCTTTGCAACCGTTTCAGAGAGAAGAGCGGCCAATGTGACGATCGGGCTTTAAGTCGATTCGATAACTAATGACGGAAACAGACGGATTTCTCAAGTTTTTACTACATATGAACACATTTCACATTCTCCCGTGCAACGCGGCTGCTAGTCCTCCTTTCATGCAGAATCTTAAGGTAATAGCTCATGTACAAGGCACCAAAGCCAGCTAAAAAGTAAATAATCAGTACCTAAAACTTGAATTGTACTACTTCTTACTGGCTATTACATCAACTTAGAAGCTTCATATGTGTTCTACTATGGTTCTTTTAGTGTCTCCGCATACCGCAGCACGCGACGTAGCTTTGCAGACGATAAGTAGAACCGTTTCAGAGAGAAGAGCGGCCAAGTGACGATCTGGCTTTAAGTCGATTCGATAACAAATGACGAAAACGGACGGATTTCTCAGGTTTCTACTACATATGAACACATTTCACATTCTCCCGTGCAACGCGGCTTCTAGTCCTCCTTTCATGCAGAATCTTAAGGTCCTAGCTCATGTCCAAGGCACCAAAGCCAGCTAAAAAGTCAATAATCGATACCTAAAACTTGAGTTGTACTACTTCTTACTGGCTGTTGCATCAACTTAGAAGCTTCATCTGTTTTATACTATGGTGCTTTTAGTGTCTGCGCATACCGCAGCACGCGACATAGCTTTGCAGACGATAAGTACAACCGTTTCAGAGAGAAGAGCGGCCAATGTGACGATCTGGCTTTAAGTCGATTCGATAACAAATGACGAAAACGGACGGATTTCTCAGGTTTTTACTACATATGAACACTTTTCACATTCTCCCCTGCAACTCGGCTGCTAGTCCTCCTTTCTTGCAGAATCTTAAGGTCCTAGCTCATGTCCAAGGCAACAAAGCCAGCTAAAAAATCAATAATCGATACCTAAAACTTGAATTGTACTACTTCTTACTGGCTATTACATCAACTTAGAAGCTTCATCCGTGTTCTACTATGGTGCTTTTAGTGTCTCCGCATACCGCATCACGCGACATAGCTTTGCAGGCGATAAGTACAACCGTTTCAGAGAGAAGAGCGGCCAATGTGACGATCTGGCTTAAAGTCGATTCGATAACAAATGACGAAAACGGACGGATTTCTCAGGTTTTTACTACATATGAACACTTTTCACATTCTCCCATCCAACGCGGCTGCTAGTCCTCCTTTCATGCAGAATCTTAAGGTCCTAGCTCATGTCCAAGGCACCAAAGCCAGCTAAGAAGTCAATAATCGATACCTAAAACTTGAATTGTACTACTTCTTACTGGCTATTACATCAACTTAGAAGCTTCATCGGTGTTCTACTATGGTGCTTTTAGTGTCTCCGCATAAAGCAGCACGCGACATAGCTATGAAGACGATAAGTACAACCGTTTCAGAGAGAAGAGCAGCCAATGTGACGATCTGGCTTTAAGTCGATTCGATAACAAATGACGAAAACGGACGGATTTCTCAGGTTTTTACTACATATGAACACTTTTCACATTCTCCCCTGCAACTCGGCTGCTAGTCCTCCTTTCATGCAGAATCTTAAGGTCCTAGCTCATGTTCAAGGCACCAAAGCCAGCTAAAAAGTCAATAATCGATACCTACAACTTGAATTGTACTAATTCTTACTGGCTATTACATCATCTTAGAAGCTTCATCTGTGTTCTACTATGGTGCTTTTAGTGTCTCCGCATACCGCAGCACGCGACAAAGCTTTCCAGACGATAAGTACAACCGTTTCAGAGAGAAGAGCAGCCAATGTGACGATCTGGATTTAAGTCGATTCGATAACAAATGACGAAAACGGACGGATTTCTCAGGTTTTTACTACATATGAACACTTTTCACATTCTCCTATCCAACGCGGCTGCTAGTCCTCTTTCATGCAGAATCTTAAGGTCCTAGCTCATGTCCAAGGCACCAAAGCCAGCTAAAAAGTCAATAATCAGTACCTAAAACTTGAATTGTACTACTCCTTACTGGCTATTACATCGACTTAGAAGCTTCATCTGTGTTCTACTATGGTGATTTTATTGTCTCCGCATACCGCAGCACGCGACAAAGCTTTGCAGACGATAAGTACAACCGTTTCAGAGAGAAGAGCGGCCAATGTGACGATCGGGCTTTAAGTCGATTCGATAACAAATGACGAAAACGGACGGATTTCTCAGGTTTTAACTACATATGAACACTTTTCACATTCTCCTATCCAACGCGGCTGCTAGTCCTCTTTCATGCAGAATCTTAAGGTCCTAGCTCATGTTCAAGGCACCAAAGCCAGCTAAAAAGTCAATAATCAGTACCTAAAACTTGAATTGTACTACTCCTTACTGGCTATTACATCGACTTAGAAGCTTCATCTGTGTTCTACTATGGTGATTTTATTGTCTCCGCATACCGCAGCACGCGACAAAGCTTTGCAGACGATAAGTACAACCGTTTCAGAGAGAAGAGCGGCCAATGTGACGATCGGGCTTTAAGTCGATTCGATAACAAATGACGAAAACGGACGGATTTCTCAGGTTTCTACTACATATGAACACATTTCACATTCTCCCGTGCAATGCGGCTGCTAGTCCTCCTTTAATGCAGAATCTTAAGGTCATAGCTCATGTCCAAGGCACCAAAGCCAGCTAAAAAGTCAATAATCGATACCTAAAACTTGAATTGTACTACTTCTTACTGGCTATTACATCAACTTAGAAGCTTCATCTGTGTTCTACCATGGTGCTTTTAGTGTCTCCGCACACCGCAGTACGCGACATAGCTTTGCAGACGATAAGTACAACCGTTTAAGAGAAAAGAGGGGCCAATGTGACGATCTGGCTTTAAGTCGATTCGATAACAAATGACGAAAACGGACGGATTTCTCAGGTTTTTACTACATATGAACACTTTTCACATTCTCCCGTGCAACTCGGCTGCTAGTCCTCCTTTCATGCAGAATCTTAAGGTCCTAGCTCATGTCCAAGGCACCAAAGCCAGCTAAAAAGTCAACAATCAGTACCTAAAACTTGAATTGTACTACTACTTACTGGCTATTACATCGACTTAGAAGCTTCACCTGTGTTCTACTATGGTGATTTTATTGTCTCCGCATACCGCAGCACGCGACATAGCTTTGCAGACGATAAGTACAACCGTTTCAGAGAGAAGAGCGGCCAATGTGACGATCGGGCTTTAAGTCGATTCGATAACAAATGACGAAAACGGACGGATTCCTCAGGTTTCTACTACATATGAACACATTTCACATTCTCCCGTGCAACGCGGCTGCTAGTCCTCCTTTCATGCAGAATCTTAAGGTCCTAGCTCATGTCCAAGGCAACAAAGCCAGCTAAAACGTCAATAATCGATACCTAAAACTTGAATTGTACTACTTCTTACTGGCTATTACATCAACTTAGAAGCTTCATCTGTGTTCTACTATGGTGCTTTTAGTGTCTCCGCATACCGCAGCACGCGACATAGCTTTGAAGACAATAAGTACAACCGTTTCAGAGAGAAGAGCGGCCAATGTGACGATCTGGCTTTAGGTCGATTCGATAACAAATGACGAAAACGGACGGATTTCTCAGGTTTCTACTACATATGAACACATTTCACATTCTCCCGTGCAACGCGGCTGCTAGTCCTCCTTTAATGCAAATCTTAAGGTCCTAGCTCATGTCCAAGGCACCAAAGCCAGCTAAAAAGTCAATAATCGATACCTAAAACTTGAATTGTACTACTTCTTACTGGCTATTACATCAACTTAGAAGCTTCATCTGTGTTCTACCATGGTGATTTTAGTGTCTCCGCACACCGCAGTACGCGACATAGCTTTGCAGACGATAAGTACAACCGTTTAAGAGAAAAGAGGGGCCAATGTGACGATCTGGCTTTAAGTCGATTCGATTACAAATGACGAAAACGGACGGATTTCTCAGGTTTTTACTACATATGAACACTTTTCACATTCTCCCGTGCAACTCGGCTGCTAGTCCTCCTTTCATGCAGAATCTTAAGGGCCTAGCTCATGTCCAAGGCACCAAATCCATCTAAGAAGTCAATAATCGATACCTAAAACTTGAATTGTACTACTTCTTACTGGCTATTACATCGACTTAGAAGCTTCATCTGTGTTCTACTATGGTGTTTTTATTGTCTCCGCATACCGCAGCACGCGACATAGCTTTGCAGACGATAAGTACAACCGTTTCAGAGAGAAGAGCGGCCAATGTGACGATCGGGCTTTAAGTCGATTCAATAACAAATGACGAAAACGGACGGATTTCTCAGGTTTCTACTACATATGAACACATTTCACATTCTCCCGTGCAACGAGGCTGCTAGTCCTCCTTTCATGCAGAATCTTAAGGTCCTAGCTCATGTCCAAGGCACCAAAGCCAGCTAAAAAGTCAATAATCAGTACCTAAAACTTGAATTGTACTACTTCTTACTGGCTATTACATCAACTTAGAAGCTTCATCTGTGTTCTACTATGGTGCTTTTAGTGTCTGCGCATACCGCAGCACGCGACATAGCTTTGCAGACGATAAGTAGAACCGTTTCAGAGAGAAGAGCGGCCAATGTGACGATCTGGCTTTAAGTCGATTCGATAACAAATGACGAAAACGGACGGATTTCTCAGGTTTTTACTACATATGAACACTTTTCACATACTCCCGTGCAACTCGGCTGCTAGTCCTCCTTTCATGCAGAATCTTAAGGTCCAAGCTCATGTCCAAGGCACCAAAGCCAGCTAAAAAGTCAATAATCGATACCTAAAACTTGAATTGTACTACTTCTTACTGGCTATTACATCATCTTAGAAGCTTCATCTGTGTTCTACTATGGTGCTTTTAGTGTCTCCGCATACCGCATCACGCGACATAGCTTTGCAGGCGATAAGTACAACCGTTTCAGAGAGAAGAGCGGCCAATGTGACGATCTGGCTTTAAGTCGATTCAATAACAAATGACGAAAACGGACGGATTTCTCAGGTTTTTACTACATATAAACACTTTTCACATTCTCCCATCCAACGCGGCTGCTAGTCCTCCTTTCATGCAGAATCTTAAGGTCCTAGCTCATGTCCAAGGCACCAAAGCCAGCTAAAAAGTCAATAATCGATACCTAAAACTTTAATTGTACAACTTCTTACTGGCTATTACATCATCATACAAGCTTCATCTGGGTTCTACTATGGTGCTTTCAGTGTCTCCGCATACCGCATCACGCGACATATCTTTGCAGGCGATAAGTACAACCGTTTCAGAGAGAAGAGCGGTCAATGTGACGATCTGGCTTTAAGTCGATTCGATAACAAATGACGAAAACGGACGGATTTCTTAGGTTTTTACTACATATGAACACTTTTCACATTCTCCCATCCAACGCGGCTGCTAGTCCTCCTTTCATGCAGAATCTTAAGGTCCTAGCTCATGTCCAAGGCACCAAAGCCAGCTAAAAAGTCAATAATCGATACCTAAAACTTGAATTGTACTACTTCTTACTGGCTATTACATCGACTTAGAAGCTTCACCTGTGTTCTACTATGGTGATTTTATTGTCTCCGCATACCGCAGCACGCGACGTAGCTTTGCAGACGATAAGTACAAACGTTTCAGAGAGAAGAGCGGCCAATGTGACGATCGGGCTTTAAGTCGATTCGATAACAAATGACGAAAACGGACGGATTTCTCAGGTTTCTACTACATATGAACACATTTCACATTCTCCCGTGCAACGCGGCTTCTAGTCCTCCTTTCAGGCAGAATCTTAAGGTCCTAGCTCATGTCCATGCACCAAAGCCAGCTAAAAAGTCAATAATCGATACCTAAAACTTGAGTTGTACTACTTCTTACTGGCTATTGCATCAACTTAGAAGCTTCATCTGTTTTATACTATGGTGCTTTTAGTGTCTGCGCATACCGCAGCACGCGACATAGCTTTGCAGACGATAAGTACAACCGTTTCAGAGAGAAGAGCGGCCAATGTGACGATCTGGCTTTAAGTCGATTCGATAACAAATGACGAAAACGGACGGATTTCTCAGGTTTTTACTACATATGAACACTTTTCACATTCTCCCATCCAACGCGCCTGCTAGTCCTCCTTTCATGCAGAATCTTAAGGCCCTAGCTCATGTCCAAGGCACCAAAGCCAGCTAAAAAGTCAATAATCAGTACTTAAAACTTGAATTGTACTACTTCTTACTGGCTATTACATCAACTTAGAAGCTTAATCTGTGTTCTACTATGGTGCTTTTAGTGTCTCCGCATACCGCAGCACGCCACATAGCTTTGCAGACGATAAGTACAGCCGTTTCAGAGAGAAGAGCGGCCAATGTGACGATCTGGCTTTAAGTCGATTCGATAACAAATGACGAAAACGGACGGATTTCTCAGGTTTTTACTACATATGAACACTTTTCACATTCTCCCCTGCAACTCGGCTGCTAGTCCTCCTTTCTTGCAGAATCTTAAGGTCCTAGCTCATGTCCAAGGCAACAAAGCCAGCTAAAAAATCAATAATCGATACCTAAAACTTGAATTGTACTACTTCTTACTGGCTATTACATCAACTTAGAAGCTTCATCTGTGTTCTACTATGGTGCTTTTAGTGTCTCCGCATACCGCATCACGCGACATAGCTTTGCAGGCGATAAGTACAACCGTTTCAGAGAGAAGAGCGGCCAATGTGACGATCTGGCTTTAAGTCGATTCGATAACAAATGACGAAAACGGACGGATTTCTCAGGTTTTTACTACATATGAACACTTTTCACATTCTCCCATCCAACGCGGCTGCTAGTTTTCCTTTCATGCAGAATCTTAAGGTCCTAGCTCATGTCCAAGGCACCAAAGCCAGCTAAAAAGTCAATAATCGATACCTAAAACTTGAATTGTACTACTTCTTACTGGCTATTACATCATCATAGAAGCTTCATCTGTGTTCCACTATGGTGCTTTTAGTGTCTCCGCATACCGCAGCACGCGACATAGCTTTGCAACCGTTTCAGAGAGAAGAGCGGCCAATGTGACGATCGGGCTTTAAGTCGATTCGATAACTAATGACGGAAACAGACGGATTTCTCAAGTTTTTACTACATATGAACACATTTCACATTCTCCCGTGCAACGCGGCTGCTAGTCCTCCTTTCATGCAGAATCTTAAGGTAATAGCTCATGTACAAGGCACCAAAGCCAGCTAAAAAGTAAATAATCAGTACCTAAAACTTGAATTGTACTACTTCTTACTGGCTATTACATCAACTTAGAAGCTTCATATGTGTTCTACTATGGTTCTTTTAGTGTCTCCGCATACCGCAGCACGCGACGTAGCTTTGCAGACGATAAGTAGAACCGTTTCAGAGAGAAGAGCGGCCAAGTGACGATCTGGCTTTAAGTCGATTCGATAACAAATGACGAAAACGGACGGATTTCTCAGGTTTCTACTACATATGAACACATTTCACATTCTCCCGTGCAACGCGGCTTCTAGTCCTCCTTTCATGCAGAATCTTAAGGTCCTAGCTCATGTCCAAGGCACCAAAGCCAGCTAAAAAGTCAATAATCGATACCTAAAACTTGAGTTGTACTACTTCTTACTGGCTGTTGCATCAACTTAGAAGCTTCATCTGTTTTATACTATGGTGCTTTTAGTGTCTGCGCATACCGCAGCACGCGACATAGCTTTGCAGACGATAAGTACAACCGTTTCAGAGAGAAGAGCGGCCAATGTGACGATCTGGCTTTAAGTCGATTCGATAACAAATGACGAAAACGGACGGATTTCTCAGGTTTTTACTACATATGAACACTTTTCACATTCTCCCCTGCAACTCGGCTGCTAGTCCTCCTTTCTTGCAGAATCTTAAGGTCCTAGCTCATGTCCAAGGCAACAAAGCCAGCTAAAAAATCAATAATCGATACCTAAAACTTGAATTGTACTACTTCTTACTGGCTATTACATCAACTTAGAAGCTTCATCCGTGTTCTACTATGGTGCTTTTAGTGTCTCCGCATACCGCATCACGCGACATAGCTTTGCAGGCGATAAGTACAACCGTTTCAGAGAGAAGAGCGGCCAATGTGACGATCTGGCTTAAAGTCGATTCGATAACAAATGACGAAAACGGACGGATTTCTCAGGTTTTTACTACATATGAACACTTTTCACATTCTCCCATCCAACGCGGCTGCTAGTCCTCCTTTCATGCAGAATCTTAAGGTCCTAGCTCATGTCCAAGGCACCAAAGCCAGCTAAGAAGTCAATAATCGATACCTAAAACTTGAATTGTACTACTTCTTACTGGCTATTACATCAACTTAGAAGCTTCATCGGTGTTCTACTATGGTGCTTTTAGTGTCTCCGCATAAAGCAGCACGCGACATAGCTATGAAGACGATAAGTACAACCGTTTCAGAGAGAAGAGCAGCCAATGTGACGATCTGGCTTTAAGTCGATTCGATAACAAATGACGAAAACGGACGGATTTCTCAGGTTTTTACTACATATGAACACTTTTCACATTCTCCCCTGCAACTCGGCTGCTAGTCCTCCTTTCATGCAGAATCTTAAGGTCCTAGCTCATGTTCAAGGCACCAAAGCCAGCTAAAAAGTCAATAATCGATACCTACAACTTGAATTGTACTAATTCTTACTGGCTATTACATCATCTTAGAAGCTTCATCTGTGTTCTACTATGGTGCTTTTAGTGTCTCCGCATACCGCAGCACGCGACAAAGCTTTCCAGACGATAAGTACAACCGTTTCAGAGAGAAGAGCAGCCAATGTGACGATCTGGATTTAAGTCGATTCGATAACAAATGACGAAAACGGACGGATTTCTCAGGTTTTTACTACATATGAACACTTTTCACATTCTCCTATCCAACGCGGCTGCTAGTCCTCTTTCATGCAGAATCTTAAGGTCCTAGCTCATGTCCAAGGCACCAAAGCCAGCTAAAAAGTCAATAATCAGTACCTAAAACTTGAATTGTACTACTCCTTACTGGCTATTACATCGACTTAGAAGCTTCATCTGTGTTCTACTATGGTGATTTTATTGTCTCCGCATACCGCAGCACGCGACAAAGCTTTGCAGACGATAAGTACAACCGTTTCAGAGAGAAGAGCGGCCAATGTGACGATCGGGCTTTAAGTCGATTCGATAACAAATGACGAAAACGGACGGATTTCTCAGGTTTTAACTACATATGAACACTTTTCACATTCTCCTATCCAACGCGGCTGCTAGTCCTCTTTCATGCAGAATCTTAAGGTCCTAGCTCATGTTCAAGGCACCAAAGCCAGCTAAAAAGTCAATAATCAGTACCTAAAACTTGAATTGTACTACTCCTTACTGGCTATTACATCGACTTAGAAGCTTCATCTGTGTTCTACTATGGTGATTTTATTGTCTCCGCATACCGCAGCACGCGACAAAGCTTTGCAGACGATAAGTACAACCGTTTCAGAGAGAAGAGCGGCCAATGTGACGATCGGGCTTTAAGTCGATTCGATAACAAATGACGAAAACGGACGGATTTCTCAGGTTTCTACTACATATGAACACATTTCACATTCTCCCGTGCAATGCGGCTGCTAGTCCTCCTTTAATGCAGAATCTTAAGGTCATAGCTCATGTCCAAGGCACCAAAGCCAGCTAAAAAGTCAATAATCGATACCTAAAACTTGAATTGTACTACTTCTTACTGGCTATTACATCAACTTAGAAGCTTCATCTGTGTTCTACCATGGTGCTTTTAGTGTCTCCGCACACCGCAGTACGCGACATAGCTTTGCAGACGATAAGTACAACCGTTTAAGAGAAAAGAGGGGCCAATGTGACGATCTGGCTTTAAGTCGATTCGATAACAAATGACGAAAACGGACGGATTTCTCAGGTTTTTACTACATATGAACACTTTTCACATTCTCCCGTGCAACTCGGCTGCTAGTCCTCCTTTCATGCAGAATCTTAAGGTCCTAGCTCATGTCCAAGGCACCAAAGCCAGCTAAAAAGTCAACAATCAGTACCTAAAACTTGAATTGTACTACTACTTACTGGCTATTACATCGACTTAGAAGCTTCACCTGTGTTCTACTATGGTGATTTTATTGTCTCCGCATACCGCAGCACGCGACATAGCTTTGCAGACGATAAGTACAACCGTTTCAGAGAGAAGAGCGGCCAATGAGACGATCGGGCTTTAAGTCGATTCGATAACAAATGACGAAAACGGACGGATTCCTCAGGTTTCTACTACATATGAACACATTTCACATTCTCCCGTGCAACGCGGCTGCTAGTCCTCCTTTCATGCAGAATCTTAAGGTCCTAGCTCATGTCCAAGGCAACAAAGCCAGCTAAAACGTCAATAATCGATACCTAAAACTTGAATTGTACTACTTCTTACTGGCTATTACATCAACTTAGAAGCTTCATCTGTGTTCTACTATGGTGCTTTTAGTGTCTCCGCATACCGCAGCACGCGACATAGCTTTGAAGACAATAAGTACAACCGTTTCAGAGAGAAGAGCGGCCAATGTGACGATCTGGCTTTAGGTCGATTCGATAACAAATGACGAAAACGGACGGATTTCTCAGGTTTCTACTACATATGAACACATTTCACATTCTCCCGTGCAACGCGGCTGCTAGTCCTCCTTTAATGCAAATCTTAAGGTCCTAGCTCATGTCCAAGGCACCAAAGCCAGCTAAAAAGTCAATAATCGATACCTAAAACTTGAATTGTACTACTTCTTACTGGCTATTACATCAACTTAGAAGCTTCATCTGTGTTCTACCATGGTGATTTTAGTGTCTCCGCACACCGCAGTACGCGACATAGCTTTGCAGACGATAAGTACAACCGTTTAAGAGAAAAGAGGGGCCAATGTGACGATCTGGCTTTAAGTCGATTCGATTACAAATGACGAAAACGGACGGATTTCTCAGGTTTTTACTACATATGAACACTTTTCACATTCTCCCGTGCAACTCGGCTGCTAGTCCTCCTTTCATGCAGAATCTTAAGGGCCTAGCTCATGTCCAAGGCACCAAATCCATCTAAGAAGTCAATAATCGATACCTAAAACTTGAATTGTACTACTTCTTACTGGCTATTACATCGACTTAGAAGCTTCATCTGTGTTCTACTATGGTGTTTTTATTGTCTCCGCATACCGCAGCACGCGACATAGCTTTGCAGACGATAAGTACAACCGTTTCAGAGAGAAGAGCGGCCAATGTGACGATCGGGCTTTAAGTCGATTCAATAACAAATGACGAAAACGGACGGATTTCTCAGGTTTCTACTACATATGAACACATTTCACATTCTCCCGTGCAACGAGGCTGCTAGTCCTCCTTTCATGCAGAATCTTAAGGTCCTAGCTCATGTCCAAGGCACCAAAGCCAGCTAAAAAGTCAATAATCAGTACCTAAAACTTGAATTGTACTACTTCTTACTGGCTATTACATCAACTTAGAAGCTTCATCTGTGTTCTACTATGGTGCTTTTAGTGTCTGCGCATACCGCAGCACGCGACATAGCTTTGCAGACGATAAGTAGAACCGTTTCAGAGAGAAGAGCGGCCAATGTGACGATCTGGCTTTAAGTCGATTCGATAACAAATGACGAAAACGGACGGATTTCTCAGGTTTTTACTACATATGAACACTTTTCACATACTCCCGTGCAACTCGGCTGCTAGTCCTCCTTTCATGCAGAATCTTAAGGTCCAAGCTCATGTCCAAGGCACCAAAGCCAGCTAAAAAGTCAATAATCGATACCTAAAACTTGAATTGTACTACTTCTTACTGGCTATTACATCATCTTAGAAGCTTCATCTGTGTTCTACTATGGTGCTTTTAGTGTCTCCGCATACCGCAGCACGCGACAAAGCTTTCCAGACGATAAGTACAACCGTTTCAGAGAGAAGAGCAGCCAATGTGACGATCTGGCTTTAAGTCGATTCGATAACAAATGACGAAAACGAACGTATTTCTCAGGTTTTTACTACATATGTACACTTTTCACATTCTCCCCTGCAACTCGGCTGCTAGTCCTCCTTTCATGCAGAATCTTAAGGTCCTAGCTCAAGTCCAAGGCACCAAAGCCAGCTAAAAAATCAATAATCGATACCTAAAACTTGAATTGTACTACTTCTTACTGGCTATTACATCATCATAGAAGCTTCATCTTTGTTCTACTAGGGTGCTTTTAGTGTCTCCGCATACCGCAGCACGCGACATAGCTTTGCAGACGATAAGTACAACCGTTTCAGAGAGAAGAGCGGCCAATGTGACGATCTGGCTTTAAGTCGATTCGATAACAAATGACGAAAAAGGACGGATTTCTCAGGTTTTTACTACATATGAACACTTTTCACATTCTCCCGTGCAACTCGGCTGCTAGTCCTCCTTTCATGCAGAATCTTAAGGTCCTAGCTCATGTCCAAGGCACCAAAGCCAGCTAAGAAGTCAATAATCGATATCTAAAACTTGAATTGTACTACTTCTTACTGGCTATTACATCATCTTAGAAGCTTCATCTGTGTTCTACTATAGTGCTTTTAGTGTCTCCGCATACCGCAGCACGCGACATAGCTTTGAAGACGATAAGTACAACCGTTTCAGAGAGAAGAGCGGCCAATGTGACGATTTGGCTTTAAGTCGATTCGATAACAAATGACGAAAACGGACGGATTTCTCAGGTTTATACTACATATGAACACTTTTCACATTCTCCCCTACAACTCGTCTGCTAGTCCTCCTTTCATGCAGAATCTTAAGGTCCTAGCTCATGTCCAAGGCACCACAGCCAGCTAAAAAGTCAATAATCGATACCTAAAACTTGAATTGTACTACCTCTTACTGTCTATTACATCATCTTAGAAGCTTCATCTGTGTTCTACTATGGTGCTTTTAGTGTCTCCGCATACCGCACTACGCGACAAAGCTTTCCAGACGATAAGTACAACCGTTTCAGAGAGAAGAGCAGCCAATGTGACGATCTTGCTTTAAGTCGATTCGATAACAAATGACGAAAACGGACGGATTTCTCAGGTTTTTACTACATATGAACACTTTTCACGTTCTCCCGTGCAACTCGGCTGCTAGTCCTCCTTTCATGCAGAATCTTAAGGTCCTAGCTCATGCCCAAGGCACAAAAGCCAGCTAAAAAGTAAATAATCAGTACCTAAAACTTGAATTGTACTACTTCTTACTGGCTATTACATCAACTTAGAAGCTTCATCTGTGTTCTACTATGGTGCTTTTAGTGTCTCCGCATACCGCAGCACGCGACATAGCTTTGCAGACGATAAGTAGAACCGTTTCAGAGAGAAGAGCGGCCAATGTGACGATCTGGCTTTAAGTCGATTCGATAACAAATGACGAAAACGGACGGATTTCTCAGGTTTTTACTACATATGAACACTTTTCACATTCTCCCCTGCAACTCGGCTGCTAGTCCTCCTTTCATGCAGAATCTTAAGGTCCTAGCTCATGTCCAAGGCACCAAAGCCAGCTAAGAAGTCAATAATCGATACCTAAAACTTGGATTGTACTACTTCTTACTGGCTATTACATCATCTTAGAAGCTTCATCTGTGTTCTACTATGGTGCTTTTAGTGTCTCCGCATACCGCAGCACGCGACATAGCTTTGCAGACGATAAGTAGAACCGTTTCAGAGAGAAGAGCGGCCAATGTGACGATCTGGCTTTAAGTCGATTCGATAACAAATGACGAAAACGGACGGATTTCTCAGGTTTTTACTACATATGAACACTTTTCACGTTCTCCCGTGCAACTCGGCTGCTAGTCCTCCTTTCATGCAGAATCTTAAGGTCCTAGCTCATGCCCAAGGCACAAAAGCCAGCTAAAAAGTAAATAATCAGTACCTAAAACTTGAATTGTACTACTTCTTACTGGCTATTACATCAACTTAGAAGCTTCATCTGTGTTCTACTATGGTGCTTTTAGTGTCTCCGCATACCGCAGCACGCGACGTTGCTTTGCAGACGATAAGTAGAACCGTTTCAGAGAGAAGAGCGGCCAATGTGACGATCTGGCTTTAAGTCGATTCGATAACAAATGACGAAAACGGACGGATTTCTCAGGTTTTTACTACATATGAACACTTTTCACATACTCCCGTGCAACTCGGCTGCTAGTCCTCCTTTCATGCAGAATCTTAAGGTCCTAGCTCATGTCCAAGGCACCAAAGCCAGCTAAGAAGTCAATAATCGATACCTAAAACTTGAATTGTACTACTTCTTACTGGCTATTACATCAACTTAGAAGTTTCATCTGTGTTCTACTATGGTGCTTTTAGTGTCTCCGCATACCGCAGCACGCGACATAGCTTTGAAGACGATAAGTACAACCGTTTCAGAGAGAAGAGCGGCCAATGTGACGATCTGGCTTTAAGTCGATTCGATAACAAATGACGAAAACGGACGGATTTCTCAGGTTTTTACTACATATGAACACTTTTCACATTCTCCCGTGCAACTCGGCTGCTAGTCCTCCTTTCATGCAGAATCTTAAGGTCCTAGCTCATGTTCAAGGCACCAAAGCCAGCTAAAAAGTCAATAATCAGTACCTAAAACTTGAATTGTACTACTCCTTACTGGCTATTACATCGACTTAGAAGCTTCATCTGTGTTCTACTATGGTGATTTTATTGTCTCCGCATACCGCAGCACGCGACATAGCTTTGCAGACGATAAGTACAACCGTTTCAGAGAGAAGAGCGGCCAATGTGACGATCGGGCTTTAAGTCGATTCGATAACAAATGACGAAAACGGACGGATTTCTCAGGTTTCTACTACATATGAACACATTTCACATTCTCCCGTGCAACGCGGCTGCTAGTCCTCCTTTAATGCAGAATCTTAAGGTCCTAGCTCATGTCCAAGGCACCAAAGCCAGCTAAAAAGTCAATAATCGATACCTAAAACTTGAATTGTACTACTTCTTACTGGCTATTACATCAACTTAGAAGTTTCATCTGTGTTCTACCATGGTGCTTTTAGTGTCTCCGCACACCGCAGTACGCGACATAGCTTTGCAGACGATAAGTACAACCGTTTCAGAGAAAAGAGGGGCCAATGTGACGATTTAGCTTTAAGTCGATTCGATAACAAATGACGAAAACGGACGGATTTCTCAGGTTTTTACTACATATGAACACTTTTCACATTCTCCCGTGCAACTCGGCTGCTAGTCCTCCTTTCATGCAGAATCTTAAGGTCCTAGCTCATGTCCAAGGCACCAAAGCCAGCTAAAAAGTCGATAATCGATACCTTAAACTTGAATTGTACTACTTCTTACTGGCTATTACATCATCATAGAAGCTTCATATGTGTTCTACTATGGTGCTTTTAGTGTCTCCGCATACCGCAGCACGCGACATAGCTTTGCAGACGATAAGTACAACCGTTTCAGAGAGAAGAGCGGCCAATGTGACGATCTGGCTTGAAGTCGATTCGATAACAAATGACGAAAACGGACGTATTTCTCAGGTTTTTACTACATATGAACACATTTCACATTCTCCCGTACAACGCGGCTGCTAGTCCTCCTTTCATGCAGAATCTTAAGGTCCTAGCTCATGTCCAAGGCACCAAAGCCAGCTAAAAAGTCAATAATCGATACCTAAAACTTGAATTGTACTTCTTCTTACTGGCTATTACATCAACTTAGAAGCTTCATCTGTGTTCTACTATGGTGCTTTTAGTGTCTCCGCGTACCGCAGCACGCGACATAGCTTTGAAGACGATAAGTACAACCGTTTCAGAGAGAAGAGCGGCCAATGTGACGATCTGGCTTTAAGTCGATTCGATAACAAATGACGAAAACGGACGGATTTCTCAGGTTTCTACTACATATGAACACATTTCACATTCTCCCGTGCAACGCGGCTGCTAGTCCTCCTTTAATGCAGAATCTTAAGGTCCTAGCTCATGTCCAAGGCACCAAAGCCATCTAAAAAGTCAATAATCGATACCTAAAACTTGAATTGTACTACTTCTTACTGGCTATTACATCAACTTAGAAGCTTCATCTGTGTTCTACCATGGTGCTTTTAGTGGCTCCGCACACCGCAGTACGCGACATAGCTTTGCAGACGATAAGTACAACCGTTTAAGAGAAAAGAGGGGCCAATGTGACGATCTGGCTTTAAGTCGATTCGATAACAAATGACGAAAACGGACGGATTTCTCAGGTTTTTACTACATATGAACACTTTTCACATTCTCCCGTGAAACTCGGCTGCTAGTCCTCCTTTCATGCAGAATCTTAAGGTCCTAGCTCATGTCCAAGGCACCAAATCCATCTAAGAAGTTAATAATCGATACCTAAAACTTGAATTGTACTACTTCTTACTGGCTATTACATCATCTTAGAAGCTTCATCTGTGTTCTACTATGGTGATTTTATTGTCTCCGCATACCGCAGCACGCGACATAGCTTTGCAGACGATAAGTACAACCGTTTCAGAGAGAAGAGCGGCCAATGTGACGATCGGGCTTTAAGTCGATTCAATAACAAATGACGAAAACGGACGGATTTCTCAGGTTTCTACTACATATGAACACATTTCACATTCTCCCGTGCAACGAGGCTGCTAGTCCTCCTTTCATGCAGAATCTTAAGGTCCTAGCTCATGTCCAAGGCACCAAAGCCAGCTAAAAAGTCAATAATCGATACCTAAAACTTCAGTTGTACTACTTCTTACTGGCTATTACATCATCTTAGAAGCTTCATCTGTTTTATACTATGGTGCTTTTAGTGTCTCCGCATACCGCAGCACGCGACATAGCTATGCAGACGATAAGTACAACCGTTTCAGAGAGAAGAGCGGCCAATGTGACGATCTGGCTATAAGTCGATTCGATAACAAATGACGAAAACGGACGGATTTCTCAGGTTTTTACTACATATGAACACTTTTCACATACTCCCGTGCAACTCGGCTGCTAGTCCTCCTTTCATGCAGAATCTTAAGGTCCTAGCTCATGTCCAAGGCACCAAAGCCAGCTAAGAAGTCAATAATCGATACCTAAAACTTGAATTGTACTACTTCTTACTGGCTATTACATCAACTTAGAAGCTTCATCTGTGTTCTACTATGGTGCTTTTAGTGTCTCCGCATACCGCAGCACGCGACATAGCTTTGAAGACGATAAGTACAACCGTTTCAGAGAGAAGAGCGGCCAATGTGACGATCTGGCTTTAAGTCGATTCGATAACAAATGACGAAAACGGACGGATTTCTCAGGTTTTTACTACATATGAACACTTTTCACATTCTCCCCTGCAACTCGGCTGCTAGTCCTCCTTTCATGCAGAATCTTAAGGTCCTAGCTCATGTCCATGGCACCAAAGCCAGCTAAAAAATCAATAATCGATACCTAAAACTTGAATTGTACTACTTCTTACTGGCTATTACATCATCATAGAAGCTTCATCTTTGTTCTACTATGGTGCTTTTAGTGTCTCCGCATACCGCAGCACGCGACATTGCTTTGCAGACGATAAGTACAACCGTTTCAGAGAGAAGAGCGGCCAATGTGACGATCTGGCTTTAAGTCGATTCGATAACAAATGACGAAAAAGGACGGATTTTTCAGGTTTTTACTACATATGAACACTTTTCACATTCTCCCGGGCAACTCGGCTGCTAGTCCTCCTTTCATGCAGAATCTTAAGGTCCTAGCTCATGTCCAAAGCACCAAAGCCAGCTAAGAAGTCAATAATCGATACCTAAAACTTGAATTGTAATACTTCTTACTGGCTATTACATCATCTTAGAAGCTTCATCTGTGTTCTACTATGGTGCTTTTAGTGTCTCCGCATACCGCAGCACGCGACATAGCTTTGAAGACGATAAGTACAACCGTTTCAGAGAGAAGAGCGGCCAATGTGACGATTTGGCTTTAAGTCGATTCGATAACAAATGACGAAAACGGAAGGATTTCTCAGGTTTATACTACATATGAACACTTTTCACATTCTCCCCTGCAACTCGTCTGCTAGTCCTCCTTTCATGCAGAATCTTAAGGTCCTAGCTCATGTCCAAGGCACCAAAGCCAGCTAAAAAGTCAATAATCGATACCTAAAACTTGAATTGTACTACCTCTTACTGGCTATTACATCTTCTTAGAAGCTTCATCTGTGTTCTACTATGGAGCCTTTAGTGTCTCCGCATACCGCATTACGCGACAAAGCTTTCCAGACGATAAGTACAACCGTTCCAGAGAGAAGAGCGGCCAATGTGACGATCTGGCTTTAAGTCGATTCGATAACAAATGACGAAAAAGGACGGATTTCTCAGGTTTTTACTACATATGAACACTTTTCACATTCTCCCGTGCAACTCGGCTGCTAGTCCTCCTTTCATGCAGAATCTTAAGGTCCTAGCTCATGTCCAAGGCACCAAAGCCAGCTAAAAAGTCAATAATCAGTACCTAAAACTTGAATTGTACTACTCCTTACTGGCTATTACATCGACTTAGAAGCTTCATCTGTGTTCTACTATGGTGATTTTATTGTCTCCGCATACCGCAGCACGCGACATAGCTTTGCAGACGATAAGTACAACCGTTTCAGAGAGAAGAGCGGCCAATGTGACGATCGGGCTTTAAGTCGATTCAATAACAAATGACGAAAACGGACGGATTTCTCAGGTTTCTACTACATATGAACACATTTCACATTCTCCCGTGCAACGAGGCTGCTAGTCCTCCTTTCATGCAGAATCTTAAGGTCCTAGCTCATGTCCAAGGCACCAAAGCCAGCTAAAAAGTCAATAATCGATACCTAAAACTTCAGTTGTACTACTTCTTACTGGCTATTACATCAACTTAGAAGCTTCACCTGTTTTATACTATGGTGCTTTTAGTGTCTCCGCATACCGCAGCACGCGACATAGCTATGCAGACGATAAGTACAACCGTTTCAGAGAGAAGAGCGGCCAATGTGACGATCTGGCTATAAGTCGATTCGATAACAAATGACGAAAACGGACGGATTTCTCAGGTTTTTACTACATATGAACACTTTTCACATACTCCCGTGCAACTCGGCTGCTAGTCCTCCTTTCATGCAGAATCTTAAGGTCCTAGCTCATGTCCAAGGCACCAAAGCCAGCTAAGAAGTCAATAATCGATACCTAAAACTTGAATTGTACTACTTCTTACTGGCTATTACATCAACTTAGAAGCTTCATCTGTGTTCTACTATGGTGCTTTTAGTGTCTCCGCATACCGCAGCACGCGACATAGCTTTGAAGACGATAAGTATAACCGTTTCAGAGAGAAGAGCGGCCAATGTGACGATCTGGCTTTAAGTCGATTCGATAACAAATGACAAAAACGGACGGATTTCTCAGGTTTTTACTACATATGAACACTTTTCACATTCTCCCCTGCAACTCGGCTGCTAGTCCTCCTTTCATGCAGAATCTTAAGGTCCTAGCTCATGTCCATGGCACCAAAGCCAGCTAAAAAATCAATAATCGATACCTAAAACTTGAATTGTACTACTTCTTACTGGCTATTACATCATCATAGAAGCTTCATCTTTGTTCTACTATGGTGCTTTTAGTGTCTCCGCATACCGCAGCACGCGACATAGCTTTGCAGTCGATAAGTACAACCGTTTCAGAGAGAAGAGCGGCCAATGTGACGATCTGGCTTTAAGTCGATTCGATAACAAATGACGAAAAAGGACGGATTTCTCAGGTTTTTACTACATATGAACACTTTTCACATTCTCCCGTGCAACTCGGCTGCTAGTCCTCCTTTCATGCAGAATCTTAAGGTCCTAGCTCATGTCCAAGGCTCCAAAGCCAACTAAGAAGTCAATAATCGATACCTAAAACTTGAATTGTACTACTTCTTACTGGCTATTACATCATCTTAGAAGCTTCATCTGTGTTCTACTATGGTGCTTTTAGTGTCTCCGCATACCGCAGCACGCGACATAGCTTTGAAGACGATAAGTACAACCGTTTCAGAGAGAAGAGCGCCAATGTGACGATTTGGCTTTAAGTCGATTCGATAACAAATGACGAAAACGGACGGATTTCTCAGGTTTTTACTACATATGAACACTTTTCACATTCTCCCCTGCAACTCGTCTGCTAGTCCTCCTTTCATGCAGAATCTTAAGGTCCTAGCTCATGTCCAAGGCACCAAAGCCAGCTAAAAAGTCAATAATCGATACCTAAAACTTGAATTGTACTACTTCTTACTGGCTATTACATCAACTTAGAAGCTTCATCTGTGTTCTACTATGGTGCTTTTAGTGTCTCCGCATACCGCAGCACGCGACAAAGCTTTCTAGACGATAAGTACAACCGTTTCAGAGAGAAGAGCAGCCAATGTGACGATCTGGCTTTAAGTCGATTCGATAACAAATGACGAAAACGGACGGATTTCTCAGGTTTTTACTACATATGAACACTTTTCACATTCTCCTATCCAACGCGGCTGCTAGTCCTCCTTTCATGCAGAATCTTAAGGTCCTAGCTCATGTCCAAGGCACCAAAGCCAGCTAAAAAGTCAATAATCGATACCTAAAACTTGAATTGTACTACTTCTTACTGGCTATTACATCATCATAGAAGCTTCATCTGTGTTCTACTATGGTGCTTTTAGTGTCTCCGCATACCGCAGCACGCGACATAGCTTTGCAGACGATAAGTACAACCGTTTAAGAGAAAAGAGGGGCCAATGTGACGATCTGGCTTTAAGTCGATTCGATAACAAATGACAAAAACGGACTGATTTCTCAGGTTTTTACTACATATGAACACTTTTCACATTCTCCCGTGCAACGCGGCTGCTAGTCCTCCTTTAATGCAGAATCTTAAGGTCCTAGCTCATGTCCAACGCACCAAAGCCAGCTAAAATGTCAATAATCGATACCTAAAACTTGAATTGTACTACTTCTTACTGGCTATTACATCATCTTAGAAGCTTCATCTGTGTTCTACTATGGTGCTTTCAGTGTCTCCGCATACCGCAGCACGCGACAAAGCTTTGCAGACGATAAGTACAACCGTTTCAGAGAGAAGAACGGCCAATGTGACGATCTGGCTTTAAGTCGATTCGATAACAAATGACGAAAACGGACGGATTTCTCAGGTTTTTACTACATATAAACACTTTTCACATTCTCCCGTGCAACTCGGCTGCTAGTCCTCCTTTCATGCAGAATCTTAAGGTCCTAGCTCATGTCCAAGGCACCAAAGCCAGCAAAAAAGTCAATAATCAGTACCTAAAAATTGAATTGTACTACTTCTTACTGGCTATTACATCAACTTAGAAGCTTCATCTGTGTTCTACTATGGTGCTTTTAGTGTCTCCGCATACCGCAGCACGCGACATAGCTTTGCAGACGATAAGTACAGCCGTTTCAGGGAGAAGAGCGGCCAAGTGACGATCTGGCTTTAAGGCGATTCGATAACAAATGACGAAAACGGACGGATTTCTCAGGTTTTTACTTCATATGAACACTTTTCATATTGTCCCGTGCAACTCGGCTGCTAGTCCTCCTTTCATGCAGAATCTTAACATCCTAGCTCATGTCCAAGGCACCAAATCCATCTAAGAAGTCAATAATCGATACCTAAAACTTGAATTGTACTACTTCTTACTGGCTATTACATCGACTTAGAAGCTTCATCTGTGTTCTACTATGGTGATTTTATTGTCTCCGCATACCGCAGCACGCGACATAGCTTTGCAGACGATAAGTACAAAAGTTTCAGAGAGAAGAGCGGCCAATGTGACGATCTGGCTTTAAGTCGATTCGATAACAAATGACGAAAACGGACGGATTTCTCAGGTTTTTACTACATATGAACACTTTTCACATTCTCCCGTGCAACTCGGCTGCTAGTCCTCCTTTCATGCAGAATCTTAAGGTCCTAGCTCATGTCCAAGGCACCAAAGCCAGCTAAAAAGTCAATAATCAGTACCTAAAACTTGAATTGTACTACTCCTTACTGGCTATTACATCGACTTAGAAGCTTCATCTGTGTTCTACTATGGTGATTTTATTGTCTCCGCATACCGCAGCACGCGACATAGCTTTGCAGACGATAAGTACAACCGTTTCAGAGAGAAGAGCGGCCAATGTGACGATCGGGCTTTAAGTCGATTCAATAACAAATGACGAAAACGGACGGATTTCTCAGGTTTCTACTACATATGAACACATTTCACATTCTCCCGTGCAACGAGGCTGCTAGTCCTCCTTTCATGCAGAATCTTAAGGTCCTAGCTCATGTCCAAGGCACCAAAGCCAGCTAAAAAGTCAATAATCGATACCTAAAACTTCAGTTGTACTACTTCTTACTGGCTATTACATCAACTTAGAAGCTTCACCTGTTTTATACTATGGTGCTTTTAGTGTCTCCGCATACCGCAGCACGCGACATAGCTATGCAGACGATAAGTACAACCGTTTCAGAGAGAAGAGCGGCCAATGTGACGATCTGGCTATAAGTCGATTCGATAACAAATGACGAAAACGGACGGATTTCTCAGGTTTTTACTACATATGAACACTTTTCACATACTCCCGTGCAACTCGGCTGCTAGTCCTCCTTTCATGCAGAATCTTAAGGTCCTAGCTCATGTCCAAGGCACCAAAGCCAGCTAAGAAGTCAATAATCGATACCTAAAACTTGAATTGTACTACTTCTTACTGGCTATTACATCAACTTAGAAGCTTCATCTGTGTTCTACTATGGTGCTTTTAGTGTCTCCGCATACCGCAGCACGCGACATAGCTTTGAAGACGATAAGTACAACCGTTTCAGAGAGAAGAGCGGCCAATGTGACGATCTGGCTTTAAGTCGATTCGATAACAAATGACAAAAACGGACGGATTTCTCAGGTTTTTACTACATATGAACACTTTTCACATTCTCCCCTGCAACTCGGCTGCTAGTCCTCCTTTCATGCAGAATCTTAAGGTCCTAGCTCATGTCCATGGCACCAAAGCCAGCTAAAAAATCAATAATCGATACCTAAAACTTGAATTGTACTACTTCTTACTGGCTATTACATCATCATAGAAGCTTCATCTTTGTTCTACTATGGTGCTTTTAGTGTCTCCGCATACCGCAGCACGCGACATAGCTTTGCAGTCGATAAGTACAACCGTTTCAGAGAGAAGAGCGGCCAATGTGACGATCTGGCTTTAAGTCGATTCGATAACAAATGACGAAAAAGGACGGATTTCTCAGGTTTTTACTACATATGAACACTTTTCACATTCTCCCGTGCAACTCGGCTGCTAGTCCTCCTTTCATGCAGAATCTTAAGGTCCTAGCTCATGTCCAAGGCTCCAAAGCCAACTAAGAAGTCAATAATCGATACCTAAAACTTGAATTGTACTACTTCTTACTGGCTATTACATCATCTTAGAAGCTTCATCTGTGTTCTACTATGGTGCTTTTAGTGTCTCCGCATACCGCAGCACGCGACATAGCTTTGAAGACGATAAGTACAACCGTTTCAGAGAGAAGAGCGCCAATGTGACGATTTGGCTTTAAGTCGATTCGATAACAAATGACGAAAACGGACGGATTTCTCAGGTTTTTACTACATATGAACACTTTTCACATTCTCCCCTGCAACTCGTCTGCTAGTCCTCCTTTCATGCAGAATCTTAAGGTCCTAGCTCATGTCCAAGGCACCAAAGCCAGCTAAAAAGTCAATAATCGATACCTAAAACTTGAATTGTACTACTTCTTACTGGCTATTACATCAACTTAGAAGCTTCATCTGTGTTCTACTATGGTGCTTTTAGTGTCTCCGCATACCGCAGCACGCGACAAAGCTTTCTAGACGATAAGTACAACCGTTTCAGAGAGAAGAGCAGCCAATGTGACGATCTGGCTTTAAGTCGATTCGATAACAAATGACGAAAACGGACGGATTTCTCAGGTTTTTACTACATATGAACACTTTTCACATTCTCCTATCCAACGCGGCTGCTAGTCCTCCTTTCATGCAGAATCTTAAGGTCCTAGCTCATGTCCAAGGCACCAAAGCCAGCTAAAAAGTCAATAATCGATACCTAAAACTTGAATTGTACTACTTCTTACTGGCTATTACATCATCATAGAAGCTTCATCTGTGTTCTACTATGGTGCTTTTAGTGTCTCCGCATACCGCAGCACGCGACATAGCTTTGCAGACGATAAGTACAACCGTTTAAGAGAAAAGAGGGGCCAATGTGACGATCTGGCTTTAAGTCGATTCGATAACAAATGACAAAAACGGACTGATTTCTCAGGTTTTTACTACATATGAACACTTTTCACATTCTCCCGTGCAACGCGGCTGCTAGTCCTCCTTTAATGCAGAATCTTAAGGTCCTAGCTCATGTCCAACGCACCAAAGCCAGCTAAAATGTCAATAATCGATACCTAAAACTTGAATTGTACTACTTCTTACTGGCTATTACATCATCTTAGAAGCTTCATCTGTGTTCTACTATGGTGCTTTCAGTGTCTCCGCATACCGCAGCACGCGACAAAGCTTTGCAGACGATAAGTACAACCGTTTCAGAGAGAAGAACGGCCAATGTGACGATCTGGCTTTAAGTCGATTCGATAACAAATGACGAAAACGGACGGATTTCTCAGGTTTTTACTACATATAAACACTTTTCACATTCTCCCGTGCAACTCGGCTGCTAGTCCTCCTTTCATGCAGAATCTTAAGGTCCTAGCTCATGTCCAAGGCACCAAAGCCAGCAAAAAAGTTAATAATCAGTACCTAAAAATTGAATTGTACTACTTCTTACTGGCTATTACATCAACTTAGAAGCTTCATCTGTGTTCTACTATGGTGCTTTTAGTGTCTCCGCATACCGCAGCACGCGACATAGCTTTGCAGACGATAAGTACAGCCGTTTCAGGGAGAAGAGCGGCCAAGTGACGATCTGGCTTTAAGGCGATTCGATAACAAATGACGAAAACGGACGGATTTCTCAGGTTTTTACTTCATATGAACACTTTTCATATTGTCCCGTGCAACTCGGCTGCTAGTCCTCCTTTCATGCAGAATCTTAACATCCTAGCTCATGTCCAAGGCACCAAATCCATCTAAGAAGTCAATAATCGATACCTAAAACTTGAATTGTACTACTTCTTACTGGCTATTACATCGACTTAGAAGCTTCATCTGTGTTCTACTATGGTGATTTTATTGTCTCCGCATACCGCAGCACGCGACATAGCTTTGCAGACGATAAGTACAAAAGTTTCAGAGAGAAGAGCGGCCAATGTGACGATCTGGCTTTAAGTCGATTCGATAACAAATGACGAAAACGGACGGATTTCTCAGGTTTTTACTACATATGAACACTTTTCACATTCTCCCGTGCAACTCGGCTGCTAGTCCTCCTTTCATGCAGAATCTTAAGGTCCTAGCTCATGTCCAAGGCACCAAAGCCAGCTAAAAAGTCAATAATCGATACCAAAAACTTGAATTGTACTACTTCTTACTGGCTATTACATCAACTTAGAAGCTTCATCTGTGTTCTACTATGGTGCTTTTAGTGTCTCCGCATACCGCAGTACGCGACATAGCTTTGCAGACGATAAGTACAACCGTTTCAGAGAGAAGAGCGGCCAATGTGACGATCTGGCTTTAAGTCGATTCGATAACAAATGACGAAAACGGACGGATTTCTCAGGTTTTTACTACATATCAACACATTTCACATTCTCCCGTGCAACGCGGCTGCTAGTCCTCCTTTCATGCAGAATCTTAAGGTCCTAGCTCATGTCCAAGGCTCCAAAGCCAGCTAAAAAGAAAATAATCAGTACCTAAAACTTGAATTGTACTACTTCTTACTGGCCATTACATCAACTTAGAAGCTTCATCTGTGTTCTACTATGGTGCTTTTAGAGTCTCCGCATACCGCAGCACGCGACATAGCTTTGCAGACGATAAGTACAACCGTTTCAGAGAGAAAAGCGGCCAATGTGACGATCTGGCTTTAAGTCGATTCGATAACAAATGACGAAAACGGACGGATTTCTCAGGTTTTTACTACATATGAACACTTTTCACATTCTCCCGTGCAACTCGGCTGCTAGTCCTCCTTTCATGCAGAATCTTAAGGTCCTAGCTCATGTCCAAGGCACCAAAGCCAGCTAAAAAGTCAATAATCAGTACCTAAAAATTGAATTGTACTACTTCTTACTGGCTATTACATCAACTTAGAAGCTTCATCTGTGTTCTACTATGGTGCTTTTAGTGTCTCCGCATACCGCAGCACGCGACATAGCTTTGCAGACGATAAGTACAGCCGTTTCAGAGAGAAGAGCGGCCAAGTGACGATCTGGCTTTTAGGCGATTCGATAACAAATGACGAAAACGGACGGATTTCTCAGGTTTTTACTACATATGAACACTTTTCATATTGTCCCGTGCAACTCGGCTGCTAGTCCTCCTTTCATGCAGAATCTTAACATCCTAGCTCATGTCCAAGGCACCAAATCCATCTAAGAAGTCAATAATCGATACCTAAAACTTGAATTGTACTACTTCTTACTGGCTATTACATCGACTTAGAAGCTTCATCTGTGTTCTACTATGGTGATTTTATTGTCTCCGCATACCGCAGCACGCGACATAGCTTTGCAGACGATAAGTACAAAAGTTTCAGAGAGAAGAGCGGCCAATGTGACGATCTGGCTTTAAGTCGATTCGATAACAAATGACGAAAACGGACGGATTTCTCAGGTTTTTACTACATATGAACACTTTTCACATTCTCCCGTGCAAC
The DNA here is from genome assembly GCF_023897955.1 of Schistocerca gregaria. Lineage (NCBI taxonomy): Eukaryota > Metazoa > Arthropoda > Insecta > Orthoptera > Acrididae > Schistocerca > Schistocerca gregaria. The sequence goes on from NW_026061740.1 coordinate 542,769, forward strand.
TCGGCTGCTAGTCCTCCTTTCATGCAGAATCTTAAGGTCCTAGCTCATGTCCAAGGCACCAAAGCCAGCTAAAAAGTAAATAATCGATACCAAAAACTTGAATTGTACTACTTCTTACTGGCTATTACATCAACTTAGAAGCTTCATCTGTGTTCTACTATGGTGCTTTTAGTGTCTCCGCATACCGCAGCACGCGACATAGCTTTGCAGACGATAAGTACAACCGTTTCAGAGAGAAGAGCGGCCAATGTGACGATCTGGCTTTAAGTCGATTCGATAACAAATGACGAAAACGGACGGATTTCTCAGGTTTTTACTCCATATCAACACATTTCACATTCTCCCGTGCAACGCGGCTGCTAGTCCTCCTTTCATGCAGAATCTTAAGGTCCTAGCTCATGTCCAAGGCTCCAAAGCCAGCTAAAAAGAAAATAATCAGTACCTAAAACTTGAATTGTACTACTTCTTACTGGCCATTACATCAACTTAGAAGCTTCATCTGTGTTCTACTATGGTGCTTTTAGAGTCTCCGCATACCGCAGCACGCGACATAGCTTTGCAGACGATAAGTACAACCGTTTCAGAGAGAAGAGCGGCCAATGTGACGATCTGGCTTTAAGTCGATTCGATAACAAATGACGAAAACGGACGGATTTCTCAGGTTTTTACTACATATGAACACTTTTCACATTCTTCCCTGCAACTCGGCTGCTAGTCCTCCTTTCATGCAGATTCTTAAGGTCCTAGCTCATGTCCAAGGCACCAAAGCCAGCTAAAAACTCAATAATCGATACTTAAAACTTGAATTGTACTACTTCTTACTGGCTATTACATCAACTTAGAAGCTTCAACTGTGTTCTACTATGGTGCTTTTAGTGTCTCCGCATACCGCAGCACGCGACATAGCTTTGCAGACGATAAGAAAAGCCGTTTCTGAGAGAAGAGCGGCCAAGTGACGATCTGGCTTTAAGGCGATTCGATAACAAATGACGAAAACGGACGGATTTCTCTTTTTTTTACTACATAAGAACACTTTTCATATTGTCCCGTGCAACTCGGCTGCTAGTCCTCCTTTCATGCAGAATCTTAACTTCCTAGCTCATGTCCAAGGCACCAAATCCATCGAAGAAGTCAATAATCGATACCTAAAACTTGAATTGTACTACTTCTTACTGGCTATTACATCGACTTAGAAGCTTCATCTGTGTTCTACTATGGTGATTTTATTGTCCCCGCATACCGCAGCACGCGACATAGTTTTGCAGACGATAAGTACAACCGTTTCAGAGAGAAGAGTGGCCAATGTGACGATCTGGCTTTAAGTCGATTCGATAACAAATGACGAAAACGGACGGATTTCTCAGGTTTTTACTACATATGAACACTTTTCACATTCTCCCGTGCAACTCGGCTGCTAGTCCTCCTTTCATGCAGAATCTTGAGGTCCTAGCTCATGTCCAAGGCACCAAAGGCAGCTAAAAAGTCAATAATCGATACATAAAACTTGAATTGTACTACTTCTTACTGGCTATTACATCATCTTAGAAGCTTCATCTGTGTTCTACTATGGTGCTTTCAGTGTCTCCGCATACCGCAGCACGCGACAAAGCTTTCCAGACGATAAGTACAACCGTTTCAGAGAGAAGAGCAGCCAATGTGACGATCTGGCTTTAAGTCGATTCGATAACAAATGACGAAAACGGACGTATTTCTCAGGATTTTACTACATATGAACACATTTCACATTCTCCCGTACAACGCGGCTGCTAGTCCTCCTTTCATGCAGAATCTTAAGGTCCTAGCTCATGTCCAAGGCACCAAAGCCAGCTAAAAAGTCAATAATCGATACCTAAAACTTGAATTGTACTACTTCTTATTGGCTATTACATCAACTTAGAAGCTTCATCTGTGTTCTACTATGGTGCTTTTAGTGTCTCCGCATACCGCATCACGCGACATAGCTTTGCAGGCGATAAGTACAACCGTTTCAGAGAGAAGAGCGGCCAATGTGACGATCGGGCTTTAAGTCGATTCGATAACAAATGACGAAAACGGACGGATTTCTCAGGTTTTTACTACATATCAACGCATTTCACATTCTCCCGTGCAACGCGGCTGCTAGTCCTCCTTTCATGCAGAATCTTAAGGTCCTAGCTCATGTCCAAGGCACCAAAGGCAGCTAAGAAGTCAATAATCGCTACCTAAAACTTGAATTGTACTACTTCTTACTGGCTATTACATCAACTTAGCAGCTTAATCTGTGTTCTACTATAGTGCTTTTAGTGTCTCCGCATACCGCAGCACGCGACATAGCTTTGAAGACGATAAGTACAACCGTTTCAGAGAGAAGAGCGGCCAATGTGACGATCTGGCTTTAAGTCGATTCGATAACAAATGACGAAAACGGACGGATTTCTCAGGTTTTTACTACATATCAACACATTTCACATTCTCCCGTGCAACGCGGCTGCTAGTCCTCCTTTCATGCAGAATCTTAAGGTCCTAGCTCATGTCCAAGGCTCCAAAGCCAGCTAAAAAGAAAATAATCAGTACCTAAAACTTGAATTGTACTACTTCTTACTGGCCATTACATCAACTTAGAAGCTTCATCTGTGTTCTACTATGGTGCTTTTAGAGTCTCCGCATACCGCAGCACGCGACATAGCTTTGCAGACGATAAGTACAACCGTTTCAGAGAGAAGAGCGGCCAATGTGACGATCTGGCTTTAAGTCGATTCGATAACAAATGACGAAAACGGACGGATTTCTCAGGTTTTTACTACATATGAACACTTTTCACATTCTTCCCTGCAACTCGGCTGCTAGTCCTCCTTTCATGCAGATTCTTAAGGTCCTAGCTCATGTCCAAGGCACCAAAGCCAGCTAAAAACTCAATAATCGATACTTAAAACTTGAATTGTACTACTTCTTACTGGCTATTACATCAACTTAGAAGCTTCAACTGTGTTCTACTATGGTGCTTTTAGTGTCTCCGCATACCGCAGCACGCGACATAGCTTTGCAGACGATAAGAAAAGCCGTTTCAGAGAGAAGAGCGGCCAAGTGACGATCTGGCTTTAAGGCGATTCGATAACAAATGACGAAAACGGACGGATTTCTCTTTTTTTTACTACATAAGAACACTTTTCATATTGTCCCGTGCAACTCGGCTGCTAGTCCTCCTTTCATGCAGAATCTTAACTTCCTAGCTCATGTCCAAGGCACCAAATCCATCGAAGAAGTCAATAATCGATACCTAAAACTTGAATTGTACTACTTCTTACTGGCTATTACATCGACTTAGAAGCTTCATCTGTGTTCTACTATGGTGATTTTATTGTCCCCGCATACCGCAGCACGCGACATAGTTTTGCAGACGATAAGTACAACCGTTTCAGAGAGAAGAGCGGCCAATGTGACGATCTGGCTTTAAGTCGATTCGATAACAAATGACGAAAACGGACGGATTTCTCAGGTTTTTACTACATATGAACACTTTTCACATTCTCCCGTGCAACTCGGCTGCTAGTCCTCCTTTCATGCAGAATCTTGAGGTCCTAGCTCATGTCCAAGGCACCAAAGCCAGCTAAAAAGTCAATAATCGATACCTAAAACTTGAATTGTACTACTTCTTACTGGCTATTACATCATCTTAGAAGCTTCATCTGTGTTCTACTATGGTGCTTTCAGTGTCTCCGCATACCGCAGCACGCGACAAAGCTTTCCAGACGATAAGTACAACCGTTTCAGAGAGAAGAGCAGCCAATGTGACGATCTGGCTTTAAGTCGATTCGATAACAAATGACGAAAACGGACGTATTTCTCAGGATTTTACTACATATGAACACATTTCACATTCTCCCGTACAACGCGGCTGCTAGTCCTCCTTTCATGCAGAATCTTAAGGTCCTACCTCATGTCCAAGGCACCAAAGCCAGCTAAAAAGTCAATAATCGATACCTAAAACTTGAATTGTACTACTTCTTACTGGCTATTACATCAACTTAGAAGCTTCATCTGTGTTCTACTATGGTGCTTTTAGTGTCTCCGCATACCGCATCACGCGACATAGCTTTGCAGGCGATAAGTACAACCGTTTCAGAGAGAAGAGCGGCCAATGTGACGATCGGGCTTTAAGTCGATTCGATAACAAATGACGAAAACGGACGGATTTCTCAGGTTTTTACTACATATCAACGCATTTCACATTCTCCCGTGCAACGCGGCTGCTAGTCCTCCTTTCATGCAGAATCTTAAGGTCCTAGCTCATGTCCAAGGCACCAAAGGCAGCTAAGAAGTCAATAATCGCTACCTAAAACTTGAATTGTACTACTTCTTACTGGCTATTACATCAACTTAGAAGCTTAATCTGTGTTCTACTATAGTGCTTTTAGTGTCTCCGCATACCGCAGCACGCGACATAGCTTTGAAGACGATAAGTACAACCGTTTCAGAGAGAAGAGCGGCCAATGTGACGATCTGGCTTTAAGTCGATTCGATAACAAATGACGAAAACGGACGGATTTCTCAGGTTTTTACTACATATGAACACCTTTCACATTCTCCCGTGCAACTCGGCTGCTAGTCCTCCTTTCATGCAGAATCTTTAGGTCCTAGCTCATGCCCAAGGCACCAAAGCCAGCTAAAAAGTCAATAATCCATACCTAAAACTAGAATTGTACTTAATTTTATCCATTGTTTACCAGTGTTTCGTCCGCGACTGTTTTACTTTCGTAAAATAAAGAACAAACCGCCTTCAGTCACAAGTTGTATTTATTTATTGCACTATGCATTTCGAGCCCTGGAGGCTCATCTTCAGGTGCTTTTTAGTGACTTTATTTCATGTGTTTTAGTTGTTTGCCTGTTGATATTACATTTTTGGTTACAACATGGTATATTGTAAATATAAGTTTGACAGCGTTAATAATATGAAAATAACTTACAGTTAACATTGTATACTGTCTGCTTCCGTTGTCCAGTAGGTATACACAATACACATCTTTAATTTTACGGTACATACTGGTATATATAGATATTCACACACTTTTTTGCACATTGTGTTAGCAGAACGTAAACATGCCAAAGATTCTCGTTCATACAGATATTCTACTTCTAAATATAATCGATTTTTAGTACACAGGTAGTATTAAAATAATTATTTGGTACCATGTTGTAGGTTGTCAACTGTTTGTACTATTATAGATTTGATTCCTTAGGAAAAAATAAACTTTTGAAGGTGTAGAAAAAATTGTGGCTGTTAAACTCTGTTTGTTCATTCAACAAGTTTTGAGGATATTTTTCTTTGTGTAGCATTATTTCTAACTGTTCTAGTAGGCTAAGTTTTTTACTGTTGGGTTCTGTGTGAAGTACAGTTAGGCTGTTGTGGATGTTGTCAAGTCTGTGTTTATTAACATACATGTGGTTAGCTATTGTAGATTTTTCAAAATGGTTTAGTCGATAGGCGTCGGTGTGTTCTTTATACCGTGTGTGGAAGGTTCTTCCAGTTTTTCCTATGTAAAATGCAGGGCAACTGTTACATTGTAATTTATATATTCCACTGTGTTGTGTTATTGGCTTGTTTGTGTTCACTGTGTGAGGTAAGTGGTATCCAAGTTTGCTGTTTGTGGAGAAAGATATTTTAATATTGGTTTTTTTGAATAGGTTAGCTATTTTTTGTGATACTGTGCCTAAGTATGGAATGCTTGTGAAGATTTGTTTTGTGTCGGTAGTTATCTTTTCAGTGTTTTTGTGGATGATGTTGGTCTGAGTTTTTTTAGATAGTTTATCAATTGATTTTACAGAGTAACCATTATTTACTGCAATTGTTTTGATAGTATCTATTTCTTGTGTTAGTGCTTTGGGTTTTAAAGGTAATGTATGTGCCCTGTTCAATAATGATCTAAATGCAGCATACTTATGTGTGTTCGGGTGGTATGAAGATTCATGTATTGTGATGTCAGTGTAGGTTGGTTTTCGGTAAATGTACAAGTTATGTTCTTGTTGTTCATTCACAATTGTGAGGTCTAAGAAATTTATGGATTGATTAGTTTCATGTTCTATTGTGAACTTTATTTTATTGTGGAGTGAGTTGAATGATGTGAGGAGTTCTTCAAGTTCATCTTTAGTGCCATCAAATAAGAGTAGTGTGTCATCTACATATCTCTTGTAATATACAATTTTTTGAACAAGCTTATTTTCTCCTTTGAAGAACTTATTCTCTAAGTGGTTGATGAAAATGTCAGCTAGGAAACTTGACATGCAGTTACCCATAGCTAAGCCTTCTTTCTGTTGATAGATTTTATTATTAAATGAAAAGTAGTTGTGGGACAGTACTAGTTCAAGTAGATCTACCAACTCTGTAATCTCTGGTATGGTTAGTTTTTTGTGTGTGATGAGGTTTTCTCTAATAATTTCAATTGTGTCTTTAACAGGTATATTTGTGAACAGGTTGACAATGTCAAATGAGGCAAATCTAGCTTCTCCGGGGATTTTTATGTCTTTGATGAGTGTTGTTAACTCGTGTGCATTTTTTACTGTGTATGTGGTTTCAAAAGTGTAAAATTCTCTGAGGATATTATTTAACAACTGTGAAAGTTTATATGCAGGTGTGTTCTTGGAGTTAACAATTGGTCTAATTGGAGAGTTCTGTTTATGGATCTTTGGCTGTGCTCTGAGTTTGGGGGCAGTGGGATTCATTAATGTGCAAGCTTTTATTTGTTTATCAGACAGCAGGAAGTTACATTGGTTAAGCATTTTCTTCAATTTTTTCTGATATTTAGTGGTTGGATCATGGTTCAGTTCAGTAATGTTATTTTCTGCAAAAAAATTAAGAGTTTTAGTAATGTAATCATTTTTATAAAGGATGACTGTGGAATTTCCTTTATCTGATTTCACAACAAGAGCATCATGTTCATTGAGTTTGTGTTTCAGTTGTTTCAGCACTTTGTTTTCTTCAAAAGTTGGGTTGGAGTGTTGTTTTGCTTTCTTTTCTTCTTTCTGGATAATTTCATTAACTTTATGTGCTAAGACAATCTGTTCATTGTGGTTCAGGTTGGCCATGTCTGCAGCTTTCTTTGTATCAACAATGAGGTTTTTTAAATTATGATGATTAAATTTTGGTTTAATATTGTGTTTAAGACCTTTGTTCAGTAAAGCTTGTTCTGTGTTTGTGAAGCTAATGTTGGTTTCGTTGATAACTCTTTCATAGAAAGTCTGTGTTTTAGAAGTTACATTATTATGGGCACTGTCATATTTTTCTTTAAGGGATTCAGGTTTTTTTGCATGTTTATCAGTTATAGTAGTTCTAACTTTTGTACACAGGGTTGTAACATATTCATCTACATAATACATTTCTAATGGATGGAGTATGCTAGTTAACTCTAATTGTAGGTGGTAAAGAGCTCTATTAAGTTCTTCTTTTTGCTTGTGCTGTAGTTTGATTTCTGCACGTAACCAGTTGTTCTCGAATTTTTTCGTAGCTATTCTGGCTGCTTGTGAACGCCACTTTCTCGTAATGTTAATGTAGTTTGGAATAAAACCATGAGATACACATTCTTTGTTAAATTTGACACTACAAATCACTTTTGTTAGCTTAAGTTTCGCATTTTTAAATGAGTACACTGTTCTTAGTGCCTGGCTGGGCAAATATAACTTAATTTTATCCATTGTTTACCAGTGTTTCGTCCGCGACTGTTTTACTTTCGTAAAATAAAGAACAAACCGCCTTCAGTCACAAGTTGTATTTATTTATTGCACTATGCATTTCGAGCCCTGGAGGCTCATCTTCAGGTGCTTTTTAGTGACTTTATTTCATGTGTTTTAGTTGTTTGCCTGTTGATATTACATTTTTGGTTACAACATGGTATATTGTAAATATAACGAGAATCTTTGGCATGTTTACGTTCTGCTAACACAATGTGCAAAAAAGTGTGTGAATATCTATATATACCAGTATGTACCGTAAAATTAAAGATGTGTATTGTGTATACCTACTGGACAACGGGAGCAGACAGTATACAATGTTAACTGTAAGTTTTTTTCATATTATTAACGCTGTCAAACTTATATTTACAATATACCATGTTGTAACCAAAAATGTAATATCAACAGGCAAACAACTAAAACACATGAAATAAAGTCACTAAAAAGCACCTGAAGATGAGCCTCCAGGGCTCGAAATGCATAGTGCAATAAATAAATACAACTTGTGACTGAAGGCGGTTTGTTCTTTATTTTACGAAAGTAAAACAGTCGCGGACGAAACACTGGTAAACAATGGATAAAATTAAGTTATATTTGCCCAGCCAGGCACTAAGAACAGTGTACTCATTTAAAAATGCGAAACTTAAGCTAACAAAAGTGATTTGTAGTGTCAAATTTAACAAAGAATGTGTATCTCATGGTTTTATTCCAAACTACATTAACATTACGAGAAAGTGGCGTTCACAAGCAGCCAGAATAGCTACGAAAAAATTCGAGAACAACTGGTTACGTGCAGAAATCAAACTACAGCACAAGCAAAAAGAAGAACTTAATAGAGCTCTTTACCACCTACAATTAGAGTTAACTAGCATACTCCATCCATTAGAAATGTATTATGTAGATGAATATGTTACAACCCTGTGTACAAAAGTTAGAACTACTATAACTGATAAACATGCAAAAAAACTTGAATCCCTTAAAGAAAAATATGACAGTGCCCATAATAATGTAACTTCTAAAACACAGACTTTCTATGAAAGAGTTATCAACGAAACCAACATTAGCTTCACAAACACAGAACAAGCTTTACTGAACAAAGGTCTTAAACACAATATTAAACCAAAATTTAATCATCATAATTTAAAAAACCTCATTGTTGATACAAAGAAAGCTGCAGACATGGCCAACCTGAACCACAATGAACAGATTGTCTTAGCACATAAAGTTAATGAAATTATCCAGAAAGAAGAAAAGAAAGCAAAACAACACTCCAACCCAACTTTTGAAGAAAACAAAGTGCAGAAACAACTGAAACACAAACTCAATGAACATGATGCTCTTGTTGTGAAATCAGATAAAGGAAATTCCACAGTCATCCTTTATAAAAATGATTACATTACTAAAACTCTTAATTTTTTTGCAGAAAATAACATTACTGAACTGAACCATGATCCAACCACTAAATATCAGAAAAAATTGAAGAAAATGCTTAACCAATGTAACTTCCTGCTGTCTGATAAACAAATAAAAGCTTGCACATTAATGAATCCCACTGCCCCCAAACTCAGAGCACAGCCAAAGATCCATAAACAGAACTCTCCAATTAGACCAATTGTTAACTCCAAGAACACACCTGCATATAAACTTTCACAGTTGTTAAATAATATCCTCAGAGAATTTTACACTTTTGAAACCACATACACAGTAAAAAATGCACACGAGTTAACAACACTCATCAAAGACATAAAAATCCCCGGAGAAGCTAGATTTGCCTCATTTGACATTGTCAACCTGTTCACAAATATACCTGTTAAAGACACAATTGAAATTATTAGAGAAAACCTCATCACACACAAAAAACTAACCATACCAGAGATTACAGAGTTGGTAGATCTACTTGAACTAGTACTGTCCCACAACTACTTTTCATTTAATAATAAAATCTATCAACAGAAAGAAGGCTTAGCTATGGGTAACTGCATGTCAAGTTTCCTAGCTGACATTTTCATCAACCACTTAGAGAATAAGTTCTTCAAAGGAGAAAATAAGCTTGTTCAAAAAATTGTATATTACAAGAGATATGTAGATGACACACTACTCTTATTTGATGGCACTAAAGATGAACTTGAAGAACTCCTCACATCATTCAACTCACTCCACAATAAAATAAAGTTCACAATAGAACATGAAACTAATCAATCCATAAATTTCTTAGACCTCACAATTGTGAATGAACAACAAGAACATAACTTGTACATTTACCGAAAACCAACCTACACTGACATCACAATACATGAATCTTCATACCACCCGAACACACATAAGTATGCTGCATTTAGATCATTATTGAACAGGGCACATACATTACCTTTAAAACCCAAAGCACTAACACAAGAAATAGATACTATCAAAACAATTGCAGTAAATAATGGTTACTCTGTAAAATCAATTGATAAACTATCTAAAAAAACTCAGACCAACATCATCCACAAAAACACTGAAAAGATAACTACCGACACAAAACAAATCTTCACAAGCATTCCATACTTAGGCACAGTATCACAAAAAATAGCTAACCTATTCAAAAAAACCAATATTAAAATATCTTTCTCCACAAACAGCAAACTTGGATACCACTTACCTCACACAGTGAACACAAACAAGCCAATAACACAACACAGTGGAATATATAAATTACAATGTAACAGTTGCCCTGCATTTTACATAGGAAAAACTGGAAGAACCTTCCACACACGGTATAAAGAACACACCGACGCCTTTCGACTAAACCATTTTGAAAAATCTACAATAGCTAACCACATGTATGTTAATAAACACAGACTTGACAACATCCACAACAGCCTAACTGTACTTCACACAGAACCCAACAGTAAAAAACTTAGCCTACTAGAACAGTTAGAAATAATGCTACACAAAGAAAAATATCCTCAAAACTTGTTGAATGAACAAACAGAGTTTAACAGCCACAATTTTTTCTACACCTTCAAAAGTTTATTTTTTCCTAAGGAATCAAATCTATAATAGTACAAACAGTTGACAACCTACAACATGGTACCAAATAATTATTTTAATAATACCTGTGTACTAAAAATCGATTATATTTAGAAGTAGAATATCTGTATGAACGAGAATCTTTGGCATGTTTACGTTCTGCTAACACAATGTGCAAAAAAGTGTGTGAATATCTATATATACCAGTATGTACCGTAAAATTAAAGATGTGTATTGTGTATACCTACTGGACAACGGAAGCAGACAGTATACAATGTTAACTGTAAGTTTTTTTCATATTATTAACGCTGTCAAACTTATATTTACAATATACCATGTTGTAACCAAAAATGTAATATCAACAGGCAAACAACTAAAACACATGAAATAAAGTCACTAAAAAGCACCTGAAGATGAGCCTCCAGGGCTCGAAATGCATAGTGCAATAAATAAATACAACTTGTGACTGAAGGCGGTTTGTTCTTTATTTTACGAAAGTAAAACAGTCGCGGACGAAACACTGGTAAACAATGGATAAAATTAAGTTATATTTGCCCAGCCAGGCACTAAGAACAGTGTACTCATTTAAAAATGCGAAACTTAAGCTAACAAAAGTGATTTGTAGTGTCAAATTTAACAAAGAATGTGTATCTCATGGTTTTATTCCAAACTACATTAACATTACGAGAAAGTGGCGTTCACAAGCAGCCAGAATAGCTACGAAAAAATTCGAGAACAACTGGTTACGTGCAGAAATCAAACTACAGCACAAGCAAAAAGAAGAACTTAATAGAGCTCTTTACCACCTACAATTAGAGTTAACTAGCATACTCCATCCATTAGAAATGTATTATGTAGATGAATATGTTACAACCCTGTGTACAAAAGTTAGAACTACTATAACTGATAAACATGCAAAAAAACTTGAATCCCTTAAAGAAAAATATGACAGTGCCCATAATAATGTAACTTCTAAAACACAGACTTTCTATGAAAGAGTTATCAACGAAACCAACATTAGCTTCACAAACACAGAACAAGCTTTACTGAACAAAGGTCTTAAACACAATATTAAACCAAAATTTAATCATCATAATTTAAAAAACCTCATTGTTGATACAAAGAAAGCTGCAGACATGGCCAACCTGAACCACAATGAACAGATTGTCTTAGCACATAAAGTTAATGAAATTATCCAGAAAGAAGAAAAGAAAGCAAAACAACACTCCAACCCAACTTTTGAAGAAAACAAAGTGCTGAAACAACTGAAACACAAACTCAATGAACATGATGCTCTTGTTGTGAAATCAGATAAAGGAAATTCCACAGTCATCCTTTATAAAAATGATTACATTACTAAAACTCTTAATTTTTTTGCAGAAAATAACATTACTGAACTGAACCATGATCCAACCACTAAATATCAGAAAAAATTGAAGAAAATGCTTAACCAATGTAACTTCCTGCTGTCTGATAAACAAATAAAAGCTTGCACATTAATGAATCCCACTGCCCCCAAACTCAGAGCACAGCCAAAGATCCATAAACAGAACTCTCCAATTAGACCAATTGTTAACTCCAAGAACACACCTGCATATAAACTTTCACAGTTGTTAAATAATATCCTCAGAGAATTTTACACTTTTGAAACCACATACACAGTAAAAAATGCACACGAGTTAACAACACTCATCAAAGACATAAAAATCCCCGGAGAAGCTAGATTTGCCTCATTTGACATTGTCAACCTGTTCACAAATATACCTGTTAAAGACACAATTGAAATTATTAGAGAAAACCTCATCACACACAAAAAACTAACCATACCAGAGATTACAGAGTTGGTAGATCTACTTGAACTAGTACTGTCCCACAACTACTTTTCATTTAATAATAAAATCTATCAACAGAAAGAAGGCTTAGCTATGGGTAACTGCATGTCAAGTTTCCTAGCTGACATTTTCATCAACCACTTAGAGAATAAGTTCTTCAAAGGAGAAAATAAGCTTGTTCAAAAAATTGTATATTACAAGAGATATGTAGATGACACACTACTCTTATTTGATGGCACTAAAGATGAACTTGAAGAACTCCTCACATCATTCAACTCACTCCACAATAAAATAAAGTTCACAATAGAACATGAAACTAATCAATCCATAAATTTCTTAGACCTCACAATTGTGAATGAACAACAAGAACATAACTTGTACATTTACCGAAAACCAACCTACACTGACATCACAATACATGAATCTTCATACCACCCGAACACACATAAGTATGCTGCATTTAGATCATTATTGAACAGGGCACATACATTACCTTTAAAACCCAAAGCACTAACACAAGAAATAGATACTATCAAAACAATTGCAGTAAATAATGGTTACTCTGTAAAATCAATTGATAAACTATCTAAAAAAACTCAGACCACCATCATCCACAAAAACACTGAAAAGATAACTACCGACACAAAACAAATCTTCACAAGCATTCCATACTTAGGCACAGTATCACAAAAAATAGCTAACCTATTCAAAAAAACCAATATTAAAATATCTTTCTCCACAAACAGCAAACTTGGATACCACTTACCTCACACAGTGAACACAAACAAGCCAATAACACAACATAGTGGAATATATAAATTACAATGTAACAGTTGCCCTGCATTTTACATAGGAAAAACTGGAAGAACCTTCCACACACGGTATAAAGAACACACCGACGCCTTTCGACTAAACCATTTTGAAAAATCTACAATAGCTAACCACATGTATGTAAATAAACACAGACTTGACAACATCCACAACAGCCTAACTGTACTTCACACAGAACCCAACAGTAAAAAACTTAGCCTACTAGAACAGTTAGAAATAATGCTACACAAAGAAAAATATCCTCAAAACTTGTTGAATGAACAAACAGAGTTTAACAGCCACAATTTTTTCTACACCTTCAAAAGTTTATTTTTTCCTAAGGAATCAAATCTATAATAGTACAAACAGTTGACAACCTACAACATGGTACCAAATAATTATTTTAATACTACCTGTGTACTAAAAATCGATTATATTTAGAAGTAGAATATCTGTATGAACGAGAATCTTTGGCATGTTTACGTTCTGCTAACACAATGTGCAAAAAAGTGTGTGAATATCTATATATACCAGTATGTACCGTAAAATTAAAGATGTGTATTGTGTATACCTACTGGACAACGGAAGCAGACAGTATACAATGTTAACTGTAAGTTATTTTCATATTATTAACGCTGTCAAACTTATATTTACAATATACCATGTTGTAACCAAAAATGTAATATCAACAGGCAAACAACTAAAACACATGAAATAAAGTCACTAAAAAGCACCTGAAGATGAGCCTCCAGGGCTCGAAATGCATAGTGCAATAAATAAATACAACTTGTGACTGAAGGCGGTTTGTTCTTTATTTTACGAAAGTAAAACAGTCGCGGACGAAACACTGGTAAACAATGGATAAAATTAAGTTATATTTGCCCAGCCAGGCACTAAGAACAGTGTACTCATTTAAAAATGCGAAACTTAAGCTAACAAAAGTGATTTGTAGTGTCAAATTTAACAAAGAATGTGTATCTCATGGTTTTATTCCAAACTACATTAACATTACGAGAAAGTGGCGTTCACAAGCAGCCAGAATAGCTACGAAAAAATTCGAGAACAACTGGTTACGTGCAGAAATCAAACTACAGCACAAGCAAAAAGAAGAACTTAATAGAGCTCTTTACCACCTACAATTAGAGTTAACTAGCATACTCCATCCATTAGAAATGTATTATGTAGATGAATATGTTACAACCCTGTGTACAAAAGTTAGAACTACTATAACTGATAAACATGCAAAAAAACTTGAATCCCTTAAAGAAAAATATGACAGTGCCCATAATAATGTAACTTCTAAAACACAGACTTTCTATGAAAGAGTTATCAACGAAACCAACATTAGCTTCACAAACACAGAACAAGCTTTACTGAACAAAGGTCTTAAACACAATATTAAACCAAAATTTAATCATCATAATTTAAAAAACCTCATTGTTGATACAAAGAAAGCTGCAGACATGGCCAACCTGAACCACAATGAACAGATTGTCTTAGCACATAAAGTTAATGAAATTATCCAGAAAGAAGAAAAGAAAGCAAAACAACACTCCAACCCAACTTTTGAAGAAAACAAAGTGCAGAAACAACTGAAACACAAACTCAATGAACATGATGCTCTTGTTGTGAAATCAGATAAAGGAAATTCCACAGTCATCCTTTATAAAAATGATTACATTACTAAAACTCTTAATTTTTTTGCAGAAAATAACATTACTGAACTGAACCATGATCCAACCACTAAATATCAGAAAAAATTGAAGAAAATGCTTAACCAATGTAACTTCCTGCTGTCTGATAAACAAATAAAAGCTTGCACATTAATGAATCCCACTGCCCCCAAACTCAGAGCACAGCCAAAGATCCATAAACAGAACTCTCCAATTAGACCAATTGTTAACTCCAAGAACACACCTGCATATAAACTTTCACAGTTGTTAAATAATATCCTCAGAGAATTTTACACTTTTGAAACCACATACACAGTAAAAAATGCACACGAGTTAACAACACTCATCAAAGACATAAAAATCCCCGGAGAAGCTAGATTTGCCTCATTTGACATTGTCAACCTGTTCACAAATATACCTGTTAAAGACACAATTGAAATTATTAGAGAAAACCTCATCACACACAAAAAACTAACCATACCAGAGATTACAGAGTTGGTAGATCTACTTGAACTAGTACTGTCCCACAACTACTTTTCATTTAATAATAAAATCTATCAACAGAAAGAAGGCTTAGCTATGGGTAACTGCATGTCAAGTTTCCTAGCTGACATTTTCATCAACCACTTAGAGAATAAGTTCTTCAAAGGAGAAAATAAGCTTGTTCAAAAAATTGTATATTACAAGAGATATGTAGATGACACACTACTCTTATTTGATGGCACTAAAGATGAACTTGAAGAACTCCTCACATCATTCAACTCACTCCACAATAAAATAAAGTTCACAATAGAACATGAAACTAATCAATCCATAAATTTCTTAGACCTCACAATTGTGAATGAACAACAAGAACATAACTTGTACATTTACCGAAAACCAACCTACACTGACATCACAATACATGAATCTTCATACCACCCGAACACACATAAGTATGCTGCATTTAGATCATTATTGAACAGGGCACATACATTACCTTTAAAACCCAAAGCACTAACACAAGAAATAGATACTATCAAAACAATTGCAGTAAATAATGGTTACTCTGTAAAATCAATTGATAAACTATCTAAAAAAACTCAGACCAACATCATCCACAAAAACACTGAAAAGATAACTACCGACACAAAACAAATCTTCACAAGCATTCCATACTTAGGCACAGTATCACAAAAAATAGCTAACCTATTCAAAAAAACCAATATTAAAATATCTTTCTCCACAAACAGCAAACTTGGATACCACTTACCTCACACAGTGAACACAAACAAGCCAATAACACAACACAGTGGAATATATAAATTACAATGTAACAGTTGCCCTGCATTTTACATAGGAAAAACTGGAAGAACCTTCCACACACGGTATAAAGAACACACCGACGCCTTTCGACTAAACCATTTTGAAAAATCTACAATAGCTAACCACATGTATGTTAATAAACACAGACTTGACAACATCCACAACAGCCTAACTGTACTTCACACAGAACCCAACAGTAAAAAACTTAGCCTACTAGAACAGTTAGAAATAATGCTACACAAAGAAAAATATCCTCAAAACTTGTTGAATGAACAAACAGAGTTTAACAGCCACAATTTTTTCTACACCTTCAAAAGTTTATTTTTTCCTAAGGAATCAAATCTATAATAGTACAAACAGTTGACAACCTACAACATGGTACCAAATAATTATTTTAATACTACCTGTGTACTAAAAATCGATTATATTTAGAAGTAGAATATCTGTATGAACGAGAATCTTTGGCATGTTTACGTTCTGCTAACACAATGTGCAAAAAAGTGTGTGAATATCTATATATACCAGTATGTACCGTAAAATTAAAGATGTGTATTGTGTATACCTACTGGACAACGGAAGCAGACAGTATACAATGTTAACTGTAAGTTATTTTCATATTATTAACGCTGTCAAACTTATATTTACAATATACCATGTTGTAACCAAAAATGTAATATCAACAGGCAAACAACTAAAACACATGAAATAAAGTCACTAAAAAGCACCTGAAGATGAGCCTCCAGGGCTCGAAATGCATAGTGCAATAAATAAATACAACTTGTGACTGAAGGCGGTTTGTTCTTTATTTTACGAAAGTAAAACAGTCGCGGACGAAACACTGGTAAACAATGGATAAAATTAAGTTATATTTGCCCAGCCAGGCACTAAGAACAGTGTACTCATTTAAAAATGCGAAACTTAAGCTAACAAAAGTGATTTGTAGTGTCAAATTTAACAAAGAATGTGTATCTCATGGTTTTATTCCAAACTACATTAACATTACGAGAAAGTGGCGTTCACAAGCAGCCAGAATAGCTACGAAAAAATTCGAGAACAACTGGTTACGTGCAGAAATCAAACTACAGCACAAGCAAAAAGAAGAAATTAATAGAGCTCTTTACCACCTACAATTAGAGTTAACTAGCATACTCCATCCATTAGAAATGTATTATGTAGATGAATATGTTACAACCCTGTGTACAAAAGTTAGAACTACTATAACTGATAAACATGCAAAAAAACTTGAATCCCTTAAAGAAAAATATGACAGTGCCCATAATAATGTAACTTCTAAAACACAGACTTTCTATGAAAGAGTTATCAACGAAACCAACATTAGCATCACAAACACAGAACAAGCTTTACTGAACAAAGGTCTTAAACACAATATTAAACCAAAATTTAATCATCATAATTTAAAAAACCTCATTGTTGATACAAAGAAAGCTGCAGACATGGCCAACCTGAACCACAATGAACAGATTGTCTTAGCACATAAAGTTAATGAAATTATCCAGAAAGAAGAAAAGAAAGCAAAACAACACTCCAACCCAACTTTTGAAGAAAACAAAGTGCTGAAACAACTGAAACACAAACTCAATGAACATGATGCTCTTGTTGTGAAATCAGATAAAGGAAATTCCACAGTCATCCTTTATAAAAATGATTACATTACTAAAACTCTTAATTTTTTTGCAGAAAATAACATTACTGAACTGAACCATGATCCAACCACTAAATATCAGAAAAAATTGAAGAAAATGCTTAACCAATGTAACTTCCTGCTGTCTGATAAACAAATAAAAGCTTGCACATTAATGAATCCCACTGCCCCCAAACTCAGAGCACAGCCAAAGATCCATAAACAGAACTCTCCAATTAGACCAATTGTTAACTCCAAGAACACACCTGCATATAAACTTTCACAGTTGTTAAATAATATCCTCAGAGAATTTTACACTTTTGAAACCACATACACAGTAAAAAATGCACACGAGTTAACAACACTCATCAAAGACATAAAAATCCCCGGAGAAGCTAGATTTGCCTCATTTGACATTGTCAACCTGTTCACAAATATACCTGTTAAAGACACAATTGAAATTATTAGAGAAAACCTCATCACACACAAAAAACTAACCATACCAGAGATTACAGAGTTGGTAGATCTACTTGAACTAGTACTGTCCCACAACTACTTTTCATTTAATAATAAAATCTATCAACAGAAAGAAGGCTTAGCTATGGGTAACTGCATGTCAAGTTTCCTAGCTGACATTTTCATCAACCACTTAGAGAATAAGTTCTTCAAAGGAGAAAATAAGCTTGTTCAAAAAATTGTATATTACAAGAGATATGTAGATGACACACTACTCTTATTTGATGGCACTAAAGATGAACTTGAAGAACTCCTCACATCATTCAACTCACTCCACAATAAAATAAAGTTCACAATAGAACATGAAACTAATCAATCCATAAATTTCTTAGACCTCACAATTGTGAATGAACAACAAGAACATAACTTGTACATTTACCGAAAACCAACCTACACTGACATCACAATACATGAATCTTCATACCACCCGAACACACATAAGTATGCTGCATTTAGATCATTATTGAACAGGGCACATACATTACCTTTAAAACCCAAAGCACTAACACAAGAAATAGATACTATCAAAACAATTGCAGTAAATAATGGTTACTCTGTAAAATCAATTGATAAACTATCTAAAAAAACTCAGACCAACATCATCCACAAAAACACTGAAAAGATAACTACCGACACAAAACAAATCTTCACAAGCACTCCATACTTAGGCACAGTATCACAAAAAATAGCTAACCTATTCAAAAAAACCAATATTAAAATATCTTTCTCCACAAACAGCAAACTTGGATACCACTTACCTCACACAGTGAACACAAACAAGCCAATAACACAACACAGTGGAATATATAAATTACAATGTAACAGTTGCCCTGCATTTTACATAGGAAAAACTGGAAGAACCTTCCACACACGGTATAAAGAACACACCGACGCCTTTCGACTAAACCATTTTGAAAAATCTACAATAGCTAACCACATGTATGTTAATAAACACAGACTTGACAACATCCACAACAGCCTAACTGTACTTCACACAGAACCCAACAGTAAAAAACTTAGCCTACTAGAACAGTTAGAAATAATGCTACACAAAGAAAAATATCCTCAAAACTTGTTGAATGAACAAACAGAGTTTAACAGCCACAATTTTTTCTACACCTTCAAAAGTTTATTTTTTCCTAAGGAATCAAATCTATAATAGTACAAACAGTTGACAACCTACAACATGGTACCAAATAATTATTTTAATACTACCTGTGTACTAAAAATCGATTATATTTAGAAGTAGAATATCTGTATGAACGAGAATCTTTGGCATGTTTACGTTCTGCTAACACAATGTGCAAAAAAGTGTGTGAATATCTATATATACCAGTATGTACCGTAAAATTAAAGATGTGTATTGTGTATACCTACTGGACAACGGAAGCAGACAGTATACAATGTTAACTGTAAGTTATTTTCATATTATTAACGCTGTCAAACTTATATTTACAATATACCATGTTGTAACCAAAAATGTAATATCAACAGGCAAACAACTAAAACACATGAAATAAAGTCACTAAAAAGCACCTGAAGATGAGCCTCCAGGGCTCGAAATGCATAGTGCAATAAATAAATACAACTTGTGACTGAAGGCGGTTTGTTCTTTATTTTACGAAAGTAAAACAGTCGCGGACGAAACACTGGTAAACAATGGATAAAATTAAGTTATATTTGCCCAGCCAGGCACTAAGAACAGTGTACTCATTTAAAAATGCGAAACTTAAGCTAACAAAAGTGATTTGTAGTGTCAAATTTAACAAAGAATGTGTATCTCATGGTTTTATTCCAAACTACATTAACATTACGAGAAAGTGGCGTTCACAAGCAGCCAGAATAGCTACGAAAAAATTCGAGAACAACTGGTTACGTGCAGAAATCAAACTACAGCACAAGAAAAAAGAAGAACTTAATAGAGCTCTTTACCACCTACAATTAGAGTTAACTAGCATACTCCATCCATTAGAAATGTATTATGTAGATGAATATGTTACAACCCTGTGTACAAAAGTTAGAACTACTATAACTGATAAACATGCAAAAAAACTTGAATCCCTTAAAGAAAAATATGACAGTGCCCATAATAATGTAACTTCTAAAACACAGACTTTCTATGAAAGAGTTATCAACGAAACCAACATTAGCTTCACAAACACAGAACAAGCTTTACTGAACAAAGGTCTTAAACACAATATTAAACCAAAATTTAATCATCATAATTTAAAAAACCTCATTGTTGATACAAAGAAAGCTGCAGACATGGCCAACCTGAACCACAATGAACAGATTGTCTTAGCACATAAAGTTAATGAAATTATCCAGAAAGAAGAAAAGAAAGCAAAACAACACTCCAACCCAACTTTTGAAGAAAACAAAGTGCTGAAACAACTGAAACACAAACTCAATGAACATGATGCTCTTGTTGTGAAATCAGATAAAGGAAATTCCACAGTCATCCTTTATAAAAATGATTACATTACTAAAACTCTTAATTTTTTTGCAGAAAATAACATTACTGAACTGAACCATGATCCAACCACTAAATATCAGAAAAAATTGAAGAAAATGCTTAACCAATGTAACTTCCTGCTGTCTGATAAACAAATAAAAGCTTGCACATTAATGAATCCCACTGCCCCCAAACTCAGAGCACAGCCAAAGATCCATAAACAGAACTCTCCAATTAGACCAATTGTTAACTCCAAGAACACACCTGCATATAAACTTTCACAGTTGTTAAATAATACCCTCAGAGAATTTTACACTTTTGAAACCACATACACAGTAAAAAATGCACACGAGTTAACAACACTCATCAAAGACATAAAAATCCCCGGAGAAGCTAGATTTGCCTCATTTGACATTGTCAACCTGTTCACAAATATACCTGTTAAAGACACAATTGAAATTATTAGAGAAAACCTCATCACACACAAAAAACTAACCATACCAGAGATTACAGAGTTGGTAGATCTACTTGAACTAGTACTGTCCCACAACTACTTTTCATTTAATAATAAAATCTATCAACAGAAAGAAGGCTTAGCTATGGGTAACTGCATGTCAAGTTTCCTAGCTGACATTTTCATCAACCACTTAGAGAATAAGTTCTTCAAAGGAGAAAATAAGCTTGTTCAAAAAATTGTATATTACAAGAGATATGTAGATGACACACTACTCTTATTTGATGGCACTAAAGATGAACTTGAAGAACTCCTCACATCATTCAACTCACTCCACAATAAAATAAAGTTCACAATAGAACATGAAACTAATCAATCCATAAATTTCTTAGACCTCACAATTGTGAATGAACAACAAGAACATAACTTGTACATTTACCGAAAACCAACCTACACTGACATCACAATACATGAAACTTCATACCACCCGAACACACATAAGTATGCTGCATTTAGATCATTATTGAACAGGGCACATACATTACCTTTAAAACCCAAAGCACTAACACAAGAAATAGATACTATCAAAACAATTGCAGTAAATAATGGTTACTCTGTAAAATCAATTGATAAACTATCTAAAAAAACTCAGACCAACATCATCCACAAAAACACTGAAAAGATAACTACCGACACAAAACAAATCTTCACAAGCATTCCATACTTAGGCACAGTATCACAAAAAATAGCTAACCTATTCAAAAAAACCAATATTAAAATATCTTTCTCCACAAACAGCAAACTTGGATACCACTTACCTCACACAGTGAACACAAACAAGCCAATAACACAACACAGTGGAATATATAAATTACAATGTAACAGTTGCCCTGCATTTTACATAGGAAAAACTGGAAGAACCTTCCACACACGGTATAAAGAACACACCGACGCCTTTCGACTAAACCATTTTGAAAAATCTACAATAGCTAACCACATGTATGTTAATAAACACAGACTTGACAACATCCACAACAGCCTAACTGTACTTCACACAGAACCCAACAGTAAAAAACTTAGCCTACTAGAACAGTTAGAAATAATGCTACACAAAGAAAAATATCCTCAAAACTTGTTGAATGAACAAACAGAGTTTAACAGCCACAATTTTTTCTACACCTTCAAAAGTTTATTTTTTCCTAAGGAATCAAATCTATAATAGTACAAACAGTTGACAACCTACAACATGGTACCAAATAATTATTTTAATACTACCTGTGTACTAAAAATCGATTATATTTAGAAGTAGAATATCTGTATGAACGAGAATCTTTGGCATGTTTACGTTCTGCTAACACAATGTGCAAAAAAGTGTGTGAATATCTATATATACCAGTATGTACTGTAAAATTAAAGATGTGTATTGTGTATACCTACTGGACAACGGAAGCAGACAGTATACAATGTTAACTGTAAGTTATTTTCATATTATTAACGCTGTCAAACTTATATTTACAATATACCATGTTGTAACCAAAAATGTAATATCAACAGGCAAACAACTAAAACACATGAAATAAAGTCACTAAAAAGCACCTGAAGATGAGCCTCCAGGGCTCGAAATGCATAGTGCAATAAATAAATACAACTTGTGACTGAAGGCGGTAGAATTGTACTACTTCTTATTGTCTATTACATCAACTTAGAAGCTTCATCTGTGTTGTACTATGTTGATTTTAGTGTCTCCGCATACCGCAGCACGCGACATAGCTTTGCAGACGATAAGTACAACCGTTTCAGAGAGAAGAGCGGCCAATGTGACGATCTGGCTTTAAGTCGATTCGATAACAAATGACGAAAACGGACGGATTTCTCAGGTTTTTACTACATATGAACACTTTTCACATTCTCCCCTGCAACTCGGCTGCTAGTCCTCCTTTCATGCAGAATCTTAAGGTCCTAGCTCATGTCCAAGGCACCAAAGCCAGCTAAAAAGTCAATAATCGATAACTAAAACTTGAATTGTACTACTTCTTACTGGCTATTACATCAACTTAGAAGCTTCATCTGTGTTCTACTATGGTGCTTTTAGTGTCTCCGCATACCGCAGCACGCGTAATAGCTTTGAAGACGATAAGTACAACCGTTTCAGAGAGAAGACCGGCCAATGTGACGATCTGGCTGTAAGTCGATTCGATAACAAATGACGAAAACGGACGGATTTCTCAGGTTTTTACTACATATGAATACTTTTCACATTCTCCCGTGCAACTCGGCTGCTAGTCCTCCTTTAATGCAGAATCTTAAGGTCCTAGCTCATGTCCAAGGCACCAAAGCCAGCTAAAAAGTCAATTATCGATACCTAAAACTTGAATTGTACTACTTCTTACTGGCTATTACATCAACTTAGAAGCTTCATCTGTGTTCTACTATGGTGATTTTATTGTCTCCGCATACCGCAGCACGCGACATAGCTTTGAAGACGATAAGTACAACCGTTTCAGAGAGAAGAGCGGCCAATGTGACGATCGGGCTTTAAGTCGATTCGATAACAAATGACGAAAACGGACGGATTTCTCAGGTTTCTACTACATATGAACACTTTTCACATTCTCCCGTGCAACGCGGCTGCTAGTCCTCCTTTCATGCAGAATCTTAAGGTCCTAGCTCATGTCCAAGGCACCAAAGCCAGCTAAAAAGTCAATAATCGAAACCTAAAACTTGAATTGTACTACTTCTTACTGGCTATCACATCAACTTAGAGGCTTCATCTGTGTTCTACCATGGTGATTTTAGTGTCTCCACATACCGCAGCACGCGACATAGCTTTGCAGACGATAATTACAACCGTTTCAGAGAAAAGAGGGGCCAATGTGACGATCTGGCTTTAAGTCGATTCGATAACAAATGACGAAAACGGACGGATTTCTCAGGTTTTTACTACATATGAACACTTTTCATATTCTCCCGTGCAACTCGGGTGCTAGTCCTCCTTTTGATGCAGAATCTTAAGGTCGTAGCTCATGTCCAAAGCACCAAAGAAAGCTAAGAAATCAATAATCGATACCTAAAACTTGAATTGTACTACTTCTTACTGGCTATTACATCAACTTAGAAGCTTCATCTGTGTTCTACTATGGTGCTTTTAGTGTCTCCGCATACCGCAGCACGCGACATAGCTTTGAAGACGATAAGTACAACCGTTTCAGAGAAAGGGAGCGGCCAATGAGACGATCTGGCTTTAAGTCGATTCGATAACAAATGACGAAAACGGACGGATTTCTCAGGTTTTTACTACATATGAATACTTTTCACATTCTCCTGTGCAACTCATCTGCTAGTCCTCCTTTAATGCAGAATCTTAAGGTCCTAGCTCATGACCAACGCACCAAAGCCAGGTAAAAAGTCAATAATCGATACCTAAAACTTGAATTGTACTACTTCTTACTGGCTATTACATCAACTTAGAAGCTTCATCTGTGTTTTACTATGGTGCTTTTAGTGTCTCCGCATACCGCAGCACGCGACATAGCTTTGCAGACGATAAGTACAATCGTTTCAGACAGAAGAGCGGCCAATGTGCCGATCTGGCTTTAAGTCGATTCGATAACAAATGACGAAAACGGACGGATTTCTCAGGTTTCTACTACATATGAACACTTTTCACATACTCCTATCCAACGCGGCTGCTAGTCCTCATTTCATGCAGAATCTTAAGGTCCTAGCTCATGTCCAAGGCACCAAAGCCAGCTAAAAAGTCAATAATCGATACCTAAAACTTGAATTGTACTACTTCTTACTGGCTATTACATCATCATAGAAGCTTCATCTGTGTTCTACTATGGTGCTTTTAGTGTCTCCGCATACCGTAGCACTCGACATAGCTTTGCAGACGATAAGTACAACCGTTTCAGAGAGAAGAGCGGCCAATGTGACGATCTGGCTTTAAGTCGATTCGATAACAAATGACGAAAAAGGACGGATTTCTCAGGTTTTTACTACATATGAACACTTTTCACATTCTCCCGTGCAACTCGGCTGCTCGTCCTCCTTTCATGCAGAATCTTAAGGTCCTAGCTCATGTCCAAGTCACCAAAGCCAGCTAAAAATTCAATAATCAGTACCTAAAACTTGAATTGTACTACTTCTTACTGGCTATTACATCGACTTAGAAGCTTCATCTGTGTTCTACTATGGTAATTTTGTTGTCTCCGCATACCGCAGCACGCGACATAGCTTTGAAGACGATAACTACAACCGTTTCAGAGAGAAGAGCGGCCAATTTGACGATTTGGCTTTAAGTCGATTCGATAACAAATGACGAAAATGGACGGATTTCTAAGGTTTTTACTACATATGAACACTTTTCACAGTCTCCCGTGCAACTCGGCTGCTAGTCCTCCTTTCATGCAGAATCTTAAGGTCCTAGCTCATGTCCAAGGCACCAAAGCCAGCTAAAAAGTCAATAACCGATACCTACAACTTGAATTGTACTACTTCTTACTGGCTATTACATCATCTTAGGAGCTTCATCTGTGTTCTACTATGGTGCTTTTAGTGTCTCCGCATACCGCAGCACGCGACATAGCTTTGCAGACGATAAATACAACCGTTTCAGAGAGAAGAGCGGCCAATGTGACGATCTGGCTTTAAGTCGATTCGATAACAAATGACGAAAACGGACGGATTTCTCAGGTTTTTACTACATATGAAAACTTTTCACATTCTCTCGTGCAACTCGGCTGCTAGTCCTCCTTTCGTGCAGAATCTTAAGGTCCTAGCTCATGTCCAAGGCACCAAAGCCAGCTAAAAGGTCAATATTCATTACCTAAAACTTGAATTGTACTACTTCTTACTGGCTATTACATCATCTTAGGAGCTTCATCTGTGTTCTACTATGGTGCTTTTAGTGTCTCCGAATACCGCAGTACGCGACATAGCTTTGCAGACGATACGTACAACCGTTTCAGTGAGAAGAGCGGCCAATGTGACGATTTGGCTTTAAGTCGATTCGATAGCAAACGACGAAAACGGACGGATTTCTCAGGTTTTTACTACATCTGAACACTTTTCACATTCTCCCGTGCAACTCGGCTGCTAGTCCTCCTTTCATGCAGAATGTTAAGGTCCTAGCTCATGTGCAAGGCACCAAAGCCAGCTAAAAAGTCAATAATCGATACCTAATACTTGAATTGTACTACTTCTTACTGGCTACTACATCAACTTAGAAGCTTCATCTGTGTTCTACTATGGTGCTTTTAGAGTCTCCGCATACCGCAGCACGCGACATAGCTTTGCAGACGATAAGTACAACCGTTTCAGAGAGAAGAGCGGCCAATGTGACGATCTGGCATTAAGTCGATTCGATAACAAATGACGAAAACGGACGGATTTCTCAGGTTTTTACTACATATGAACACTTTTCACATTCTCCTATCCAACGCGGCTGCTAGTCCTCCTTTCATGCAGAATCTTAAGGTCCTAGCTCATGTCCAAGGCACCAAAGCCAGCTAAAAAGTCAATAATCGATACCTAAAACTTGAATTGTACTACTTCTTACTGGCTATTACATCATCATAGAAGCTTCATCTGTGTTCTACTATTGTGCTTTTAGTGTCTCCGCATACCGCAGCACGCGACTTAGCTTTGCAGACGATAAGTACAACCGTTTCAGAGAGAAGAGCGGCCAATGTGACGATCTGGCTTTAAGTCGATTCGATAACAAATGACGAAAACGGACGGATTTCTCAGGTTTTTACTACATATGAACACTTTTCACATTCTCCCGTGCAACTCGGCTGCTCGTCCTCCTTTCATGCAGAATCTTAAGGTCCTAGCTCATGTCCAAGGCACCAAAGAAAGCTAAAAAGTCAATAATCAGTACCTAAAACTTTAATTGTACTACTTCTTACTGGCTATTACATCGACTTAGAAGCTTCATCTGTGTTCTACTATGGTGATTTTATTGTCTCCGCATACCGCAGCACGCGACATAGCTTTGAAGACGATAAGTACAACCGTTTCAGAGAGAAGAGCGGCCAATGTGACGATCGGGCTTTAAGTCGATTCGATAACAAATGACGAAAACTGACGGATTTCTCAGGTTTCTACTACATATGAACACATTTCACATTCTCCCGTGCAACGCGGCTGCTAGTCCTCCTTTAATGCAGAATCTTATGGTCCTAGCTCATGTCCAAGGCACCAAAGCCAGCTAAAAAGTCAATAATCGATACCTAAAACTTGAATTGTACTACTTCTTACTGGCTATTACATCAACTTAGAAGCTTCATCTGTGTTCTACAACGGTGCTTTTAGTTTCTCCGCATACCGCAGCACGCGACATAGTTTTGCAGACGATAAGTACAACCGTTTCAGACAGAAGAGCGGCCAATGTGACTATCTGGCTTTAAGTCGATTCGATAACAAATGACGAAAACGGACGGATTTCTCAGGTTTTTACTACATATGAACACTTTTCACATTGTCCCGTGCAACTCGGCTGCTAGTCCTCCTTTTGATGCAGCATCTTAAGGTCGTAGCTCATGTCCAAGGCACCAAAGCCAGCTAAAAAATCAATAATCGATACATAAAACTTGAATTGTACTACCTCTTGCTGGCTATTACATCAACTTAGAAGCTTCATCTGTGTTCTACTATGGTGCTTTTAGTGTCTCCGCATACCGCAGCACGCGACATAGCTTTGAAGACGATAAGTACAACCGTTTCAGAGAGAAGAGCGGCCAATGTGACGATCAGGCTTTAAGTCGATTCGATAACAAATGACAAAAAGGGACGGATTTCTCAGGTTTTTACTACATATGAATACTTTTCACATACTCCCGTGCAATTCGGCTGCTAGTCCTCCTTTCATGCAGAATCTTAAGGTCCTAGCTCATGTCCAAGGCACCAAAGGCAGCTAAGAAGTCAATAATCGCTACCTAAAACTTGAATTGTACTACTTCTTACTGGCTATTACATCAACTTAGAAGCTTAATCTGTGTTCTACTATAGTGCTTTTAGTGTCTCCGCATACCGCAGCACGCGACATAGCTTTGAAGACGATAAGTACAACCGTTTCAGAGAGAAGAGCGGCCAATGTGACGATCTGGCTTTAAGTCGATTCGATAACAAATGACGAAAACGGACGGATTTCTCAGGTTTTTACTACATATGAACACCTTTCACATTCTCCCGTGCAACTCGGCTGCTAGTCCTCCTTTCATGCAGAATCTTAAGGTTCTAGCTCATGTCCAAGGCACCAAAGCCAGCTAAAAAGTCAATAATCCATACCTAAAACTAGAATTGTACTACTTCTTATTGTCTATTACATCAACTTAGAAGCTTCATCTGTGTTGTACTATGTTGATTTTAGTGTCTCCGCATACCGCAGCACGCGACATAGCTTTGCAGACGATAAGTACAACCGTTTCAGAGAGAAGAGCGGCCAATGTGACGATCTGGCTTTAAGTCGATTCGATAACAAATGACGAAAACAGACGGATTTCTCAGGTTTTTACTACATATGAACACTTTTCACATTCTCCCCTGCAACTCGGCTGCTAGTCCTCCTTTCATGCAGAATCTTAAGGTCCTAGCTCATGTCCAAGGCACCAAAGCCAGCTAAAAAGTCAATAATCGATACCTAAAACTTGAATTGTACTACTTCTTACTGGCTATTACATCAACTTAGAAGCTTCATCTGTGTTCTACTATGGTGCTTTTAGTGTCTCCGCATACCGCAGCACGCGTCATAGCTTTGAAGACGATAAGTACAACCGTTTCAGAGAGAAGAGCGGCCAATGTGACGATCTGGCTTTAAGTCGATTCGATAACAAATGACGAAAACGGACGGATTTTTCAGGTTTTTACTACTTATGAATACTTTTCACATTCTCCCGTGCAACTCGGCTGCTAGTCCTCCTTTAATGCAGAATCTTAAGGTCCTAGCTCATGTCCAAGGCACCAAAGCCAGCTAAAAAGTCAATAATCGATACCTAAAACTTGAATTGTACTACTTCTTACTGGCTATTACATCAACTTAGAAGCTTCATCTGTGTTCTACTATGGTGCTTTTAGAGTCTCCGCATACCGCAGCACGCGACATAGCTTTGCAGACGATAAGTACAACCGTTTCAGAGAGAAGAGCGGCCAATGTGACGATCTGGCTTTAAGTCGATTCGATAACAAATGACGAAAACGGACGGATTTCTCAGGTTTTTACTACATATGAACACTTTTCACATTCTCCCGTGCAACTCGGCTGCTAGTCCTCCTTTCATGCAGAATCTTAAGGTCCTAGCTCATGTCCAAGGCACCAAAGCCAGCTAAAACGTCAATAATCGATACCTAAAACTTGAATTGTACTACTTCTTACTGGCTATTACATCAACTTAGAAGCTTCAACTGTGTTCTACTATGGTGCTTGTAGTGTCTCCGCATACCGCAGCACGCGACATAGCTTTGCAGGCGATAAGTACAACCGTTTCAGAGAGAAGAGCGACCAATGTGACGATCTGGCTTTAAGTCGATTCGATAACAAATGACGAAAACGGACGGATTTCTCAGGTTTTTACTACATATGAACACTTTTCACATTCTCCTATCCAACGCGGCTGCTAGTCCTCCTTTCATGCAGAATCTTATGGTCCTAGCTCATGTCCAAGGCACCAAAGCCAGCTAAAAAGTCAATAATCGATACCTAAAACTTGAATTGTACTACTTCTTACTGGCTATTACATCATCATAGAAGCTTCATCTGTGTTCTACTATGGTGCTTTTAGTGTCTCCGCATACCGCAGCACGCGACATAGCTTTGCAGACGATAAGTAGAACCGTTTCAGAGAGTAGAGCGGCCAATGTGACGATCTGGCTTCAAGTCGATTCGATAAAAATGACTAAAACGGACGGATTTCTCAGGTTTTTACTACATATGAACACTTTTCACATTCTCCCGTGCAACTCGGCTGCTCGTCCTCCTTTCATGCAGAATCTTAAGGTCCTAGCTCATGTCCAAGGCACCAAAGCCAGCTAAAAAGTCAATAATCAGTACCTAAAACTTGAATTGTACTACTTCTTACTGGTTATTACATCGACCTAGAAGCTTCATCTGTGTTCTACTATGGTGATTTTATTGTCTCCGCATACCGCAGCACGCGACATAGCTTTGAAGACGATAAGTACAACCGTTTCAGAGAGAAGAGCGGCCAATGTGACGATCGGGCTTTAAGTCGATTCGATAACAAATGACGAAAACGGACAGATTTCTCAGGCTTCTACTACATATGAACACATTTCACATTCTCCCGTGCAACGCGGCTGCTAGTCCTCCTTTCATGCAGAATCTTAAGGTCCTAGCTCATGTCCAAGGCACCAAAGCCAGCTAAAAAGTCAATAATCGAAACCTAAAACTTGAATTGTACTACTTCTTACTGGCTATTACATCATCTTAGGAGCTTCATCTGTGTTCTACTATGGTGCTTTTAGTGTCTCCGCATACCGCAGCACGCGACATAGCTTTGCAGACGATAAATACAACCGTTTCAGAGAGAAGAGCGGCCAATGTGACGATCTGGCTTTAAGTCGATTCGATAACAAATGACGAAAACGGACGGATTTCTCAGGTTTTTACTACATATGAAAACTTTTCACATTCTCTCGTGCAACTCGGCTGCTAGTCCTCCTTTCGTGCAGAATCTTAAGGTCCTAGCTCATGTCCAAGGCACCAAAGCCAGCTAAAAGGTCAATATTCATTACCTAAAACTTGAATTGTACTACTTCTTACTGGCTATTACATCATCTTAGGAGCTTCATCTGTGTTCTACTATGGTGCTTTTAGTGTCTCCGAATACCGCAGTACGCGACATAGCTTTGCAGACGATACGTACAACCGTTTCAGAGAGAAGAGCAGCCAATGTGACGATTTGGCTTTAAGTCGATTCGATAGCAAATGACGAAAACAGACGGATTTCTCAGGTTTTTACTACATCTGAACACTTTTCACATTCTCCCGTGCAACTCGGCTGCTAGTCCTCCTTTCATGCAAAATGATAAGGTCCTAGCTCATGTCCAAGGCACCAAAGCCAGCTAAAAAGTCAATAATCGATACCTAATACTTGAATTGTACTACTTCTTACTGGCTACTACATCAACTTAGAAGCTTCATCTGTGTTCTACTATGGTGCTTTTAGAGTCTCCACATACCGCAGCACGCGACATAGCTTTGCAGACGATAAGTACAACCGTTTCAGAGAGAAGAGCGGCCAATGTGACGATCTGGCATTAAGTCGATTCGATAACAAATGACGAAAACGGACGGATTTCTCAGGTTTTTACTACATATGAACTTTTTTCACATTCTCCTATCCAACGCGGCTGCTAGTCCTCCTTTCATGCAGAATCTTAAGGTCCTAGCTCATGTCCAAGGCACCAAAGCCAGCTAAAAAGTCAATAATCGATACCTAAAACTTGAATTGTACTACTTCTTACTGGCTATTACATCATCATAGAAGCTTCATCTGTGTTCTACTATTGTGCTTTTAGTGTCTCCGCATACCGCAGCACGCGACTTAGCTTTGCAGACGATAAGTACAACCGTTTCAGAGAGAAGAGCGGCCAATGTGACGATCTGGCTTTAAGTCGATTCGATAACAAATGACGAAAACGGACGGATTTCTCAGGTTTTTACTACATATGAACACTTTTCACATTCTCCCGTGCAACTCGGCTGCTCGTCCTCCTTTCATGCAGAATCTTAAGGTCCTAGCTCATGTCCAAGGCACCAAAGCCAGCTAAAAAGTCAATAATCAGTACCTGAAACTTTAATTGTACTACTTCTTACTGGCTATTACATCGACTTAGAAGCTTCATCTGTGTTCTACTATGGTGATTTTATTGTCTCCGCATACCGCAGCACGCGACATAGCTTTGAAGACGATAAGTACAACCGTTTCAGAGAGAAGAGCGGCCAATGTGACGATCGGGCTTTAAGTCGATTCGATAACAAATGACGAAAACGGACGGATTTCTCAGGATTCTACTACATATGAACACATTTCACATTCTCCCGTGCAACGCGGCTGCTAGTCCTCCTTTAATGCAGAATCTTAAGGTCCTAGCTCATGTCCAAGGCACCAAAGCCAGCTAAAAAGTCAATAATCGATACCTAAAACTTGAATTGTACTACTTCTTACTGGCTATTACATCAACTTAGAAGCTTCATCTGTGTTCTACAACGGTGCTTTTAGTTTCTCCGCATACCGCAGCACGCGACATAGTTTTGCAGACGATAAGTACAACCGTTTCAGACAGAAGAGCGGCCAATGTGACGATCTGGCTTTAAGTCGATTCGATAACAAATGACGAAAACGGACGGATTTCTCAGGTTTTTACTACATATGAAAACTTTTCACATTGTCCCGTGCAACTCGGCTGCTAGTCCTCCTTTTGATGCAGCATCTTAAGGTCGTAGCTCATGTCCAAGGCACCAAAGCCAGCTAAAAAATCAATAATCGATACATAAAACTTGAATTGTACTACCTCTTGCTGGCTATTACATCAACTTAGAAGCTTCATCTGTGTTCTACTATGGTGCTTTTAGTGTCTCCGCATACCGCAGCACGCGACATAGCTTTAAAGACGATAAGTACAACCGTTTCAGAGAGAAGAGCGGCCAATGTGACGATCAGGCTTTAAGTCGATTCGATAACAAATGACGAAAACGGACGGATTTCTCAGGTTTTTACTAAATATGAATACTTTTCACATTCTCCCGTGCAATTCGGCTGCTAGTCCTCCTTTAATGCAGAATCTTAAGGTCCTAGCTCATGTCCAAGGCACCAAAGCCAGCTAAAAAGTCAATAATCGATACCTAAAACTTGAATTGTACTACTTCTTACTGGCTATTACATAACTTAGAAGCTTCATCTGTGTTTTACTATGGTGCTTTTAGTGTCTCCGCATACCGCATCACGCGACATAGCTTTGCAGGCGATAAGTACAACCGTTTCAGAGAGAAGAGCGGCCAATGTGACGATCTGGCTTTAAGTCGATTCGATAACAAATGACGAAAACGGACGGATTTCTCAGGTTTTTACTACATATGAACACTTTTCACATTCTCCCATCCAACGCGGCTGCTAGTCCTCCTTTCATGCAGAATCTTAAGGTCCTAGCTCATGTCCAAGGCACCAAAGCCAGCTAAAAAGTCAATAATCGATACCTAAAACTTGAATTGTACTACTTCTCACTGGCTATTACATCATCATAGAAGCTTCATCTGTGTTCTACTATGGTGCTTGTAGTGTCTCCGCATACCGCAGCACGCGACATAGCTTTGCAGACGATAAGTACAATCGTTTCAGAGAGAAGAGCGGCCAATGTGACGATCTGGCTTTAAGTCGTTTCGATAACAAATGACGAAAACGGACGGATTTCTCAGGTTTTTACTACATATGAACACTTTTCACATTGTCCCGTGCAACTCGGCTGCTAGTCCTCCTTTCATGCAGAATCTTGAGGTCCTAGCTCATGTCCAAGGCATCAAAGCCAGCTAAGAAATCAATAATCGATACCTAAAACTTGAATTGTACTACTTCTTACTGGCTATTACATCAACTTAGAAGCTTCATCTGTGTTCTACTATGGTGCTTTTAGTGTCTCCGCAAACCGCAGCACGCGACATAGCTTTGAAGACGATAAGAACAACCGTTTCAGAGAGAAGAGCGGCCAGTGTGACGATCTGGCTTTAAGTCGATTCGATAACAAATGACGAAAACGGACGGATTTCTCAGGTTTTTACTACATATGAATACTTTTCACATTCTCCCTTGCAACTCGGCTGCTAGTCCTCCTTTCATGCAGAATCTTAAGGTCCTAGCTCATGTCCAAGGCACCAAAGCCAGCTAAAAAGTCAATAATCGATACCTAATACTTGAATTGTACTACTTCTTACTGGCTATTACATCAACTTAGAAGCTTCATCTGTGTTCTACTATGGTGCTTTTAGTGTCTCCGCATACCGCAGCACGCGACATAGCTTTGCAGACGATAAGTACAACCGTTTCAGAGAGAAGAGCGGCCAATGTGACGATCTGGCTTTAAGTCGATTCGATAACAAATGACGAAAACGGACGGATTTCTCAGGTTTTTACTACATATGAACACTTTTGACATTCTCCTATCCAACGCGGCTGCTAGTCCTCCTTTCATGCAGAATCATAAGGTCCTAGCTCATGTCCAAGGCACCAAAGCCAGCTAAAAAGTCAATAATCAGTACCTAAAACTTGAATTGTACTACTTCTTACTGGCTATTACATCAACTTAGAAGCTTCATCTGTGTTCTACTATGGTGCTTTTAGTGTCTCCGCATACCGCATCACGCGACTTAGCTTTGCAGACGATAAGTACTACCGTTTCAGAGAGAAGAGCGGCCAGTGTGACGATCTGGCTTTAAGTCGATTCGATAACAAATGACGAAAACGGACGGATTTCTCAGGTTTTTACTACATATGAATACTTTTCACATTCTCCCTTGCAACTCAGCAGCTAGTCCTCCATTCATGCAGAATCTTAAGGTCCTAGCTCATGTCCAAGGCACCAAAGCCAGCTAAAAAGTCAATAATCGATACCTAAAACTTGAATTGTACTACTTCTTACTGGCTATTACATCATCATAGAAGTTTCATCTGTGTTCTACTATGGTGCTTTTAGAGTCTCCGCATACCGCAGCACGCGACATAGCTTTGCAGACGATAAGTACAACTGTTTCAGAGAGAAGAGCGGCCAATGTGACGATCTAGCTTTAAGTCGATTCGATAACAAATGACGAAAACGGACGGATTTCTCAGGTTTTTACTACATTTGAACACTTTTCACATTCTCCTATCCAACGCGGCTGCTAGTCCTCCTTCCATGCAGAATCTTAAGGCCCTAGCTCATGTCCAAGGCACCAAAGCCAGCTAAAAAGTCAATAATCGATACCTAAATCTTGAATTGTACTACTTCTTACTGGCTATTAAATCATCATAGAAGCTTCATCTGTGTTCTACTATGGTGCTTTTAGTGTCTCCGCATACCGCAGCACGCGACATAGCTTTGCAGACGACAAGTACAACCGTTTCAGAGAGAAGAGCGGCCAATGTGACGATCTGGCTTTAAGTCGATTCGATAACAAATGACGAAAACGGACGGATTTCTCAGGTTTTTACTACATATGAACACTTTTCACATTCTCCCGTGCAACGCGGCTGCTAGTCCTCCTTTCATGCAGAATCTTAAGGTCCTAGCTCATGTCCAAGGCACCAAAGCCAGATAAAAAGTCAATAATCAGTACCTCAAACTTGAATTGTACTACTTCTTACTGGCTATTACATCGACTTAAAGCTTCATCTGTGTTCTACTATGGTGATTTTATTGTCTCCGCATACCGCAGCACGCGACATAGCTTTGCAGACGATAAGTACAACCGTTTCAGAGAGAAGAGCGGCCAATGTGACGATCGGGCTTTAAGTCGATTCGATAACAAATGACGAAAACGGACGGATTTCTCAGGTTTTTACTACATATGAATACTTTTCACATTCTCCCTTGCAACTCGGCTGCTAGTCCTCCAATCATGCAGAATCTTAAGGTCCTAGCTCATGTCCAAGGCACCAAAGCCAGCTAAAAAGTCAATAATCGATACCTAATACTTGAATTGTACTACTTCTTACTGGCTATTACATCAACTTAGAAGCTTCATCTGTGTTCTACTATGGTGCTTTTAGAGTCTCCGCATACCGCAGCACGCGACATAGCTTTGCAGACGATAAGTACAACCGTTTCAGAGAGAAGAGCGGCCAATGTGACGATCTGGCTTTAAGTCGATTCGATAACAAATGACGAAAACGGACGGATTTCTCAGGTTTTTACTACATATGAACACTTTTGACATTCTCCTATCCAACGCGGCTGCTAGTCCTCCTTTCATGCAGAATCTTAAGGTCCTAGCTCATGTCCAAGGCACCAAAGCCAGCTAAAAAGTCAATAATCGATACCTAAAACTTGAATTGTACTACTTCTTACTGGCTAATACATCATCATAGAAGCTTCATCTGTGTTCTACTATGGTGCTTTTAGTGTCTCCGCATACCGCAGCACGCGACATAGCTTTGCAGACGATAAGTACAACCGTTTCAGAGAGAAGAGCGGCCAATGTGACGATCTGGCTTTAAGTCGATTCGATAACAAATGACGAAAACGGACGGATTTCTCAGGTTTTTACTACATATGAATACTTTTCACATTCTCCCGTGCAATTCGGCTGCTAGTCCTCCTTTAATGCAGAATCTAAAGGTCCTAGCTCATGTCCAAGGCACCAAAGCCAGCTAAAAAGTCAATAATCGATACCTAAAACTTAAATTGTACTACTTCTTACTGGCTATTACATCAACTTAGAAGCTTCATCTGTGTTCTACTATGGTGCTTTTAGTGTCTCCGCATACCGCATCACGCGACATAGCTTTGAAGACGATAAGTACTACCGTTTCAGAGAGAAGAGCGGCCAATGTGACGATCTGGCTTTAAGTCGACTCGATAACAAATGACGAAAACGGACGGATTTCTCAGGTTTTTACTACATATGAATACTTTTCACATTCTCCCTTGCAACTCGGCTGCTAGTCCTCCATTCATGCAGAATCTTAAGGTCCTAGCTCATGTCCAAAGCACCAAAGCCAGCTAAAAAGTCAATAATCGATACCTAATACTTGAATTGTACTACTTCTTACTGGCTATTACATCAACTTAGAAGCTTCATCTGTGTTCTACTATGGTGCTTTTAGAGTCTCCGCATACAGCAGCACGCGACATAGCTCTGCAGACGGTAAGTACAACCGTTTCAGAGAGAAGAGCGGCCAATGTGACGATCTGGCTTTAAGTCGATTCGATAACAAATGACGAAAACGGACGGATTTCTCAGGTTTTTACTACATTTGAACACTTTTCACATTCTCCTATCCAACGCGGCTGCTAGTCCTCCTTCCATGCAGAATCTTAAGGTCCTAGCTCATGTCCAAGGCACCAAAGCCAGCTAAAAAGTCAATAATCGATACCTAAAACTTGAATTGTACTACTGCTTACTGGCTATTACATCAACTTAGAAGCTTCATCTGTGTTCTACTATGGTGCTTTTAGAGTCTCCGCATACAGCAGCACGCGACATAGCTCTGCAGACGGTAAGTACAACCGTTTCAGAGAGAAGAGCGGCCAATGTGACGATCTGGCTTTAAGTCGATTCGATAACAAATGACGAAAACGGACGGATTTCTCAGGTTTTTACTACATTTGAACACTTTTCACATTCTCCTATCCAACGCGGCTGCTAGTCCTCCTTCCATGCAGAATCTTAAGGTCCTAGCTCATGTCCAAGGCACCAAAGCCAGCTAAAAAGTCAATAATCGATACCTAAAACTTGAATTGTACTACTTCTTACTGGCT
Source organism: Schistocerca gregaria (assembly GCF_023897955.1). NCBI lineage: Eukaryota > Metazoa > Arthropoda > Insecta > Orthoptera > Acrididae > Schistocerca > Schistocerca gregaria. The sequence goes on from NW_026061740.1 coordinate 580,645, forward strand.
ATTACATCATCATAGAAGCTTCATCTGTGTTCTACTATGGTGCTTTTAGTGTCTCCGCATACCGCAGCACGCGACATAGCTTGGCAGACGATAAGTACAACCGTTTCAGAGAGAAGAGTGGCCAATGTGACGATCTGGCTTTAAGTCGATTCGATAACAAATGACGAAAACGGACGGATTTCTCAGGTTTTTACTACATATGAACACATTTCACATTCTCCCGTGCAACTCGGCTGCTAGTCCTCCTTTCATGCAGAATCTTAAGGTCCTAGCTCATGTCCAAGGCACCAAAGCCAGCTAAAAAGTCAATAATCAGTACCTAATACTTGAATTGTACTACTTCTTACTGGCTATTACATCGACTTAAAGCTTCATCTGTGTTCTACTATGGTGATTTTATTGTCTCCGCATACCACAGCACGCGACATAGCTTTGCAGACGATAAGTACAACCGTTTCAGAGAGAAGTGCGGCCAATGTGACGATCGGGCTTTAAGTCGATTCGATAACAAATGACGAAAACGGAAGGATTTCTCAGGTTTCTATTACATATGAACACATTTCACATTCTCCCGTGCAACGCGGCTGCTAGTCCTCCTTTCATGCAGAATCTTAAGGTCCTAGCTCATGTCCAAGGCACCAAAGCCAGCTAAAAAGTCAATAATCGATAACTAAAACTTCAATTGTACTACTTCTTACTGGATATTACATCAACTTAGAAGCTTCATCTGTGTTCTACCATGGTGCTTTTAGTGTCTCCGCACACCGCAGCACGCGACATAGCTTTGCAGACGATAAGTACAACCGTTTCAGAGAAAAGAGGGGCCAATGTGACGATCTGGCTGTAAGTCGATTCGATAACAAATGACGAAAACGGACGGATTTCTCAGGTTTTTACTACATATGAACACTTTTCACATTCTCCCGTGCAACTCGGCTGCTAGTCCTCCTTTCATGCAGAATCTTAAGGTCCTAGCACATGTCAAAGGCACCAAAGCCAGCTAAGAAGTCAATAATCGATACCTAAAACTTGAATTGTACTACTTCTTACTGGCTATTACATCAACTTAGAAGCTTCATCTGTGTTCTTCTATGGTGCTTTTTGTGTCTCCGCATACCGCAGCACGCGACATAGCTTTGAAGACGATAAGTACAACCGTTTCAGAGAGAAGAGCGGCCAATGTGACGATCTGGCTTTAAGTCGATTCGATAACAAATGACGAAAACGGACGGATTTCTCAGGTTTTTACTACATATGCACACTTTTCACATTCTCCTATCCATCGCGGCTGCTAGTCCTCCTTTCATGCAGAATCTTAAGGTCCTAGCTCATGTCCAAGGCACCAAAGCCAGCTAAAAAGTCAATAATCGATACCTAATACTTGAATTGTACTACTTCTTACTGGCTATTACATCAACTTAGAAGCTTCATCTGTGTTCTACTATGGTGCTTTTAGAGTTTCCGCATACCGCAGCACGCGACATAGCTTTGCAGACGATAAGTACAACCGTTTCAGAGAGAAGAGCGGCCAATGTGACGATCGGGCTTTAAGTCGATTCGATAACAAATGACGAAAACGGACGGATTTCTCAGGTTTTTACTACATTTGAACACTTTTCACATTCTCCTATCCAACGCGGCTGCTAGTCCTCCTTCCTTGCAGAATCTTAAGGTCCTAGCTCATGGCCAAGGCACCAAAGCCAGCTAAAAAGTCAATAATCTATACCTAAAACTTGAATTGTACTACTTCTTACTGGCTATTACATCATCATAGAAGCTTCATCTGTGTTCTACTATTTTGCTTTTAGTGTCTCCGCATACCGCAGCACGCGACATAGCTTTGCAGACGATAAGTACAACCGTTTCAGAGAGAAGAGCGGCCAATGTGACGATCTGGCTTTAAGTCGATTCGATAACAAATGACGAAAACGGACGGATTTCTCAGGTTTTTACTACATATGAACACTTTTCACATTCTCCCGTGCAACTCGGCTGCTAGTCCTCCTTTCATGCAGAATCTTAAGGTCCTAGCTCATGTCCAAGGCACCAAAGCCAGCTAAAAAGTCAATAATCAGTACCTAAAACTTGAATTGTACTACTTCTTACTGGCTATTACATCGACTTAAAGCTTCATCTGTGTTCTACTATGGTGATTTTATTGTCTCCGCATACCGCAGCACGCGACATAGCTTTGCAGACGATAAGTACAACCGTTTCAGAGAGAAGAGCGGCCAATGTGACGATCGGGCTTTAAGTCGATTCGATAACAAATGACGAAAACGGACGGATTTCTCAGGTTTCTACTACATATGAACACATTTCACATTCTCCCGTGCAACGCGGCTGCTAGTCCTCCTTTCATGCAGAATCTTAAGGTCCTAGCTCATGTCCAAGGCACCAAAGCCAGCTAAAAAGTCAATAATCGATACCTAAAACTTGAATTGTACTACTTCTTACTGGCTATTACATCAATTTAGAAGCTTCATCTGTGTTCTACCTTGGTGCTTTTAGTGTCTCCGCACACCGCAGCACGCGACATAGCTTTGCAGACGATAAGTACAACCGTTTCAGAGAAAAGAGGGGCCAATGTGACGATCTGGCTGTAAGTCGATTCGATAACAAATGACTAAAACGGACGGATTTCTCAGGTTTTTACTACATGTGAACACTTTTCACATTCTCCCGTGCAACTCGGCTGCTAGTCCTCCTTTCATGCAGAATCTTAAGGTCCTAGCTCATGTCCAAGGCACCAAAGCCAGCTAAGAAGTCAATAATCGATACCTAAAACTTGAATTGTACTACCTCTTACTGGCTATTACATCAACTTAGAAGCTTCATCTGTGTTCTACTATGGTGCTTTTAGAGTCTCCGCAATACCGCAGCACGCGACATAGCTTTGCAGACGGTAAGTACAACCGTTTCAGAGAGAAGAGCGGCCAATGTGACGATCTGGCTTCAAGTCGATTCGATAACAAATGACGAAAACGGACGGATTTCTCAGGTTTTTACTACATTTGAACACTTTTCACATTCTCCTATCCAACGCGGCTGCTAGTCCTCCTTCCATGCAGAATCTTAAGGTCCTAGCTCATGTCCAAGGCACCAAAGCCAGCTAAAAAGTCAATAATCGATACCTAAAACTTGAATTGTACTACTTCTTACTGGCTATTACATCAACTTAGAAGCTTCATCTGTGTTCTACCATGGTGCTTTTAGTGTCCCCGCACACCGCAGCACGCGACATAGCTTTGCAGACGATAAGTACAACCGTTTCAGAGAAAAGAGGGGGCAATGTGACGATCTGGCTGTAAGTCGATTCGATAACAAATGACGAAAACGGACGGATTTCTTAGGTTTTTACTACATATGAACACTTTTCACATTCTCCCGTGCAACTCGGCTGCTAGTCCTCCTTTCATGCAGAATCTTAAGGTCCTAGCACATGTCCAAGGCACCAAAGCCAGCTAAGAAGTCAATAATCGATACCTAAAACTTGAATTGTACTACTTCTTACTGGCTATTACATCAACTTAGAAGCTTCATCTGTGTTCTACTATGGTGCTTTTTGTGTCTCCGCATACCGCAGCACGCGACATAGCTTTGAAGACGATAAGTACAACCGTTTCAGAGAGAAGAGCGGCCAATGTGACGATCTGGCTTTAAGTCGATTCGATAACAAATGACGAAAACGGACGGATTTCTCAGGTTTTTACTACATATGAACACTTTTCACATTCTCCTATCCAACGCGGCTGCTAGTCCTCCTTTCATGCAGAATCTTAAGGTCCTAGCTCATGTCCAAGCCACCAAAGCCAGCTAAAAAGTCAATAATCGATACCTAAAACTTGAATTGTACTACTTCTTACTGGCTATCACATCAACTTAGAAGCTTCATCTGTGTTCTACTATGGTGCTTTTCGTGTCTCCGCATACCGCAGCACGCGACATAGCTTTGCAGACGATAAGTAGAACCGTTTCAGACAGAAGAGCGGCCAATGTGACGATCGGGCTTTAAGTCGATTCGATAACAAATGACGAAAACGGACGGATTTCTCAGGTTTTTACTACATATGAACACTTTTCACATTGTCCCGTGCAACTCGGCTGCTAGTCCTCCTTTTGATGCAGAATCTTAAGGTCGTAGCTCATGTCCAAGGCACCACAGCCAGCTAAAAAATCAATAATCGATACCTAAAACTTGAATTGTACTACTTCTTACTGGCTATTACATCAACTTAGAAGCTTCATCTGTGTTCTACTATGGTGCTTTTAGTGTCTCCGCATACCGCAGCACGCGACATAGCTTTGAAGACGATAAGTACAACCGTTTCAGAGAGAAGAGCGGCCAATGTGACGATCTGGCTTTAAGTCGATTCGATAACAAATGACGAAAACGGACGGATTTCTCAGGTTTTTACTACATATGAATACTTTTCACATTCTCCCGTGCAACTCGGCTGCTAGTCCTCCTTTAATGCACAATCTTAAGGTCCTAGCACATGTCCAAGGCACCAAAGCCAGCTAAGAAGTCAATAATCGATACCTAAAACTTGAATTGTACTACTTCTTACTGGCTATTACATCAACTTAGAAGCTTCATCTGTGTTCTACTATGGTGCTTTTTGTGTCTCCGCATACCGCAGCACGCGACATAGCTTTGAAGACGATAAGTACAACCGTTTCAGAGAGAAGAGCGGCCAATGTGACGATCTGGCTTTAAGTCGATTCGATAACAAATGACGAAAACGGACGGATTTCTTAGGTTTTTACTACATATGAATACTTTTCACATTCTTCCGTGCAACTCGGCTGCTAGTCCTCCTTTAATGCAGAATCTTAAGGTCCTAGCTCATGTCCAAGGCACTAAAGCCAGTTAAAAGTCAATAATCGATACCTAAAACTTGAATTGTACTACTTCTTACTGGCTATTACATCAAATTAGAAGCTTCACCTGTGTTCAATTGTGGTGGTGTTAGTGTCTCCGCCTACCGCAGCATACGACATAGCTTTGCAGACGGTAAGTACAACCGTTTCAGAGAGAAGAGCGGCCAATGTGACGATCTGGCTTTAAGTCGATTCGATAACAAATGACGAAAACGGACGGATTTCTTAGGTTTTTACTACATATGAATACTTTTCACATTCTTCCGTGCAACTCGGCTGCTAGTCCTCCTTTTGATGCAGAATCTTAAGGTCCTAGCTCATGTCTAAGGCACCAATGCCAGCTAAAAAATCAATAATCGATACCTAAAACTTGAATTGTACTACTTCTTACTGGCTATTACATCAACTTAGAAGCTTCATCTGTGTTCTACTATGGTGCTTTTAGTGTCTCCGCATACCGCAGTACGCGACATAGCTTTGAAGACGATAAGTACAACCGTTTCAGAGAGAAGAGCGGCCAATGTGACGATCTGGCTTTAAGTCGATTCGATAACAAATGACGAAAACGGACGGATTTCTCAGGTTTTTACTACATATGAACACTTTTCACATTCTCCCGTGCAACTCGGCTGCTAATCCTCCTTTCATGCAGATTCTTAAGGTCCTAGCTCATGTCCAAGGCATCAAAGCCAGCTAAAAAGTCAATAATCAGTACCTAAAACTTGAATTGTACTACTTCTTACTGGCTATTACATCGACTTAAAGCTTCATCTGTGTTCTACTATGGTGATTTTATTGTCTCCGCACACCGCAGCACGAGACATAGCTTTGCAGACGATAAGTACTACCGTTTCAGAGAGAAGAGCGGCCAAGTGACGATCGGGCTTTAAGTCGATTCGATAACAAATGACGAAAACGGACGGATTTCTCAGGTTTCTACTACATATGAACACATTTTACATTCTCCCGTGCAACGCGGCTGCTAGTCCTCCTTTCATGCAGAATCTTAAGGTCCTAGCTCATGTCCAAGGCACCAAATCCGTCTAAGAAGTCAATAATCGATACCTAAAACTTGAATTGTACTACTTCTTACTGGCTATTACATCAACTTAGAAGCTTCATCTGTGTTCTACTATGGTGCTTTTAGTGTCTCCGCATACCGCAGCACGCGACATAGCTTTGCAGACGATAAGTACAACCGTTTCAGAGAGAAGAGCGGCCAAGTGACGATCTGGCTTTAAGGCGATTCGATAACAAATGACGAAAACGGACGGATTTCTCAGGTTTTTACTACATATGAACACTTTTCATATTGTCCCGTGCAACTCGGCTGCTAGTCCTCCTTTCATGCAGAATCTTAAGGTCCTAGCTCATGTCCAAGGCGCCAAATCCATCTAAGAAGTCAATAATCGATACCTAAAACTTGAATTGTACTACTTCTTACTGGCTATTACATCGACTTAGAAGCTTCATCTGTGTTCTAGTATGGTGATTTTATTTTCTCCGCATACCGCAGCACGCGACATAGCTTTTCAGACGATAAGTACAACCGTTTCAGAGAGAAGAGCGGCCAATGTGACGATCGGGCTTTAAGTCGATTCGATAACAAATGACGAAAACGGTCGGATTTCTCAGGTTTCTACTACATATGAACACATTTCACATTCTCCCGTGCAACGCGGCTGCTAGTCCTCCTTTCATGCAGAATCTTAAGGTCCTAGCTCATGTCCAAGGCACCAAAGCCAGCTAAAAAGTCAATAATCGATACCTAAAACTTGAATTGTACTACTGCTTACTGGCTATTACATCAACTTAGAAGCTTCATCTGTGTTCTACTATGGTGCTTTTAGAGTCTCCGCATACAGCAGCACGCGACATAGCTCTGCAGACGGTAAGTACAACCGTTTCAGAGAGAAGAGCGGCCAATGTGACGATCTGGCTTTAAGTCGATTCGATAACAAATGACGAAAACGGACGGATTTCTCAGGTTTTTACTACATTTGAACACTTTTCACATTCTCCTATCCAACGCGGCTGCTAGTCCTCCTTCCATGCAGAATCTTAAGGTCCTAGCTCATGTCCAAGGCACCAAAGCCAGCTAAAAAGTCAATAATCGATACCTAAAACTTGAATTGTACTACTTCTTACTGGCTATTACATCATCATAGAAGCTTCATCTGTGTTCTACTATGGTGCTTTTAGTGTCTCCGCATACCGCAGCACGCGACATAGCTTGGCAGACGATAAGTACAACCGTTTCAGAGAGAAGAGCGGCCAATGTGACGATCTGGCTTTAAGTCGATTCGATAACAAATGACGAAAACGGACGGATTTCTCAGGTTTTTACTACATATGAACACATTTCACATTCTCCCGTGCAACTCGGCTGCTAGTCCTCCTTTCATGCAGAATCTTAAGGTCCTAGCTCATGTCCAAGGCACCAAAGCCAGCTAAAAAGTCAATAATCAGTACCTAATACTTGAATTGTACTACTTCTTACTGGCTATTACATCGACTTAAAGCTTCATCTGTGTTCTACTATGGTGATTTTATTGTCTCCGCATACCACAGCACGCGACATAGCTTTGCAGACGATAAGTACAACCGTTTCAGAGAGAAGTGCGGCCAATGTGACGATCGGGCTTTAAGTCGATTCGATAACAAATGACGAAAACGGACGGATTTCTCAGGTTTCTACTACATATGAACACATTTCACATTCTCCCGTGCAACGCGGCTGCTACTCCTCCTTTCATGCAGAATCTTAAGGTCCTAGCTCATGTCCAAGGCACCAAAGCCAGCTAAAAAGTCAATAATCGATAACTAAAACTTCAATTGTACTACTTCTTACTGGATATTACATCAACTTAGAAGCTTCATCTGTGTTCTACCATGATGCTTTTAGTGTCTCCGCACACCGCAGCACGCGACATAGCTTTGCAGACGATAAGTACAACCGTTTCAGAGAAAAGAGGGGCCAATGTGACGATCTGGCTGTAAGTCGATTCGATAACAAATGACGAAAACGGACGGATTTCTCAGGTTTTTACTACATATGAACACTTTTCACATTCTCCCGTGCAACTCGGCTGCTAGTCCTCCTTTCATGCAGAATCTTAAGGTCCTAGCACATGTCAAAGGCACCAAAGCCAGCTAAGAAGTCAATAATCGATACCTAAAACTTGAATTGTACTACTTCTTACTGGCTATTACATCAACTTAGAAGCTTCATCTGTGTTCTTCTATGGTGCTTTTTGTGTCTCCGCATACCGCAGCACGCGACATAGCTTTGAAGACGATAAGTACAACCGTTTCAGAGAGAAGAGCGGCCAATGTGACGATCTGGCTTTAAGTCGATTCGATAACAAATGACGAAAACGGACGGATTTCTCAGGTTTTAACTACATATGCACACTTTTCACATTCTCCTATCCATCGCGGCTGCTAGTCCTCCTTTCATGCAGAATCTTAAGGTCCTAGCTCATGTCCAAGGCACCAAAGCCAGCTAAAAAGTCAATAATCGATACCTAATACTTGAATTGTACTACTTCTTACTGGCTATTACATCAACTTAGAAGCTTCATCTGTGTTCTACTATGGTGCTTTTAGAGTTTCCGCATACCGCAGCACGCGACATAGCTTTGCAGACGATAAGTACAACCGTTTCAGAGAGAAGAGCGGCCAATGTGACGATCGGGCTTTAAGTCGATTCGATAACAAATGACGAAAACGGACGGATTTCTCAGGTTTTTACTACATTTGAACACTTTTCACATTCTCCTATCCAACGCGGCTGCTAGTCCTCCTTCCTTGCAGAATCTTAAGGTCCTAGCTCATGGCCAAGGCACCAAAGCCAGCTAAAAAGTCAATAATCTATACCTAAAACTTGAATTGTACTACTTCTTACTGGCTATTACATCATCATAGAAGCTTCATCTGTGTTCTACTATGGTGCTTTTAGTGTCTCCGCATACCACAGCACGCGACATAGCTTTGCAGACGATAAGTACAACCGTTTCAGAGAGAAGAGCGGCCAATGTGACGATCTGGCTTTAAGTCGATTCGATAACAAATGACGAAAACGGACGGATTTCTCAGGTTTTTACTACATATGAACACTTTTCACATTCTCCCGTGCAACTCGGCTGCTAGTCCTCCTTTCATGCAGAATCTTAAGGTCCTAGCTCATGTCCAAGGCACCAAAGCCAGCTAAAAAGTCAATAATCAGTACCTAAAACTTGAATTGTACTACTTCTTACTGGCTATTACATCGACTTAAAGCTTCATCTGTGTTCTACTATGGTGATTTTATTGTCTCCGCATACCGCAGCACGCGACATAGCTTTGCAGACGATAAGTACAACCGTTTCAGAGAGAAGAGCGGCCAATGTGACGATCGGGCTTTAAGTCGATTCGATAACAAATGACGAAAACGGACGGATTTCTCAGGTTTCTACTACATATGAACACATTTCACATTCTCCCGTGCAACGCGGCTGCTAGTCCTCCTTTCATGCAGAATCTTAAGGTCCTAGCTCATGTCCAAGGCACCAAAGCCAGCTAAAAAGTCAATAATCGATACCTAAAACTTGAATTGTACTACTTCTTACTGGCTATTACATCAATTTAGAAGCTTCATCTGTGTTCTACCTTGGTGCTTTTAGTGTCTCCGCACACCGCAGCACGCGACATAGCTTTGCAGACGATAAGTACAACCGTTTCAGAGAAAAGAGGGGCCAATGTGACGATCTGGCTGTAAGTCGATTCGATAACAAATGACTAAAACGGACGGATTTCTCAGGTTTTTACTACATGTGAACACTTTTCACATTCTCCCGTGCAACTCGGCTGCTAGTCCTCCTTTCATGCAGAATCTTAAGGTCCTAGCTCATGTCCAAGGCACCAAAGCCAGCTAAGAAGTCAATAATCGATACCTAAAACTTGAATTGTACTACCTCTTACTGGCTATTACATCAACTTAGAAGCTTCATCTGTGTTCTACTATGGTGCTTTTAGAGTCTCCGCAATACCGCAGCACGCGACATAGCTTTGCAGACGGTAAGTACAACCGTTTCAGAGAGAAGAGCGGCCAATGTGACGATCTGGCTTCAAGTCGATTCGATAACAAATGACGAAAACGGACGGATTTCTCAGGTTTTTACTACATTTGAACACTTTTCACATTCTCCTATCCAACGCGGCTGCTAGTCCTCCTTCCATGCAGAATCTTAAGGTCCTAGCTCATGTCCAAGGCACCAAAGCCAGCTAAAAAGTCAATAATCGATACCTAAAACTTGAATTGTACTACTTCTTACTGGCTATTACATCAACTTAGAAGCTTCATCTGTGTTCTACCATGGTGCTTTTAGTGTCCCCGCACACCGCAGCACGCGACATAGCTTTGCAGACGATAAGTACAACCGTTTCAGAGAAAAGAGGGGGCAATGTGACGATCTGGCTGTAAGTCGATTCGATAACAAATGACGAAAACGGACGGATTTCTCAGGTTTTTACTACATATGAACACTTTTCACATTCTCCCGTGCAACTCGGCTGCTAGTCCTCCTTTCATGCAGAATCTTAAGGTCCTAGCACATGTCCAAGGCACCAAAGCCAGCTAAGAAGTCAATAATCGATACCTAAAACTTGAATTGTACTACTTCTTACTGGCTATTACATCAACTTAGAAGCTTCATCTGTGTTCTACTATGGTGCTTTTTGTGTCTCCGCATACCGCAGCACGCGACATAGCTTTGAAGACGATAAGTACAACCGTTTCAGAGAGAAGAGCGGCCAATGTGACGATCTGGCTTTAAGTCGATTCGATAACAAATGACGAAAACGGACGGATTTCTCAGGTTTTTACTACATATGAACACTTTTCACATTCTCCTATCCAACGCGGCTGCTAGTCCTCCTTTCATGCAGAATCTTAAGGTCCTAGCTCATGTCCAAGCCACCAAAGCCAGCTAAAAAGTCAATAATCGATACCTAAAACTTGAATTGTACTACTTCTTACTGGCTATCACATCAACTTAGAAGCTTCATCTGTGTTCTACTATGGTGCTTTTCGTGTCTCCGCATACCGCAGCACGCGACATAGCTTTGCAGACGATAAGTAGAACCGTTTCAGACAGAAGAGCGGCCAATGTGACGATCGGGCTTTAAGTCGATTCGATAACAAATGACGAAAACGGACGGATTTCTCAGGTTTTTACTACATATGAACACTTTTCACATTGTCCCGTGCAACTCGGCTGCTAGTCCTCCTTTTGATGCAGAATCTTAAGGTCGTAGCTCATGTCCAAGGCACCACAGCCAGCTAAAAAATCAATAATCGATACCTAAAACTTGAATTGTACTACTTCTTACTGGCTATTACATCAACTTAGAAGCTTCATCTGTGTTCTACTATGGTGCTTTTAGTGTCTCCGCATACCGCAGCACGCGACATAGCTTTGAAGACGATAAGTACAACCGTTTCAGAGAGAAGAGCGGCCAATGTGACGATCTGGCTTTAAGTCGATTCGATAACAAATGACGAAAACGGACGGATTTCTCAGGTTTTTACTACATATGAATACTTTTCACATTCTCCCGTGCAACTCGGCTGCTAGTCCTCCTTTAATGCACAATCTTAAGGTCCTAGCACATGTCCAAGGCACCAAAGCCAGCTAAGAAGTCAATAATCGATACCTAAAACTTGAATTGTACTACTTCTTACTGGCTATTACATCAAATTAGAAGCTTCACCTGTGTTCAATTGTGGTGGTGTTAGTGTCTCCGCCTACCGCAGCATACGACATAGCTTTGCAGACGGTAAGTACAACCGTTTCAGAGAGAAGAGCGGCCAATGTGACGATCTGGCTTTAAGTCGATTCGATAACAAATGACGAAAACGGACGGATTTCTTAGGTTTTTACTACATATGAATACTTTTCACATTCTTCCGTGCAACTCGGCTGCTAGTCCTCCTTTTGATGCAGAATCTTAAGGTCCTAGCTCATGTCTAAGGCACCAATGCCAGCTAAAAAATCAATAATCGATACCTAAAACTTGAATTGTACTACTTCTTACTGGCTATTACATCAACTTAGAAGCTTCATCTGTGTTCTACTATGGTGCTTTTAGTGTCTCCGCATACCGCAGTACGCGACATAGCTTTGAAGACGATAAGTACAACCGTTTCAGAGAGAAGAGCGGCCAATGTGACGATCTGGCTTTAAGTCGATTCGATAACAAATGACGAAAACGGACGGATTTCTCAGGTTTTTACTACATATGAACACTTTTCACATTCTCCCGTGCAACTCGGCTGCTAATCCTCCTTTCATGCAGATTCTTAAGGTCCTAGCTCATGTCCAAGGCATCAAAGCCAGCTAAAAAGTCAATAATCAGTACCTAAAACTTGAATTGTACTACTTCTTACTGGCTATTACATCAAATTAGAAGCTTCATCTGTGTTCTACTATGGTGATTTTATTGTCTCCGCATACCGCAGCACGAGACATAGCTTTGCAGACGATAAGTACTACCGTTTCAGAGAGAAGAGCGGCCAAGTGACGATCGGGCTTTAAGTCGATTCGATAACAAATGACGAAAACGGACGGATTTCTCAGGTTTCTACTACATATGAACACATTTTACATTCTCCCGTGCAACGCGGCTGCTAGTCCTCCTTTCATGCAGAATCTTAAGGTCCTAGCTCATGTCCAAGGCACCAAATCCGTCTAAGAAGTCAATAATCGATACCTAAAACTTGAATTGTACTACTTCTTACTGGCTATTACATCAACTTAGAAGCTTCATCTGTGTTCTACTATGGTGCTTTTAGTGTCTCCGCATACCGCAGCACGCGACATAGCTTTGCAGACGATAAGTACAACCGTTTCAGAGAGAAGAGCGGCCAAGTGACGATCTGGCTTTAAGGCGATTCGATAACAAATGACGAAAACGGACGGATTTCTCAGGTTTTTACTACATATGAACACTTTTCATATTGTCCCGTGCAACTCGGCTGCTAGTCCTCCTTTCATGCAGAATCTTAAGGTCCTAGCTCATGTCCAAGGCACCAGATCCATCTAAGAAGTCAATAATCGATACCTAAAACTTGAATTGTACTACTTCTTACTGGCTATTACATCGACTTAGAAGCTTCATCTGTGTTCTAGTATGGTGATTTTATTTTCTCCGCATACCGCAGCACGCGACATAGCTTTTCAGACGATAAGTACAACCGTTTCAGAGAGAAGAGCGGCCAATGTGACGATCGGGCTTTAAGTCGATTCGATAACAAATGACGAAAACGGACGGATTTCTCAGGTTTCTACTACATATGAACACATTTCACATTCTCCCGTGCAACGCGGCTGCTAGTCCTCCTTTCATGCAGAATCTTAAGGTCCTAGCTCATGTCCAAGGCACCAAATCCGTCTAAGAAGTCAATAATCGATACCTAAAACTTGAATTGTACTACTTCTTACTGGCTATTACATCAACTTAGAAGCTTCATCTGTGTTCTACTATGGTGCTTTTCGTGTCTCCGCATACCGCAGCACGCGACATAGCTTTGCAGACGATAAGTAGAACCGTTTCAGACAGAAGAGCGGCCAATGTGACGATCGGGCTTTAAGTCGATTCGATAACAAATGACGAAAACGGACGGATTTCTCAGGTTTTTACTACATATGAACACTTTTCACATTGTCCCGTGCAACTCGGCTGCTAGTCCTCCTTTTGATGCAGAATCTTAAGGTCGTAGCTCATGTCCAAGGCACCACAGCCAGCTAAAAAATCAATAATCGATACCTAAAACTTGAATTGTACTACTTCTTACTGGCTATTACATCAACTTAGAAGCTTCATCTGTGTTCTACTATGGTGCTTTTAGTGTCTCCGCATACCGCAGCACGCGACATAGCTTTGAAGACGATAAGTACAACCGTTTCAGAGAGAAGAGCGGCCAATGTGACGATCTGGCTTTAAGTCGATTCGATAACAAATGACGAAAACGGACGGATTTCTCAGGTTTTTACTACATATGAATACTTTTCACATTCTCCCGTGCAACTCGGCTGCTAGTCCTCCTTTAATGCACAATCTTAAGGTCCTAGCACATGTCCAAGGCACCAAAGCCAGCTAAGAAGTCAATAATCGATACCTAAAACTTGAATTGTACTACTTCTTACTGGCTATTACATCATCATAGAAGCTTCATCTGTGTTCTACTATGGTGCTTTTTGTGTCTCCGCATACCGCAGCACGCGACATAGCTTTGAAGACGATAAGTACAACCGTTTCAGTGAGAAGAGCGGCCAATGTGACGATCTGGCTTTAAGTCGATTCGATAACAAATGACGAAAACGGACGGATTTCTTAGGTTTTTACTACATATGAATACTTTTCACATTCTTCCGTGCAACTCGGCTGCTAGTCCTCCTTTAATGCAGAATCTTAAGGTCCTAGCTCATGTCCAAGGCACTAAAGCCAGTTAAAAGTCAATAATCGATACCTAAAACTTGAATTGTACTACTTCTTACTGGCTATTACATCAAATTAGAAGCTTCATCTGTGTTCTACTATGGTGCTTTTAGTGTCTCCGCATACCGCAGCACGCGACATAGCTTTGCAGACGATAAGTACAACCGTTTCAGAGAGAAGAGCGGCCAAGAGACGATCTGGCTTTAAGGCGATTCGATAACAAATGACGAAAACGGACGGATTTCTCAGGTTTTTACTACATATGAACACTTTTCATATTGTCCCGTGCAACTCGGCTGCTAGTCCTCCTTTCATGCAGAATCTTAAGGTCCTAGCTCATGTCCAAGGCACCAAATCCATCTAAGAAGTCAATAATCGATACCTAAAACTTGAATTGTACTACTTCTTACTGGCTATTACATCGACTTAGAAGCTTCATCTGTGTTCTAGTATGGTGATTTTATTTTCTCCGCATACCGCATACTTCAGACGATAAGTACAACCGTTTCAGAGAGAAGAGCGGCCAATGTGACGATCGGGCTTTAAGTCGATTCGATAACAAATGACGAAAACGGACGGATTTCTCAGGTTTTAACTACATATGAACACATTTCACATTCTCCCGTGCAACGCGGCTGCTAGTCCTCCTTTCATGCAGAATCTTAAGGTCCTAGCTCATGTCCAAGGCACCAAAGACAGCTAAAAAGTCAATAATCGATACCTAAAACTTGAATTGTACTACTTCTTACTGGCTATTACATCAACTTAGAAGCTTCATCTGTGTTATACTATGGTGCTTTTAGTGTCTCCGCATACCGCAGCACGCGACATAACTTTGCAGACGATAAGTAGAACCGTTTCAGAGAGAAGAGCAGCCAATGTGACGATCTGGCTTTATGTCGATTCGATAACAAATGACGAAAACGGACGGATTTCTCAGGTTTTTACTACATATGAACACTTTTCACATTCTCCCGTGCAACTCGGCTGCTAGTCCTCCTTTCATGCAGAATCTTAAGGTCCTAGCTCATGTCCAAGGCACCAAAGCCAGCTAAAAAGTCAATAAACGATACCTAAAACTTGAATTGTACTACTTCTTACTGGTAATTACATCATCTTAGAAGCTACATCTGTGTTCTACTATGGTGCTTTTAGTGTCTCCGAATACCGCAGTACGCGACATAGCTTTGCAGACGATAAATACAACCGTTTCAGAGAGCAGAGCGGCCAATGTGGCGATTTGGCTTTTAGTCGATTCGATAAAAATGACGAAAACGGACGGATTTCTCAGGTTTTTACTCTATTTGAACACTTTTCACATTCTCCCGTGCAGCGCGGCTGCTTGTCCTCCTTTCATGCAGAATCTTAAGGTCCTAGCTCATGTCCAAGGCACCAAAGCCAGCTAAAAAGTCAATAATCGATACCTAAAACTTGAATTGTACTACTTCTTACTGGCTATTACATCAACTTAGAAGCTTCATCTGTGTTCTACTATGGTGCTTTTAGTGTCTCCGCACACCGCAGCACGCGACATAGCTTTGAAGCTTCATCTGTGTTCTACTATGGTGCTTTTAGTGTCTCCGCATACCGCAGCACGCGACATAGCTTTGCAGACGATAAGTAGAACCGTTTCAGAGAGAAGAGCGGCCAATGTGACGATCTGGCTTTAAGTGGATTCGATAACAAATGACGAAAACGGACGGATTTCTCAGGTTTTTACTACATACGAACACTTTTCACATTCTCCCGTGCAACTCGGCTGCTAGTCCTCCTTTCATGCAGAATCTTAAGGTCCTAGCTCATGTCCAAGGCACCAAAGCCAGCTAAAAAGTCAATAATCGATACCTAAAACTTGAATTGTACTACTTCTTACTGGCTATCACATCAACTTAGAAGCTTCATCTGTGTTGTACTATGGTGCTTTTAGTGTCTCCGCATACCGCAGCACGCGACATAGCTTTGCAGACGATAATTACAACCGTTTCAGAGAGAAGAGCGGCCAATGTGACGATCTGGCTTTAAGTCGATTAGATAACAAATGACGAAAAGGTACGGATTTCTCAGGTTTTTACTACGTATGAACAATTTTCACATTGTCCCGTGCAATTCGGCTGCTAGTCCTCCTTTTGATGCTGAATCTTAAGATCCTAGCTCATGTCCAAGGCACCAAAGCCAGCTAAGAAATCAATAATCGATACCTAAAACTTGAATTGTACTACTTCTTACTGGCTATTACATCAACTTAGAAGCTTCATCTGTGTTCTACTATGGTGCTTTTAGTGTCTCCGCATAGCGCAGCACGAGACATAGCATTGCAGACGATAAGTACAACCGTTTCAGAGAGAAGAGCGGCCAATGTGACAATCTGGCTTTAAGTCGATTCGATAACAAATGACGAAAACGGACGGATTTCTCAGGTTTTTACTACATATGAACACTTTTCAAATTCTCCCGTGCAACTCGGCTGCTAGTCCTCCTTTCATGCAGAATCTTAAGGTCCTAGCTCATGTCCAAGGCACCAAAGCCAGCTAAAAAGTCAATAATCGATACCTAAAACTTGAATTGTACTACTTCTTACTGGCTATTACATCAACTTAGAAGCTTCATCTGTGTTCTACTATGGTGCTTTTAGTGTCTCCGCATACCGCAGCACGCTACATAGCTTTGCAGACGATAAGTACAACCGTTTCAGAGAGAAGAGCGGCCAATGTGACGATCTGGCTTTAAGTCGATTCGATAACAAATGACGAAAACGGACGGATTTCTCAGGTTATTACTACATATGAACACTTTTCACATTGTCCCGTGCAACTCGGCTGCTAGTCCTCCTTCCATGCAGAATCTTAAGGTCCTAGCTCATGTCCAAGGGACCAAAGCCAGCTAAAAAGTCAATAATCGATACCTCAAACTTGAATTTTACTACTTCTTACTGTCTATTACATCATCATAGAAGCTTCATCTGTGTTCAACTATGGTGCTTTTAGTGTCTCCGCATACCGCAGCACGCGACATAGCTTTGCAGACGATAAGTACAACCGTTTCAGAGAGAAGAGCGGCCAAGTGACGATCTGGCTTTAAGGCGATTCGATAACAAATGACGAAAACGGACGGATTTCTCAGGTTTTTACTACATATGAACACTTTTCATATTCTCCCTTGCAACTCGGCTGCTAGTCCTCCTTTCATGCAGAATCTTAAGGTCCTAGCTCATGTCCAAGGCACCAAATCCATCTAAGAAGTCAATAATCGATACCTAAAACATGAATTGTACTACTTCTTACTGGCTATTACATCGACTTAGAAGCTTCATCAGTGTTCTAGTATGGTGATTTTATTGTCTCCGCATACCGCAGCACGCGACATAGCTTTTCAGACGATAAGTACAACCGTTTCAGAGAGAAGAGCGGCCAATGTGACGATCGGGCTTTAAGTAGATCCGATAACAAATGACGAAATCGGACAGATTTCTCAGGTTTTTACTACATATGAACACTTTTCACATTCTCCCGTGCAACTCGGCTGCTAGTCCTCCTTCCATGCAGAATCTTAAGGTCCTAGCTCATGTCCAAGGGACGAAAGCCAGCTAAAAAGTCAATAATCGATACCTCAAGCTTGAATTGTACTACTTCTTACTGGCTATTACATCATCATAGAAGCTTCATCTGTGTTCTACTATGGTGCTTTTAGTGTCTCCGCATACCGCAGCACGCGACATAGCTTAGCAGACGATAAGTACAACCGTTTCAGAGAGAAGAGCGGCCAAGTGACGATCTGGCTTTAAGGCGATTCGACAACAAATGACGAAAACGGACGGATTTCTCAGGTTTTTACTACATATGAACACTTTTTATATTCTCCCGTGCAACTCGGCTGCTAGTCCTCCTTTCATGCAGAATCTTAAGGTCCTAGCTCATGTCCAAGGCACCAAAGCCAGCTAAGAAGTCAATAATCGATACCTAAAACTTGAATTGTACTACTTCTTACTGGCTATTACATCATCTTAGAAGCTTCATCTGTGTTCTACTATGGTGCTTTTAGTGTCTCCGCATACCGCAGCACGCGACAAAGCTTTCCAGACGATAAGTACAACCGTTTCAGAGAGAAGAGCAGCCAATGTGACGATCTGGCATTAAGTCGATTTGATAACAAATGACGAAAACGGACGGATTTCTCAGGTTTTAACTACATATGAACACATTTCACATTCTCCCGTACAACGCGGCTGCTAGTCCTCCTTTCATGCAGAATCTTAAGGTCCTAGCTCATGTCCAAGGCACCAAAGCCAGCTAAAAAGTCAATAATCAATACCTAAAACTTGAATTGTACTACTTCTTACTGGCTATCACATCAACTTAGAAGCTTCATCTGTCTTCTACTATGGTGCTTTTAGTGTCTCCGCATACCGCAGCACGCGACATAGCTTTGAAGACGATAAGTACAACCGTTTCAGAGAGAAGAGCGGCCAATGTGACAATCTGGCTTTAAGTCGATTCGATAACAAATGACGAAAACGGACGGATTTCTCAGGTTTTTACTACATATGAACACTTTTCAAATTCTCCCGTGCAACTCGGCTGCTAGTCCTCCTTTCATGCAGAATCTTAAGGTCCTAGCTCATGTCCAAGGCACCAAAGCCAGCTAAAAAGTCAATAATCGATACCTAAAACTTGAATTGTACTACTTCTTACTGGCTATTACATCAACTTAGAAGCTTCATCTGTGTTCTACTATGGTGCTTTTAGTGTCTCCGCATACCGCAGCACGCGACATAGCTTTGCAGACGATAAGTACAACCGTTTCAGAGAGAAGAGCGGCCAATGTGACGATCTGGCTTTAAGTCGATTCGATAACAAATGACGAAAACGGACGGATTTCTCAGGTTTTTACTACATATGAACACTTTTCACATTCTCCCGTGCAACTCGGCTGCTAGTCCTCCTTCCATGCAGAATCTTAAGGTCCTAGCTCATGTCCAAGGGACCAAAGCCAGCTAAAAAGTCAATAATCGATACCTCAAACTTGAATTGTACTACTTCTTACTGGCTATTACATCATCATAGATGCTTCATCTTTATTCTACTATGGTGCTTTTAGTGTCTCCGCATACCGCAGCACGCGACATAGCTTTGCAGACGATAAGTACAACCGTTTCAGAGAGAAGAGCGGCCAAGTGACGATCTGGCTTTAAGGCGATTCGATAACAAATGACGAAAACGGACGGATTTCTCAGGTTTTTACTACATATGAACATTTTTCATATTCTCCCGTGCAACACGGCTGCTAGTCCTCCTTTCATGCAGAATCTTAAGGTCCTAGCTCATGTCCAAGGCACCAAATCCATCTAAGAAGTCAATAATCGATACCTAAAATTTGAATTGTACTACTTCTTACTGGCTATAACATCGACTTAGAAGCTTCATCTGTGTTCTAGTATGGTGATTTTATTGTCTCCGCATACCGCAGCACGCGACATAGCTTTGCAGACGATAAGTACAACCGTTTCAGAGAGAAGAGCGGCCAATGTGACTTTCGGGCTTTAAGTCGATTCGATAACAAATGACGAAAACTGACGGATTTCTCAGTTTTCTACTACATATGAACAAATTTCACATTCTCCCGTGCAACGCGGCTGCTTGTCCTCCTTTCATGCAGAATCTTAACGTCCTAGCTCATGTCCAAGGCACCAAAGCCAGCTAAAAAGTCAATAATCAATACCTAAAACTTGAATTGTACTACTTCTTACTGGCTATCACATCAACTTAGAAGCTTCATCTGTGTTGTACTATGGTGCTTTTAGTGTCTCCGCATACCGCAGCACGCGACATAGCTTTGAAGACGATAAATACAACCGTTTCAGAGAGAAGAGCGGCCAATGTGACGATCTGGCTTTAAGTCGATTCGATAACAAATGACGAAAAGGTACGGATTTCTCAGGTTTTTACAACGTATGAACACTTTTCACATTGTCCCGTGCAACTCGGCTGCTAGCCCTCCTTTGGATGCTGAATCTTAAGATCCAAGTTCATGTCCAAGGCACCAAAGCAAGCTAAGAAATCAATAATCGATACCTAAAACATGAATTGTACTACTTCTTACTGGCTATTACATCAACTTAGAAGCTTCATCTGTGTTCTACTATGGTGCTTTTAGTGTCTCCGCATAGCGCAGCACGAGACATAGCATTGCAGACGATAAGTACAACCGTTTCAGAGAGAAGAGCGGCCAATGTGACAATCTGGCTTTAAGTCGATTCGATAACAAATGACGAAAACGGACGGATTTCTCAGGTTTTTACTACATATGAACACTTTTCAAATTCTCCCGTGCAACTCGGCTGCTAGTCCTCCTTTCATGCAGAATCTTAAGGTCCTAGCTCATGTCCAAGGCACCAAAGCCAGCTAAAAAGTCAATAATCGATACCTAAAACTTGAATTGTACTACTTCTTACTGGCTATTACATCATCTTAGAAGCTTCATCTGTGTTCTACCATGGTGCTTTTAGTGTCTCCGCATACCGCAGCACGCGACATAGCTTTGCAGACGATAAGTACAACCGTTTCAGAGAGAAGAGCGGCCAATGTGACGATCTGGCTTTAAGTCGATTCGATAACAAATGACGAAAACGGACGGATTTCTCAGGTTTTTACTACATATGAACACTTTTCACATTCTCCCCTGCAACTCGGCTGCTAGTCCTCCTTCCATGCAGAATCTTAAGGTCCTAGCTCATGTCCAAGGGACCAAAGCCAGCTAAAAAGTCAATAATCGATACCTCAAACTTGAATTGTACTACTTCTTACTGGCTATTACATCATCATAGAAGCTTCATCTTTGTTCTACTATGGTGCTTTTAGTGTCTCCGCATACCGCAGCACGCGACATAGCTTTGCAGACGATAAGTACAACCGTTTCAGAGAGAAGAGCGGCCAAGTGACGATCTGGCTTTAAGGCGATTCGATAACAAATGACGAAAACGGACGGATTTCTCAGGTTTTTACTACATATGAACACTTTTCATATTCTCCCGTGCAACACGGCTGCTAGTCCTCCTTTCATGCAGAATCTTAAGGTCCTAGCTCATGTCCAAGGCACCAAATCCATCTAAGAAGTCAATAATCGATACCTAAAACTTGAATTGTACTACTTCTTACTGGCTATAACATCGACTTAGAAGCTTCATCTGTGTTCTAGTATGGTGATTTTATTGTCTCCGCATACCGCAGCACGCGACATAGCTTTGCAGACGATAAGTACAACCGTTTCAGAGAGAAGAGCGGCCAATGTGACGTTCGGGCTTTAAGTCGATTCGATAACAAATGACGAAAACTGACGGATTTCTCAGGTTTCTACTACATATGAACACATTTCACATTCTCCCGTGCAACGCGGCTGCTTGTCCTCCTTTCATGCAGAATCTTAACGTCCTAGCTCATGTCCAAGGCACCAAAGACAGCTAAAAAGTCAATAATCGATACCTAAAACTTGAATTGTACTACTTCTTACTGGCTATTACATCAACTTAGAAGCTTCATCTGTGTTCTACTATGGTGCTTTTAGTGTCTCCGCATACCGCAGCACGCGACATAGCTTTGCAGACGATAAGTAGAACCGTTTCAGAGAGAAGAGCGGCCAATGTGACGATCTGGCTTTAAGGCGATTCGATAAAAAATGACGAAAACGGACGGATTTCCCAGGTTTTTACTACATATGAACACTTTTCATATTCTCCCGTGCAACTCGGCTGCTAGTCCTCCTTTCATGCAGAATCTTAAGGTCCTAGCTCATGTCCAAGGCACCAAATCCATCTAAGAAGTCAATAATCGATACCTAAAACTTGAATTGTACTACTTCTTACTGGCTATTACATCGACTTAGAAGCTTCATCTGTGTTCTAGTATGGTGATTTTATTGTCTCCGCATACCGCAGCACGCGACATAGCTTTGCAGACGATAAGTACAACCGTTTCAGAGAGAAGAGCGGCCAATGTGACGATCGGGCTTTAAGTCGATTCGATAACAAATGACGAAAACGGACGGATTTCTCAGGTTTCTACTACATATGAACACATTTCACATTCTCCCGTGCAACGCGGCTGCTTGTCCTCCTTTCATGCAGAATCTTAAGGTCCTAGCTCATGTCCAAGGCACCAAAGACAGCTAAAAAGTCAATAATCGATACCTAAAACTTGAATTGTACTACTTCTTACTGGCTATTACATCAACTTAGAAGCTTCATCTGTGTTCTACTATGGTGCTTTTAGTGTCTCCGCATACCGCAGCACGCGACATAGCTTTGCAGACGATACGTAGAACCGTTTCAGAGAGAAGAGCGGCCAATGTGACGATCTGGCTTTAAGTCGATTCGATAACAAATGACGAAAACGGACGGATTTCTCAGGTTTTTACTACATATGAACACTTTTCACATTCTCCCGTGCAACTCGGCTGCTAGTCCTCCTTTCATGCAGAATCTTAAGGTCCTAGCTCATGTCCAAGGCACCAAAGCCAGCTAAAAAGTCAATAATCGATACCTAAAACTTGAATTGTACTACTTCTTACTGGCTATTACATCAAAGTAGAAGCTTCATCTGTGTTCTACTATGGTGCTTTTAGTGTCTCCACATACCGCAGCACGCGACATAGCTTTGAAGACGATAAGTACAACCGTTTCAGAGAGAAGAGCGGCCAATGTGACGATCTGGCTTTAAGTCGATTCGATAACAAATGACGAAAACGGACGGATTTCTCAGGTTTTTACTACATATGAACACTTTTCACATTCTCCCCTGCAACTCGGCTGCTAGTCCTCCTTTCATGCAGAATCTTAAGGTCCTAGCTCATGTCCAAGGCACCAAAGCCAGCTAAAAAGTCAATAATCGATACCTAAAACTTGAATTGTACTACTTCTTACTGGCTATTACATCATCTTAGAAGATTCATCTGTGTTCAACTATGGTGCTTTTAGAGTCTCCGCATACCGCAGCACGCGGCAAAGCTTTCCAGACGATAAGTACAACCGTTTCAGAGAGAAGAGCAGCCAATGTGACGATCTGGCTTTAAGTCGATTTGATAACAAATGACGAAAAGGGACGGATTTCTCAGGTTTTAACTACATATGAACACATTTCACATTCTCCCGTACAACGCGGCTGCTAGTCCTCCTTTCATGCAGAATCTTAAGGTCCTAGCTCATGTCCAAGGCACCAAAGCCAGCTAAAAAGTCAATAATCAATACCTAAAACTTGAATTGTACTACTTCTTACTGGCTATCACATCAACTTAGAAGCTTCATCTGTGTTGTACTATGGTGCTTTTAGTGTCTCCGCATACCGCAGCACGCGACATAGCTTTGAAGACGATAAGTACAACCGTTTCAGAGAGAAGAGCGGCCAATGTGACGATCTGGCTTTAAGTCGATTCGATAACAAATGACGAAAAGGTACGGATTTCTCAGGTTTTTACAACGTATGAACACTTTTCACATTGTCCCGTGCAACTCGGCTGCTAGTCCTCCTTTTGATGCTGAATCTTAAGGTCCTAGTTCATGTCCAAGGCACCAAAGCCAGCTAAGAAATCAATAATCGATACCTAAAACTTGAATTGTACTACTTCTTACTGGCTATTACATCAACTTAGAAGCTTAATCCGTGTTCTACTATGGTGCTTTTAGTGTCTCCGCATACCGCAGCACGAGACATACCATTGCAGACGATAAGTACAACCGTTTCAGAGAGAAGAGCGGCCAATGTGACGATCTGGCTTTAAGTCGATTTGATAACAAATGATGAAAACGGACGGATTTCTCAGGTTTTTACTACATATGAACACTTTTCACATTCTCCCGTGCAACTCGGCTGCTAGTCCTCCTTCCATGCAGAATCTTAAGGTCCTAGCTCATGTCCAAGGGACCAAAGTCAGCTAAAAAGTCAATAATCGATACCTCAAACTTGAATTGTACTACTTCTTACTGGCTATTACATCATCATAGAAGCTTCATCTGTGTTCTACTATGGTGCTTTTAGTGTCTCCGCATACCGCAGCACGCGTCATAGCTTTGCAGACGATAAGTACAACCGTTTCAGAGAGAAGAGCGGCCAATGTGACGATCTGGCTTTAAGGCGATTCGATAAAAAATGACGAAAACGGACGGATTTCCCAGGTTTTTACTACATATGAACACTTTTCATATTCTCCCGTGCAACTCGGCTGCTAGTCCTCCTTTCATGCAGAATCTTAAGGTCCTAGCTCATGTCCAAGGCACCAAATCCATCTAAGAAGTCAATAATCGATACCTAAAACTTGAATTGTACTACTTCTTACTGGCTATTACATCGACTTAGAAGCTTCATCTGTGTTCTAGTATGGTGATTTTATTGTCTCCGCATACCGCAGCACGCGACATAGCTTTGCAGACGATAAGTACAACCGTTTCAGAGAGAAGAGCGGCCAATGTGACGATCGGGCTTTAAGTCGATTCGATAACAAATGACGAAAACGGACGGATTTCTCAGGTTTCTACTACATATGAACACATTTCACATTCTCCCGTGCAACGCGGCTGCTTGTCCTCCTTTCATGCAGAATCTTAAGGTCCTAGCTCATGTCCAAGGCACCAAAGACAGCTAAAAAGTCAATAATCGATACCTAAAACTTGAATTGTACTACTTCTTACTGGCTATTACATCAAAGTAGAAGCTTCATCTGTGTTCTACTATGGTGCTTTTAGTGTCTCCACATACCGCAGCACGCGACATAGCTTTGAAGACGATAAGTACAACCGTTTCAGAGAGAAGAGCGGCCAATGTGACGATCTGGCTTTAAGTCGATTCGATAACAAATGACGAAAACGGACGGATTTCTCAGGTTTTTACTACATATGAACACTTTTCACATTCTCCCCTGCAACTCGGCTGCTAGTCCTCCTTTCATGCAGAATCTTAAGGTCCTAGCTCATGTCCAAGGCACCAAAGCCAGCTAAAAAGTCAATAATCGATACCTAAAACTTGAATTGTACTACTTCTTACTGGCTATTACATCGACTTAGAAGCTTCATCTGTGTTCTAGTATGGTGATTTTATTGTCTCCGCATACCGCAGCACGCGACATAGCTTTGCAGACGATAAGTACAACCGTTTCAGAGAGAAGAGCGGCCAATGTGACGATCGGGCTTTAAGTCGATTCGATAACAAATGACGAAAACGGACGGATTTCTCAGGTTTCTACTACATATGAACACATTTCACATTCTCCCGTGCAACGCGGCTGCTTGTCCTCCTTTCATGCAGAATCTTAAGGTCCTAGCTCATGTCCAAGGCACCAAAGACAGCTAAAAAGTCAATAATCGATACCTAAAACTTGAATTGTACTACTTCTTACTGGCTATTACATCAACTTAGAAGCTTCATCTGTGTTCTACTATGGTGCTTTTAGTGTCTCCGCATACCGCAGCACGCGACATAGCTTTGCAGACGATAAGTAGAACCGTTTCAGAGAGAAGAGCGGCCAATGTGACGATCTGGCTTTAAGTCGATTCGATAACAAATGACGAAAACGGACGGATTTCTCAGGTTTTTACTACATATGAACACTTTTCACATTCTCCCGTGCAACTCGGCTGCTAGTCCTCCTTTCATGCAGAATCTTAAGGTCCTAGCTCATGTCCAAGGCACCAAAGCCAGCTAAAAAGTCAATAATCGATACCTAAAACTTGAATTGTACTACTTCTTACTGGCTATTACATCAAAGTAGAAGCTTCATCTGTGTTCTACTATGGTGCTTTTAGTGTCTCCACATACCGCAGCACGCGACATAGCTTTGAAGACGATAAGTACAACCGTTTCAGAGAGAAGAGCGGCCAATGTGACGATCTGGCTTTAAGTCGATTCGATAACAAATGACGAAAACGGACGGATTTCTCAGGTTTTTACTACATATGAACACTTTTCACATTCTCCCCTGCAACTCGGCTGCTAGTCCTCCTTTCATGCAGAATCTTAAGGTCCTAGCTCATGTCCAAGGCACCAAAGCCAGCTAAAAAGTCAATAATCGATACCTAAAACTTGAATTGTACTACTTCTTACTGGCTATTACATCAACTTAGAAGCTTCATCCGTGTTCTACTATGGTGCTTTTAGTGTCTCCGCATACCGCAGCACGAGACATACCATTGCAGACGATAAGTACAACCGTTTCAGAGAGAAGAGCGGCCAATGTGACGATCTGGCTTTAAGTCGATTTGATAACAAATGATGAAAACGGACGGATTTCTCAGGTTTTTACTACATATGAACACTTTTCACATTCTCCCGTGCAACTCGGCTGCTAGTCCTCCTTCCATGCAGAATCTTAAGGTCCTAGCTCATGTCCAAGGGACCAAAGTCAGCTAAAAAGTCAATAATCGATACCTCAAACTTGAATTGTACTACTTCTTACTGGCTATTACATCATCATAGAAGCTTCATCTGTGTTCTACTATGGTGCTTTTAGTGTCTCCGCATACCGCAGCACGCGACATAGCTTTGCAGACGATAAGTACAACCGTTTCAGAGAGAAGAGCGGCCAAGTGACGATCTGGCTTTAAGGTGATTCGATAACAAATGACGAAAACGGACGGATTTCTCAGGTTTTTACTACATATGAACACTTTTCATGTTCTCCCGTGCAACTCGGCTGCTAGTCCTCCTTTCATGCAGAATCTTAAGGTCCTAGCTCATGTCCAAGGCACCAAATCCATCTAAGAAGTCAATAATCGATACCTAAAACTTGAATTGTACTACTTCTTACTGGCTATTACATCGACTTAGAAGCTTCATCTGTGTTCTAGTATGGTGATTTTATTGTCTCCGCATACCGCAGCACGCGACATAGCTTTGCAGACGATAAGTACAACCGTTTCAGAGAGAAGAGCGGCCAATGTGGCGATCGGGCTTTAAGTCGATTCGATAACAAATGACGAAAACGGACGGATTTCTCAGGTTTTTACTACATATGAACACATTTCACATTTTCCCGTACAACGCGGCTGCTAGTCCTCCTTTCATGCAGAATCGTAAGGTCCTAGCTCATGTCCAAGGCACCAAAGCCAGCTAAAAAGTCAATAATCAATCCCTAAAACTTGAATTGTACTACTTCTTACTGGCTATCACATCAACTTAGAAGCTTTATCTGTGTTGTACTATGGTGCTTTTATTGTCTCCGCATACCGCAGCACGCGACATAGCTTTGAAGACGATAAGTACAACCGTTTCAGAGAGAAGAGCGGCCAATGTGACGATCTGGCTTTAAGTCGATTCGATAACAAATGACGAAAAGGGACGGATTTCTCAGGTTTTTACTACGTATGAACACTTTTCACATTGTCCCGTGCAACTCGGCTGCTAGTCCTCCTTTTGATGCAGAATCTTAAGATCCTAGCTCATGTCCAAGGCACCAAAGCCAGCTAAGAAATCAATAATCAATACCTAAAACTTGAATTGTACTACTTCTTACTGGCTATTACATCAACTTAGAAGCTTCATCTGTGTTCTACTATGGTGCTTTTAGTGTCTCCGCATACCGCAGCACGCGACATAGCTTTGAAGAAGATAAGTACAACCGTTTCAGAGAGAAGAGCGGCCAATGTGACGATCTGGCTTTAAGTCGATTCGATAACAAATGACGAAAACGGACGGATTTCTCAGGTTTTTACTACATATGAACACTTTTCACATTCTCCGGTGCAACTCGGCTGCTAATCCTCCTTTCATGCAGATTCTTAAGGTCCTAGCTCATGTCCAAGGATCAAAGCCAGCTTAAAAGTCAATAATCAATACCTAAAACTTGAATTGTACTACATCTTACTGGCTATTACATCAAATTAGAAGCTTCATCTGTGTTCTACTGTGGTGGTTTTAGTGTCTCCGTCTACCGCAGCATGCGACATAGCTTTGCAGACGATTAGTACAACCGTTTCAGAGAGAAGAGCGGCCAATATGACGATCTGGCTTTAAGTCGATTCGATAACAAATGACGAAAACGGACGGATTTCTCAGGTTTTTACTACATATGAACACTTTTCACATTCTCCCGTGCAACTCGGCTGCTAGTCCTCCTCTCATGCAGAATCTTAAGGTCCTAGCTCATGTCCAAGGCACCAAAGCCAGCTAAAAAGTCAATAATCGATACCAAAAACTTGAATTGTACTACTTCTTACTGGCTATTACATCATCATAGAAGCTACATCTGTGTTCTACTATGGTGCTTTTAGTGTCTCCGAATACCGCAGTACGCGACATAGCTTTGCAGACGATAAATACAACCGTTTCAGATAGCAGAGCGGCAAATGTGACGATTTGGCTTTAAGTCGATTCGATAAAAATGACGAAAACGGACGGATGTCTCAGGTTTTTACTACATATAAACACTTTTCACATTCTCCTGTGTAACTCGGCTGCTAGTCCTCCTTTCATGCAGAATCTTAAGGTCCTGCTCATGTCCAAGGCACCAAAGCCAGCTAAAAAGTCAATAATCGATACCTAAAACTTGAATTGTACTACTTCTTACTGGCTATTACATCAACTTAGAAGCTTCATCTGTGTTCTACTATGGTGCTTTTAGAGTCTCCGCATACCGCAGCACGCGACATAGCTCTGCACACGATAAGTACAACCGTTTCAGAGAGAAGAGCGGCCAATGTGACGATCTGGCTTTAAGTCGATTCGATAAAAATGACGAAAACGGACGGATTTCTCCGGTTTTTACTACATATGAACACTTTACACATTCTCCCGTGCAACTCGGCTGCTAGTCCTCCTGCATGTAAAATCTTAAGTTCCTAGCTCATGTCCAAGGCACCAAACAAGGGTAAAAAGTCAATAACCGATTCCTAAAACTTGAATTGTACTATTTCTTACTGGCTATTACTTCATCTTAGAAGCTACATCTGTGTTCTACAATGGTGCTTTTAGTGTCTCCGAATACCGCCGTTCGCGACATAGCTTTGCAGACGATAAGTACAACCGTTTCCGAGAGCAGAGCGGCCAATGTGACGATTTGGCTTTAAGTCGATTCGATAAAAATGACGAAAACGGACGGATTTCTCAGGTTTTTACTCTATTTGAACACTTTTCACATTCTCCCGTGCAACTCGGCTGCTAGTCCTAATTTAATGCAGATTCTTAAGGTCCTAGCTCATGTCCAAGGCACCAAAGCCAGCTAAAAAGTCAATAATCGATACCTAAAACTTGAATTGTACTACTTCTTACTGGCTATTACATCAACTTAGAAGCTTCATCTGTGTTCTACTATGGTGCTTTTAGAGTCTCCGCATACCGCAGCACGCGACATAGCATTGCAGACGATAAGTACAACCTTTTAAGAGAGAAGAGCGGCCAATGAGACGATCTGGCTTTAAGTCGATTCGATAACAAATGACGAAAACGGACGGATTTCTCAGGTTTTTACTACATATGAACACTTTTCACATTCTCCCGTGCAACTCGGCTGCTAGTCCTCCTTCTATGCAGAATCTTAAGGTCCTAGCTCATGTCCAAGGCATCAAAGCCAGCTAAAAAGTCAATAATCAATACCTAAAACTTCAATTGTACTACTTCTTACTGGCTATTACATCAAATTAGAAGTTTCATCTGTGTTCTACTGTGGTGGTTTTAGTGTCTCCGCATACCGCAGCACGCGACATAGCTTTGAAGACGATATGTACAACCGTTTCAGAGAGAAGAGCGGCCAATGTGACGATCTGGCTTTAAGTTGATTCGATAACAAATGACGAAAACGGACGGATTTCTCAGATTTTTACTACGTATGAACACATTTCACATTCTCCCGTACAACGCGGCTGCTAGTCCTCCTTTCATGCAGAATCTTAAGGTCCTAGCTCATGTCCAAGGCACCAAAGCCAGCTAAAAAGTCAATAAACGATACTTAAAACTTGAATTGTACTACTTCTTACTGGCTATTACATCAACTTAGAAGCTTCATCTGTGTTCTACTATGGTGCTTTTAGTGTCTCCGCATACCGCAGCACGCGACATAGCTTTGCAGACGATAAGTACAACCGTTTCAGGGAGAAGAGCGGCCAATGTGACGATCTGGCTTTAAGTCGATTCGATAACAAATGACGAAAACGGACGGATTTCTCAGGTTTTTACTACATATGAACACTTTTCACATTCTCCCCTGCAACTCGGCTGCTAGTCCTCCTTTCATGCAGAATCTTAAGGTCCTAGCTCATGTCCAAGGCACCAAAGCCAGCTAAAAAGTCAATAATCGATACCTAAAATTTGAATTGTACTACTTCTTACTGGCTATTACATCATCTTAGAAGCTTCATCTGTGTTCTACTATGGTGCTTTTAGTGTCTCCGCATACCGCAGCACGCGACAAAGCTTTCCAGACGATAAGTACAACCGTTTCAGAGAGAAGAGCAGCCAATGTGACGATCTGGCTTTAAGTCGATTTGATAACAAATGACGAAAACGGTCGGATTTCTCAGGTTTTTACTACATATGAACACATTTCACATTCTCCCGTACAACGCGGCTGCTAGACCTCCTTTCATGCAGAATCTTAAGGTCCTAGCTCATGTCCAAGGCACCAAAGCAAGCTAAAAAGTCAATAATCAATACCTAAAACTTGAATTGTACTACTTCTTACTGGCTATCACATCAACTTAGAAGCTTCATCTGTGTTCTACTATGGTGCTTTTAGTGTCTCCGCATACCGCAGCACGCGACATAGCTTTGCAGACGATAAGTACAACCGTTTAAGAGAGAAGAGCGGCCAATGTGACGATCTGGCTTTAAGTCTATTCGATAACAAATGACGTAAACGGACGGATTTCTCAGGTTTTTACTACATATGAACACTTTTCACATTCTCCCGTGCAACTCGGCTGCTAGTCCTCCTTCTATGCAGAATCTTAAGGTCCTAGCTCATGTCCAAGGCATCAAAGCCAGCTAAAAAGTCAATAATCAATACCTAAAACTTCAATTGTACTACTTCTTACTGGCTATTACATCAAATTAGAAGCTTCATCTGTGTTCTACTGTGGTGGTTTTAGTGTCTCCGCATACCGCAGCACGCGACATAGCTTTGAAGACGATAAGTACAACCGTTTCAGAGAGGAGAGCGGCCAATGTGACGATCTGGCTTTAAGTTGATTCGATATCAAATGACGAAACCGGACGGATTTCTCAGGTTTTTACTACATATGAACACTTTTCACATTCTCCCCTGCAACTCGGCTGCTAGTCCTCCTTTGATGCAGAATCTTAAGGTCCTAGCTCATGTCCAAGGCACCAAAGACAGCTAAAAAGTCAATAATCGATACCTAAAACTTGAATTGTACTACTTCTTACTGGCTATTACATCTTCTTAGAAGCTTCATCTGTGTTCTACTATGGTGCTTTTAGTGTCTCCGCATACCGCAGCACGCGACAAAGCTTTCCAGACGATAAGTACAACCGTTTCAGAGAGAAGAGCAGCCAATGTGACGATCTGGCTTTAAGTCGATTTGATAACAAATGACGAAAAGGGACGGATTTCTTAGGTTTTTACTACGTATGAACACTTTTCACATTGTCCCGTGCAACTCGGCTGCTAGTCCTCCTTTTGATGCAGAATCTTAAGATCATAGCTCATGTCCAAGGCACCAAAGCCAGCTAAAAAATTAATAATCGATACCTAAAACTTGAATTGTACTACTTCTTACTGGCTATTACATCAACTTAGAAGTTTCATCTGTGTTCCACTATGGTGCTTTTAGTGTCTCCGCATACCGCAGCACGCGACATAGCTTTGAAGACGATAAGTACAACCGTTTCAGAGAGAAGAGCGGCCAATATGACGATCTGGCTTTAAGTCGATTCGATAACAAATGACGAAAACGGACGGATTTCTCAGGTTTTTACTACATATGAACACTTTTCACATTCTCCCGTGCAACTCGGCTGCTAGTCCTCCTCTCATGCAGAATCTTAAGGTCCTAGCTCATGTCCAAGGCACCAAAGCCAGCTAAAAAGTCAATAATCGATACCTAAAACTTGAATTGTACTACCTCTTACTGGCTATTACATCATCTTAGAAGCTACATCTGTGTTCTACTATGGTGCTTTTAGTGTCTCCGAATACCGCAGTACGCGACATAGCTTTGCAGACGATAAATACAACCGTTTCAGATAGCAGAGCGGCCAATGTGACGATTTGGCTTTAAGTCGATTCGATAAAAATGACGAAAACGGACGGATGTCTCAGGTTTTTACTACATATAAACACTTTTCACATTCTCCTGTGTAACTCGGCTGCTAGCCCTCCTTTCATGCAGAATCATAAGGTCCTGCTCATGTCCAAGGCACCAAAGCCAGCTAAAATGTCAATAATCGATACCTAAAACTTGAATTGTACTACTTCTTACTGGCTATTACATCAACTTGGAAGTGTCATCTGTGTTCTACTATGGTGCTTTTAGTGTCTCTGCATACCGCAGCACGCGACATAGCTCTGCACACGATAAGCACAACCGTTTCAGAGAGAAGAGCGGCCAATGTGACGATCTGGCTTTAAGTCGATTCGATAACAAATGACGAAAACGGACGGATTTCTCCGGTTTTTACTACATATGAACACTATACACATTCTCCCGTGCAACTCGGCTGCTAGTCCTCCTGCATGTAAAATCTTAAGTTCCTAGCTCATGTCCAAGGCACCAAACAAGGGTAAAAAGTCAATAACCGATTCCTAAAACTTGAATTGTACTATTTCTTACTGGCTATTACATCATCTTAGAAGCTACATCTGTGTTCTACAATGGTGCTTTTAGTGTCTCCGAATACCGCCGTTCGCGACATAGCTTTGCAGACGATAAGTACAACCGTTTCCGAGAGCAGAGCGGCCAATGTGACGATTTGGCTTTAAGTCGATTCGATAAAAATGACGAAAACGGACGGATTTCTCAGGTTTTTACTCTATTTGAACACTTTTCACATTCTCCCGTGCAACTCGGCTGCTAGTCCTAATTTAATGCAGATTCTTAAGGTCCTAGCTCATGTCCAAGGCACCAAAGCCAGCTAAAAAGTCAATAATCGATACCTAAAACTTGAATTGTACTACTTCTTACTGGCTATTACATCAACTTAGAAGCTTCATCTGTGTTCTACTATGGTGCTTTTAGAGTCTCCGCATACCGCAGCACGCGACATAGCATTGCAGACGATAAGTACAACCTTTTAAGAGAGAAGAGCGGCCAATGAGACGATCTGGCTTTAAGTCGATTCGATAACAAATGACGAAAACGGACGGATTTCACAGGTTTTTACTACATATGAACACTTTTCACATTCTCCCGTGCAACTCGGCTGCTAGTCCTCCTTCTATGCAGAATCTTAAGGTCCTAGCTCATGTCCAAGGCATCAAAGCCAGCTAAAAAGTCAATAATCAATACCTAAAACTTCAATTGTACTACTTCTTACTGGCTATTACATCAAATTAGAAGTTTCATCTGTGTTCTACTGTGGTGGTTTTAGTGTCTCCGCATACCGCAGCACGCGACATAGCTTTGAAGACGATATGTACAACCGTTTCAGAGAGAAGAGCGGCCAATGTGACGATCTGGCTTTAAGTTGATTCGATAACAAATGACGAAACCGGACGGATTTCTCAGGTTTTTACTACATATGAACACTTTTCACATTCTCCCCTGCAACTCGGCTGCTAGTCCTCCTTTCATGCAGAATCTTAAGGTCCTAGCTCATGTCCAAGGCACCAAAGCCAGCTAAAAAGTCAATAATCGATACCTAAATGTGACTTGTACTACTTCTTACTGGCTATTACATCATCTTAGAAGCTTCATCTGTGTTATACTATGGTGCTTTTAGTGTCTCCGCATACCGCAGCACGCGACAAAGCTTTCCAGACGATAAGTACAACCGTTTCAGAGAGAAGAGCAGCCAATGTGACGATCTGGCTTTAAGTCGATTTGATAACAAATGACGAAAACGGACGGATTTCTCAGATTTTTACTACGTATGAACACATTTCACATTCTCCCGTACAACGCGGCTGCTAGTCCTCCTTTCATGCAGAATCTTAAGGTCCTAGCTCATGTCCAAGGCACCAAAGCCAGCTAAAAAGTCAATAAACGATACTTAAAACTTGAATTGTACTACTTCTTACTGGCTATTACATCAACTTAGAAGCTTCATCTGTGTTCTACTATGGTGCTTTTAGTGTCTCCGCATACCGCAGCACGCGACATAGCTTTGCAGACGATAAGTACAACCGTTTCAGGGAGAAGAGCGGCCAATGTGACGATCTGGCTTTAAGTCGATTCTATAACAAATGACGAAAACGGACGGATTTCACAGGTTTTTACTACATATGAACACTTTTCACATTCTCCCCTGCAACTCGGCTGCTAGTCCTCCTTTCATGCAGAATCTTAAGGTCCTAGCTCATGTCCAAGGCACCAAAGCAAGCTAAAAAGTCAATAATCAATACCTAAAACTTGAATTGTACTACTTCTTACTGGCTATCACATCAACTTAGAAGCTTCATCTGTGTTCTACTATGGTGCTTTTAGTGTCTCCGCATACCGCAGCACGCGACATAGCTTTGCAGACGATAAGTACAACCGTTTAAGAGAGAAGAGCGGCCAATGTGACGATCTGGCTTTAAGTCGATTCGATAACAAATGACGTAAACGGACGGATTTCTCAGGTTTTTACTACATATGAACACTTTTCACATTCTCCCGTGCAACTCGGCTGCTAGTCCTCCTTCTATGCAGAATCTTAAGGTCCTAGCTCATGTCCAAGGCATCAAAGCCAGCTAAAAAGTCAATAATCAATACCTAAAACTTCAATTGTACTACTTCTTACTGGCTATTACATCAAATTAGAAGCTTCATCTGTGTTCTACTGTGGTGGTTTTAGTGTCTCCGCATACCGCAGCACGCGACATAGCTTTGAAGACGATAAGTACAACCGTTTCAGAGAGGAGAGCGGCCAATGTGACGATCTGGCTTTAAGTTGATTCGATATCAAATGACGAAACCGGACGGATTTCTCAGGTTTTTACTACATATGAACACTTTTCACATTCTCCCCTGCAACTCGGCTGCTAGTCCTCCTTTGATGCAGAATCTTAAGGTCCTAGCTCATGTCCAAGGCACCAAAGACAGCTAAAAAGTCAATAATCGATACCTAAAACTTGAATTGTACTACTTCTTACTGGCTATTACATCTTCTTAGAAGCTTCATCTGTGTTCTACTATGGTGCTTTTAGTGTCTCCGCATACCGCAGCACGCGACAAAGCTTTCCAGACGATAAGTACAACCGTTTCAGAGAGAAGAGCAGCCAATGTGACGATCTGGCTTTAAGTCGATTTGATAACAAATGACGAAAAGGGACGGATTTCTTAGGTTTTTACTACGTATGAACACTTTTCACATTGTCCCGTGCAACTCGGCTGCTAGTCCTCCTTTTGATGCAGAATCTTAAGATCCTAGCTCATGTCCAAGGCACCAAAGCCAGCTAAAAAATTAATAATCGATACCTAAAACTTGAATTGTACTACTTCTTACTGGCTATTACATCAACTTAGAAGTTTCATCTGTGTTCCACTATGGTGCTTTTAGTGTCTCCGCATACCGCAGCACGTGACATAGCTTTGAAGACGATAAGTACAACCGTTTCAGAGAGAAGAGCGGCCAATATGACGATCTGGCTTTAAGTCGATTCGATAACAAATGACGAAAACGGACGGATTTCTCAGGTTTTTACTACATATGAACACTTTTCACATTCTCCCGTGCAACTCGGCTGCTAGTCCTCCTCTCATGCAGAATCTTAAGGTCCTAGCTCATGTCCAAGGCACCAAAGCCAGCTAAAAAGTCAATAATCGATACCTAAAACTTGAATTGTACTACCTCTTACTGGCTATTACATCATCTTAGAAGCTACATCTGTGTTCTACTATGGTGCTTTTAGTGTCTCCGAATACCGCAGTACGCGACATAGCTTTGCAGACGATAAATACAACCGTTTCAGATAGCAGAGCGGCCAATGTGACGATTTGGCTTTAAGTCGATTCGATAAAAATGACGAAAACGGACGGATGTCTCAGGTTTTTACTACATATAAACACTTTTCACATTCTCCTGTGTAACTCGGCCGCTAGCCCTCCTTTCATGCAGAATCATAAGGTCCTGCTCATGTCCAAGGCACCAAAGCCAGCTAAAATGTCAATAATCGATACCTAAAACTTGAATTGTACTACTTCTTACTGGCTATTACATCAACTTGGAAGTGTCATCTGTGTTCTACTATGGTGCTTTTAGTGTCTCTGCATACCGCAGCACGCGACATAGCTCTGCACACGATAAGCACAACCGTTTCAGAGAGAAGAGCGGCCAATGTGACGATCTGGCTTTAAGTCGATTCGATAACAAATGACGAAAACGGACGGATTTCTCCGGTTTTTACTACATATGAACACTTTACACATTCTCCCGTGCAACTCGGCTGCTAGTCCTCCTGCATGTAAAATCTTAAGTTCCTAGCTCATGTCCAAGGCACCAAACAAGGGTAAAAAGTCAATAACCGATTCCTAAAACTTGAATTGTACTATTTCTTACTGGCTATTACATCATCTTAGAAGCTACATCTGTGTTCTACAATGGTGCTTTTAGTGTCTCCGAATACCGCCGTTCGCGACATAGCTTTGCAGACGATAAGTACAACCGTTTCCGAGAGCAGAGCGGCCAATGTGACGATTTGGCTTTAAGTCGATTCGATAAAAATGACGAAAACGGACGGATTTCTCAGGTTTTTACTCTATTTGAACACTTTTCACATTCTCCCGTGCAACTCGGCTGCTAGTCCTAATTTAATGCAGATTCTTAAGGTCCTAGCTCATGTCCAAGGCACCAAAGCCAGCTAAAAAGTCAATAATCGATACCTAAAACTTGAATTGTACTACTTCTTACTGGCTATTACATCAACTTAGAAGCTTCATCTGTGTTCTACTATGGTGCTTTTAGAGTCTCCGCATACCGCAGCACGCGACATAGCATTGCAGACGATAAGTACAACCTTTTAAGAGAGAAGAGCGGCCAATGAGACGATCTGGCTTTAAGTCGATTCGATAACAAATGACGAGAACGGACGGATTTCACAGGTTTTTACTACATATGAACACTTTTCACATTCTCCCGTGCAACTCGGCTGCTAGTCCTCCTTCTATGCAGAATCTTAAGGTCCTAGCTCATGTCCAAGGCATCAAAGCCAGCTAAAAAGTCAATAATCA
Organism: Schistocerca gregaria; assembly: GCF_023897955.1. Classification (NCBI taxonomy): domain Eukaryota; kingdom Metazoa; phylum Arthropoda; class Insecta; order Orthoptera; family Acrididae; genus Schistocerca; species Schistocerca gregaria. The sequence goes on from NW_026061740.1 coordinate 618,308, forward strand.
ATACCTAAAACTTCAATTGTACTACTTCTTACTGGCTATTACATCAAATTAGAAGTTTCATCTGTGTTCTACTGTGGTGGGTTTAGTGTCTCCGCATACCGCAGCACGCGACATAGCTTTGAAGACGATATGTACAACCGTTTCAGAGAGAAGAGCGGCCAATGTGACGATCTGGCTTTAAGTTGATTCGATAACAAATGACGAAACCGGACGGATTTCTCAGGTTTTTACTACATATGAACACTTTTCACATTCTCCCCTGCAACTCGGCTGCTAGTCCTCCTTTCATGCAGAATCTTAAGGTCCTAGCTCATGTCCAAGGCACCAAAGCCAGCTAAAAAGTCAATAATCGATACCTAAATGTGACTTGTACTACTTCTTACTGGCTATTACATCATCTTAGAAGCTTCATCTGTGTTATACTATGGTGCTTTTAGTGTCTCCGCATACCGCAGCACGCGACAAAGCTTTCCAGACGATAAGTACAACCGTTTCAGAGAGAAGAGCAGCCAATGTGACGATCTGGCTTTAAGTCGATTTGATAACAAATGACGAAAACGGACGGATTTCTCAGATTTTTACTACGTATGAACACATTTCACATTCTCCCGTACAACGCGGCTGCTAGTCCTCCTTTCATGCAGAATCTTAAGGTCCTAGCTCATGTCCAAGGCACCAAAGCCAGCTAAAAAGTCAATAAACGATACTTAAAACTTGAATTGTACTACTTCTTACTGGCTATTACATCAACTTAGAAGCTTCATCTGTGTTCTACTATGGTGCTTTTAGTGTCTCCGCATACCGCAGCACGCGACATAGCTTTGTAGACGATAAGTACAACCGTTTCAGGGAGAAGAGCGGCCAATGTGACGATCTGGCTTTAAGTCGATTCGATAACAAATGACGAAAACGGACGGATTTCACAGGTTTTTACTACATATGAACACTTTTCACATTCTCCCCTGCAACTCGGCTGCTAGTCCTCCTTTCATGCAGAATCTTAAGGTCCTAGCTCATGTCCAAGGCACCAAAGCAAGCTAAAAAGTCAATAATCAATACCTAAAACTTGAATTGTACTACTTCTTACTGGCTATCACATCAACTTAGAAGCTTCATCTGTCTTCTACTATGGTGAGTTTAGTGTCTCCGCATACCGCAGCACGCGACATAGCTTTGCAGACGATAAGTACAACCGTTTAAGAGAGAAGAGCGGCCAATGTGACGATCTGGCTTTAAGTCGATTCGATAACAAATGACGTAAACGGACGGATTTCTCAGGTTTTTACTACATATGAACACTTTTCACATTCTCCCGTGCAACTCGGCTGCTAGTCCTCCTTCTATGCAGAATCTTAAGGTCCTAGCTCATGTCCAAGGCATCAAAGCCAGCTAAAAAGTCAATAATCAATACCTAAAACTTCAATTGTACTACTTCTTACTGGCTATTACATCAAATTAGAAGCTTCATCTGTGTTCTACTGTGGTGGTTTTAGTGTCTCCGCATACCGCAGCACGCGACATAGCTTTGAAGACGATAAGTACAACCGTTTCAGAGAGGAGAGCGGCCAATGTGACGATCTGGCTTTAAGTTGATTCGATAACAAATGACGAAACCGGACGGATTTCTCAGGTTTTTACTACATATGAACACTTTTCACATTCTCCCCTGCAACTCGGCTGCTAGTCCTCCTTTCATGCAGAATCTTAAGGTCCTAGCTCATGTCCAAGGCACCAAAGCCAGCTAAAAAGTCAATAATCGATACCTAAAACTTGAATTGTACTACTTCTTACTGGCTATTACATCATCTTAGAAGCTTCAACTGTGTTCTACTATGGTTCTTTTAGTGTCTCCGCGTACCGCAGCACGCGACAAAGCTTTCCAGACGATAAGTACAACCGTTTCAGAGAGAAGAGCAGCCAATGTGACGATCTGGCTTTAAGTCGATTTGATAACAAATGACGAAAACGGACGGATTTCTCAGGTTTTTACTACGTATGAACACATTTCACATTCTCCCGTACAACGCGGCTGCTAGTCCTCCTTTCATGCAGAATCTTAAGGTCCTAGCTCATGTCCAAGGCACCAAAGCCAGCTAAAAAGTCAATAATCGATACTTAAAACTTGAATTGTACTACTTCTTACTGGCTATCACATCAACTTAGAAGCTTCATCTGTGTTCTACTATGGTGCTTTTAGTGTCTCCGCATACCGCAGCACGCGACATAGCTTTGAAGACGATAAGTACAACCATTTCAGAGAGAAGAGCGGCCAATGTGACGATCTGGCTTTAAGTCGATTCGATAACAAATGACGAAAAGGGACGGATTTCTTAGGTTTTTACTACGTATGAACACTTTTCACATTGTCCCGTGCAACTCGGCTGCTAGTCCTCCTTTTGATGCAGAATCTTAAGATCCTAGCTCATGTCCAAGGCACCAAAGCCAGCTAAAAAATTAATAATCGATACCTAAAACTTGAATTGTACTACTTCTTACTGGCTATTACATCAACTTAGAAGTTTCATCTGTGTTCCACTATGGTGGTTTTAGTGTCTCCGCATACCGCAGCACGCGACATAGCTTTGAAGACGATAAGTACAACCGTTTAAGAGAGAAGAGCGGCCAATGTGACGATCTGGCTATAAGTCGATTCGATAACAAATGACGTAAACGGACGGATTTCTCAGGTTTTTACTACATATGAACACTTTTCACATTCTCCCGTGCAACTCGGCTGCTAGTCCTCCTTCTATGCAGAATCTTAAGGTCCTAGCTCATGTCCAAGGCATCAAAGCCAGCTAAAAAGTCAATAATCAATACCAAAAACTTCAATTGTACTACTTCTTACTGGCTATTACATCAAATTAGAAGCTTCATCTGTGTTCTACTGTGGTGGTTTTAGTGTCTCCGCATACCGCAGCACGCGACATAGCTTTGAAGACGATAAGTACAACCGTTTCAGAGAGGAGAGCGGCCAATGTGACGATCTGGCTTTAAGTTGATTCGATAACAAATGACGAAACCGGACGGATTTCTCAGGTTTTTACTACATATGAACACTTTTCACATTCTCCCCTGCAACTCGGCTGCTAGTACTCCTTTCATGCAGAATCTTAAGGTCCTAGCTCATGTCCAAGGCACCAAAGCCAGCTAAAAAGTCAATAATCGATACCTAAAACTTGAATTGTACTACTTCTTACTGGCTATTACATCATCTTAGAAGCTTCATCTGTGTTCTACTATGGTGCTTATAGTGTCTCCGCGTACCGCAGCACGCGACAAAGCTTTCCAGACGATAAGTACAACCGTTTCGGAGGGAAGAGCAGCCAATGTGACGATCTGGCTTTAAGTCGATTTGATAACAAATGCGAAAACGGACGGATTTCTCAGGTTTTTACTACATATGTACACATTTCACATTCTCCCGTACAACGCGGCTGCTAGACCTCCTTTCATGCAGAATCTTAAGGTCCTACCTCATGTCCAAGGCACCAAAGCCAGCTAAAAAGTCAATAATCAATACCTAAAACTTGAATTGTACTTCTTCTTACTGGCTATCACATCAACTTAGAAGCTTCATCTGTGTTCTACTATGGTGCTTTTAGTGTCTCCGCATACCGCAGCACGCGACATAGCTTTGAAGACGATAAGTACAACCGTTTCAGAGAGAAGAGCGGGCAATGTGACGATCTGGCTTTAAGTCGATTCGATAACAAATGACGAAAACGGACGGATTTCTCAGGTTTTTACTACATATGAACACTTTTCACAATCTCCCGTGCAACTCTGCTGCTAATCCTCCTTTCATGCTGATTCTTAAGGTCCTAGCTCATGTCCAAGGCATCAAAGCCAGCTTAAAAGTCAATAATCAATACCTAAAACTTGAATTGTACTACTTCTTACTGGCTATCACATCAACTTAGAAGCTTCACTGTGTCCTACTATGGTGCTTTTAGTGTCTCCGCATACCGCAGCACGCGACATAGCTTTGAATACGATAAGTACAACCGTTTCAGAGAGAAGAGCGGCCAATGTGACGATCTGGCTTTAAGTCGATTCGATAACAAATGAAGAAAAGGGACGGATTTCTCAGGTTTTTACTACGTATGAACACTTTTCACATTGTCCCGTGCACCTCGGCTGCTAGTCCTCCTTTTGATGCAGAATCTTAAGATCCTAGCTCATGTCCAAGGCACCAAAGCCAGCTAAAAAATCAATAATCGATACCTAACACTTGAATTGTCCTACTTCTTACTGGCTATTACATCAACTTGAAGCTTCATCTGTGATCTACTATGGTGCTTTTAGTGTCTCCGCATACCGCAGCACGCGACATAGCTTTGAAGACGATAGGTACAACCGTTTCAGAGAGAAGAGCGGCCAATGTGACGATCTGGCTTTAAGTCGATTCGATAACAAATGACGACAACGGACGGATTTTTCAGGTTTTTTCTACATATGAACACTTTTCACATTCTCCCGTGCAACTCGGCTGCTATTCCTCCTTTCATGAAGAATCTTAAGGTCCTAGCTCATGTCCAAGGCACCAAAGCCAGCTAAAAAGTCAATAATCAATACCTAAAACTTGAATTGTACTACTTCTTACTGGCTATTACATGATCATAGAAGCTTCATCTATGTTCTACTATGGTGCTTTTAGTGTCTCCGCATATCGCATCACGCGACATAGCTTTGCAGACGATAAGTACAACCGTTTCAGAGAGAAGAGCGGCCAATGTGACGATCCGGCTTTAAGTCGATTCGATAACAAATGACGAAAACGGACGGATTTCTCAAGTTTTTACTAAATATGAACACTTTTCACATTCTTCCGTGCAACTCGGCTGCTATTCCTCCTTTCATGCAGAATCTTAAGGTAATAGCTCATGTCCAAGGCACCAACGCCAGCTAAAAAGTCAATAATCGATACCTAAAACTTGAATTGTACTACTTCTTACTGGCTATTACATGATCATAGAAGCTTCATCTGTGTTCTACTATGGTGCTTTTAGTGTCTCCGCATACCGCAGCACGCGACATAGCTTTGCAGACGATAAGTACAAACGTTTCAGAGAGAAGAGCGGCCAATGTGATGATCTGGCTTTAAGTCGATTCGATAACAAATGACGAAAACGGACGGATTTCTCAGGTTTTTACTACATATGATCACTTTTCACATTCTCCCGTGCAACTCGGCTGCTAGTCCTCCCTTCATGCAGAATCTTAAGGTCCTAGCGCATGTCCAAGGCACCAAAGCCAGCTAAAAACTCAATAATCAGTACCTAAAACTTGAATTGTACTACTTCTTACTGGCTATTACATCAACTTAGAAGCTTAATCTGTGTTCTACTATGGTGCTTTCAGTGTCTCCGCATACCGCAGCTCGCGACATAGCTTTGCAGACGATAAGTACAACCGTTTCAGAGAGAAGAGCGGCCAAGTGACGATCTGGCTTTAAGGCGATTCGATAACAAATGACGAAAACGGACGGATTTCTCAGGTTGTTACTACATATGAACACTTTTCATATTGTCCCGTGCATCTCGGCAGCTAGTCCTCTTTTCATGCAGAATCTTAAAGTCCTAGCTCATGTCCAAGGCACCAAATCCATCTAAGAAGTCGATATCGATACCTTAAACTTGAATTTTACTACTTCTTACTGGCTATTACATCATCATAGAAGCTTCATATGTGTTCTACTATGGTGCTTTTAGTGTCTCCGCATACCGCAGCACGCGACATAGCTTTGCAGACGGTAAGTACAACCGTTTCAGAGAGAAGAGCGGCCAATGTGACGATCTGGCTTTAAGTCGATTCGATAACAAATGACGAAAACGGACGGATTTCTCAGGTTGGTTTTTACTACATATGAACACTTTTCACATTCTCCCGTGCAACGCGGCTGCTAGTCCTCCTTTCATGCAGAATCTTAAGGTCCTAGCTCATGTCCAAGGCACCAAAGCCAGCTAAAAAGTCAATAAACGATACCTAAAACTTGAAGTGTACTACTTCTTACTGGCTATTACATCAACTTAGAAGCTTCATCTGTGTTCTACTATGGTACTTTTAGTTTCTCCGCATACCGCAGCACGCGACACAGCTTTGCAGACGATAATTACAACCGTTTCAGAGAGAAGAGCAGCCAATGTGACAATCAGGCTTTAAGTCGATTCGATAACAAATGACGAAAACGGACGGATTTCTCAGGTTTTTACTACATATGAACACATTTCACATTCTCCCGTGCAACTCGGCTGCTACTCCTCCTTTCATCCAGAATCTTAAGGTCCTACCTCATCTCCAAGGCACCAAAGCCAGCTAAAGAGTCAATAATCGATACCTAAAACTTGAACTGTCCTACTTCTTACTGGCTATTACATCATCTTAGAAGCTTCATATGTGTTCTACTATGGCGCTTTTAGTGTCTCCGCATAACGCAGCACGCGACATAGCATTGCAGACGATAAGTACAACCGTTTCAGAGAGAAGAGCGGCCAATGTGACGATCTGGCTTTAAGTCGATTCGATAACAAATGACGAAAACGAACGGATATCTCAGGTTTTTACTACATATGAACACTTTACACATTGTCCCGTGCAACTCGGCTGCTAGTCCTCCTGCATGTAAAATCTTAAGTTCCTAGCTCATGTCCAAGGCACCAAACAAGGGTAAAAAGTCAATAACCGATTCCTAAAACTTGAATTGTACTATTTCTTACTGGCTATTACATCATCTTAGAAGCTACATCTGTGTTCTACTATGGTGCTTTTAGTGTCTCCGAATACCGTAGTACGCGACATAGCTTTGCAGACGATGAATACAACAGTTTGAGAGAGCAGAGCGGCCAATGTGACGATTTGGCTTTAAGTCGATTCGATAACAAATGACGAAAACGCACGGATTTCTCAGGTTTTTACTACATATGAACACTTTTCAAATTCTCCCGTGCAACTCGGCTGCTAGTCCTCCTTTCATGCAGAATCTTAAGGTCCTAGCTCATGTCCAAGGCATCAAAGCCAGCTAAAAAGTCAATAATCGATACCTAAAACTTGAATTGGACTACTTCTTACTGGCTATTACATCAACTTAGAAGCTTCATCTGTGTTCCACTAGGGTGATTTTAGTGTCCCCGCATCCTGCAGCATGCGACATAGCTTTGCAGACGATAAGTACAACCGTTTCAGAGAGAAGAGCGGCCAATGTGACGATCTGGCTTTAAGTCGATTCGATAACAAATGACGAAAACGGACGGATTTCTCAGGTTTTTACTACATATAAACACTTTTCACATTCTCCTGTGTAACTCGGCTGCTAGTCCTCCTTTCATGCAGAATCTTAAGGTCCTAGCTCATGTCCAAGGCACCAAAGCCAGCTAAAAAGTCAATAATCAGTAACTAAAACTTGAATTGTACTACTTCTTACTGGCTATTACATCAACTTGGAAGTGTCATCTGTGTTCTACTATGGTGCTTTTAGTGTCTCTGCATACCGCAGCACGCGACATAGCTCTGCACACGATAAGTACAACCGTTTCAGAGAGAAGAGTGGCCAATGTGACGATCTGGCTTTAAGTCGATTCGATAACAAATGACGAAAACGGACGGCTTTCTCAGGTTTTTACTACATATGAACACTTTTCACATTCCCCCGTGCAACTCGGCTGCTAGTCCTCCTTTCATGCAGAATCTTAAGGTCCTAGCTCATGTCCAAGGCACCAAAGCCAGCTAAAAAGTCAATAATCGATACCTAAAACTTGAATTGTACTACATCTTACTGGCTATTACATCAACTTAGAAGCTTCATCTGTGTTCTACTATGGTGCTTTCAGTGTCTCCGCATACCGCATCACGCGACATAGCTTTGCAGACGATAAGTACAACCGTTTCAGAGAGAAGAGCAGCCAATGTGACGATCTGGCTTTAAGTCGATTCGATAACAAATGACGAAAACGGACGGATTTCTCAGGTTTTTACTACATATGAACACTTTTCACATTCTCCCGTGCAACTCGGCTGCTAGTCCTCCATTCATGCAGAATCTTAAGGTAACAGCTCATGTCCAAGGCACCAAAGCCAGCTAAAACGTCAATAATCGATACCTAAAACTTGAATTGTACTACTTCTTACTGGCTATTACATCATCATAGAAGCTTCATCTGTGTTCTACTATGGTGCTTTTAGTGTCTCCGCATACCGCAGCACGCGACATAGCTTTGCAGACGATAACTACAACCGTTTCAGAGAGAAGAGCGGCCAATGTGACGATCTGGCGAGTCGATAACAAATGACGAAAACGGACGGATTTCTCAGGTTTTTACTACATATGAACACTTTTCACATTCTCCCGTGCAACTCGGCTGCTAGTCCTCCTTTCATGCAGAATCTTAAGGTCCTAGCTCATGTCCAAGGCACCAAATCCATTTAAGAAGTCAATAATCGATACCTTAAACTAGAATTGTACTACTTCTTACTGGCTATTACATTAACTTAGAAGCTTTATCTGTGTTCTACTATGGTGCTTTTAGTGTCTCCGCATACCGCAGCACGCGACATAGCTTTGAAGACGATAAGTACAACCGTTTCCGAGAGAAGAGCGGCCAATGTGTCGATCTGGCTTTAAGTCGATTCGATAACAAATGACGAAAACGGACGGATTTCTCAAGTTTGTACTACGTATGAACACTTTTCACATTCTCCCGTGCAACTCGGCTGCTACTCCTCCTTTCATGCAGAATCAAATGGTCCAAGCTCATCTCCAAGGCACCAAAGACAGCTAAAAAGTCAATAATCGATACCTAAAACTTGAATTATACTACTTTTTACTGGCTATTACATCTTCTTAGAAGCTTCATATGTGTTCTACTATGGTGCTTTTAGTGTCTCCGTATACCGCAGCACGCGACATAGCTTTGCAGACGATAAGTACAACCGTTTCAGAGAGAAGAGCGGCCAATGTGACGATCTGGCTTTAAGTCGATTCGATAACAAATGACGAAAACGGACGGATTTCTCAGGTTTTTACTAGATATAAACACTTTTCACATTCTCCTGTGTAACTCGGCTGCTAGTCCTCCTTTCATGCAGAATCTTAAGGTCCTAGCTCATGTCCAAGGCTCCAAAGCCAGCTAAAAAGTCAATAATGAGTAGCTAAAACTTGAATTGTACTACATCTTACTGGCTATTACATCAACTTAGAAGCTTCATCTGTGTTCTACTATGGTGCTTTTAGTGTCTCCGCATACCGCAGCATGCGACATAGCTTTGCAGACGATAAGTACAACCGTTTCGGAGGGAAGAGCGGCCAATGTGACGATCTGGCTTTAAGTCGATTCGATAACAAATGACGAAAACGGAAGGATTTCTCAGGTTTTTACTACATATGAACACTTTTCACATTCTCCCGTGCAACTCGGCTGCTAGTCCCCCTTTCATGCAGAATATTAAGGTCCTAGCTCATGTCCAAGGCATCAAAGCCAGCTAAAAAGTCAATAATCGATAACTAAAACTTGAATTGTACTACTTCTTACTGGCTATTACATCAACTTAGAAGCTTCATCTGTGTTACACTATGGTAATTTTTGTGTCCCCGCATGCCGCAGCACGCGACATAGCTTTGCAGACGATAAGTACAACCGTTTCAGAGAGAAGAGCGGCCAATGTGACGATCTGGCTTTAAGTCGATTCGATATCAAATGACGAAAACGAACGGATTTCTCAGGTTTTTACTACATATGAAAACTTTACACATTCTATCGTGCAACTCGTCTGCTAGTCCTCCTGCATGTAAAATCTTAAGTTCCTAGCTCATGTCCAAGGCACCAAACAAGGGTAAAAAGTCAATAACCGATTCCTAAAACTTGAATGGTACTATTTCTTACTAGCTATTACATCATCTTAGAAGCTACATCTGTGTTCTACTATGGTGCTTTTAGTGTCTCCGAATACCGCAGTACGCGACATAGCTTTGCAGACGGTAAGTACAACCGTTTCAGAGAGCAGAGCGGCCAATGTGACGATTTGGCTTTAAGTCGATTCGATAAAAATGACGAAAACGGACTGATTTCTCAGGTTTTTACTCTATTTGAACACTTTTCACATTCTCCCGTGCAACTCGGCTGCTAGTCCTCCTTTCATGCAGAATCTTAAGGTCCTAGATCATGTCCAAGGCACCAAAGCCAGCTAAAAAGTCAATAATCGATACCTAAAACTTGAATTGTACTACTTCTTACTGGCTATTACATCAACTTAGAAGCTTCATCTGTGTTCTACTATGGTGCTTTTAGTGTCTCCGCATAGCGCAGCACACGACATAGCATTGCAGACGATAAGTACAACCGTTTCAGAGAGAAGAGCGCCCAATAAGACAATCTGGCTTTAAGTCGATTCGATAACAAATGACGAAAACTGACGGATTTCTCAGGTTTTTACTACATATGAACACTTGTCAAATTCTCCCGTGCTACTCGGCTGCTAGTCCTCCTTTCATGGAGAATCTTAAGGTCCTAGCTCATGTCCAAGGCATCAAAGCCAGCTAAAAAGTCAATAATCGATACCTAAAACTTGAATTATACTACTTCTTACTGGCTATTACATCAACTTAGAAGCCTCATCTGTGTTCCACTATGGTGATTTTACTGTCTCCGCATACCGCATCACGCGACATAGCTTTGCAGACGATAAGTACAACCGTTTCAGACAGAAGAGCAGCCAATGTGACGATCTGGCTTTAAGTCGATTCGATAACAAATGACGAAAACGGACGGATTTCTCAGGTTTTTACTACATATAAACACTTTTCACATTCTCCTGTGTAACTCGGCTGCTAGTCCTCCTTTCATGCAGAATCTTAAGGTCCTAGCTCATGTCCAAGGCTCCAAAGCCAGCTAAAAAGCAAATAATCAGTAGCTAAAACTTGAATTGTACTACATCTTACTGGCTATTACATCAACTTAGAAGCTTCATCTGTGTTCTACTATGGTGCTTTTAGTGTCTCCGCATACCGCAGCATGCGACATAGCTTTGCAGACGATAAGTACAACCGTTTCGGAGGGAAGAGCGGCCAATGTGACAATCTGGCTTTAAGTCGATTCGATAACAAATGACGAAAACGGACGGATTTCTCAGGTTTTTACTACTTATGAACACTTTTCAAATTCTCCTGGGCAACTCGGCTGCTAGTCCTCCTTTCATGCAGAATCTTAAGGTCCTAGCTCATGTCCAAGGCACCAAGGCCAGCTAAAAAGTCAATAATCAGTAGCTAAAACTTGAATTGTACTACATCTTACTGGCTATTACATCAACTTAGAAGCTTCATCTGTGTTCTACTATGGTGCTTTTAGTGTCTCCGCATACCGCAGCATGCGACATAGCTTTGCAGACTTTAAGTACAACCGTTTCGGAGGGAAGAGCAGCCAATGTGACGATCTGGCTTTAAGTCGATTCGATAACAAATGACGAAAACGGACGGATTTCTCAGGTTTTTACTACATATAAACACTTTTCACATTCTCCTGTGTAACTCGGCTGCTAGTCCTCCTTTCATGCAGAATCTTAAGGTCCTAGCTCATGTCCAAGGCACCAAAGCCAGCTAAAAAGTCAATAATCAGTAACTCAAACTTGAATTGTACTACTTCTTACTGGCTATTACATCAACTTGGAAGTGTCATCTGTGTTCTACTATGGTGCTTTTAGTGTCCCTGCATGCCGCAGCACTCGACATAGCTCTGCACACGATAAGTACAACCGTTTCAGAGAGAAGAGTGGCCAATGTGACGATCTGGCTTTAAGTCGATTCGATAACAAATGACGAAAACGGACGGATTTCTCAGGTTTTTACTACATATAAACACTTTTCACATTCTCCCGTGCAACTCGGCTGCTAGTCCTCCTTTCATGCAGAATATTAAGGTCCTAGCTCATGTCCAAGGCATCAAAGCCAGCTAAAAAAACAATAATCGATAACTAAAACTTGAATTGTACTACTTCTTACTGGCTATTACATCAACTTAGAAGCTTCATCTGTGTTCCACTATGGTGATTTTAGTGTCCCCGCATGCCGCAGCACGCGACATAGCTTTGCAGACGATAAGTACAACCGTTTCAGAGAGAAGAGCGGCCAATGTGACGATCTGGCTTTAAGTCGATTCGATAACAAATGACGAAAACGGACGGATTTCTCAGGTATTTACTACATATGAACACTTTACACATTCTATCGTGCAACTCGTCTGCTAGTCCTCCTGCATGTAAAATCTTAAGTTCCTAGCTCATGTCCAAGGCACCAAACAAGGTTAAAAAGTCAATAACCGATTCCTAAAACTTGAATGGTACTATTTCTTACTGGCTATTACATCATCTTAGAAGCTACATCTGTGTTCTACTATGGTGCTTTTAGTGTCTCCGAATACCGCAGTACGCGACATAGCTTTGCAGACGATAAGTACAACCGTTTCAGAGAGCAGAGCGGCCAATGTGACGATTTGGCTTTAAGTCGATTCGATAAAAATGACGAAAGCGGACTGATTTCTCAGGTTTTTACTCTGTTTGAACACTTATCACATTCTCCCGTGCAACTCGGCTGCTAGTCCTCCTTTCATTCAGAATCTTAAGGTCCTAGCTCATGTCCAAGGCACCAAAACCAGCTAAAAAGTCAATAATCGATACCTAAAACTTGAATTGTACTACTTCTTACTGGCTATTACATCAACTTAGAAGCTTCGTCTGTGTTCTACTATGGTGCTTTTAGTGTCTCCGCATAGCGCAGCACACGACATAGCATTGCAGACGATAAGTACAACCGTTTCAGAGAGAAGAGCGGCCAATAAGACAATCTGGCTTTAAGTCGATTCGATAACAAATGACGAAAACGGACGGATTTCTCAGGTTTTTACTACATATGAACACTTTTCAAATTCTCCCGTGCTACTCGGCTGCTAGTCCTCCTTTCATATAGAATCTTAAGGTCCTAGCTCATGTCCAAGGCATCAAAGCCAGCTAAAAAGTCAATAATCGATACCTAAAACTTGAATTATACTACTTCTTACTGGCTATTACATCAACTTAGAAGCCTCATCTGTGTTCCACTATGGTGATTTTAGTGTCTCCGCATACCGCATCACGCGACATAGCTTTGCAGACGATAAGTACAACCGCTTCAGACAGAAGAGCAGCCAATATGACGATCTGGCTTTAAGTCGATTCGATAACAAATGACGAAAACGGACGGATTTCTCAGGTTTTTACTACATATAAACACTTTTCACATTCTCCTGTGTAACTCGGCTGCTAGTCCTCCTTTCATGCAGAATCTTAAGGTCCTAGCTCATGTCCAAGGCTCCAAAGCCAGCTAAAAAGCAAATAATCAGTAGCTAAAACTTGAATTGTACTACATCTTACTGGCTATTACATCAACTTAGAAGCTTCATCTGTGTTCTACTATGGTGCTTTTAGTGTCTCCGCATACCGCAGCATGCGACATAGCTTTGCAGACGATAAGTACAACCGTTTCGGAGGGAAGAGCGGCCAATGTGACGATCTGGCTTTAAGTCGATTCGATAACAAATGACGAAAAGGTACGGATTTCTCAGGTTTTTACTACATATGAACACTTTTCACATTCTCCTGGGCAACTCGGCTGCTAGTCCTCCTTTCATGCACAATCTTAAGGTCCTAGCTCATGTCCAAGGCACCAAGGCCAGCTAAAAAGTCAATAATCAGTAGCTAAAACTTGAATTGTACTACATCTTACTGGCTATTACATCAACTTAGAAGCTTCATCTGTGTTCTACTATGGTGCTTTTAGTGTCTCCGCATACCGCAGCATGCGACATAGCTTTGCAGACGATAAGTACAACCGTTTCGGAGGGAAGAGCAGCCAATGTGACGATCTGGCTTTAAGTCGATTCGATAACAAATGACGAAAACGGACGGATTTCTCAGGTTTTTACTACATATAAACACTTTTCACATTCTCCTGTGTAACTCGGCTGCTAGTCCTCCTTTCATGCAGAATCTTAAGGTCCTAGCTCATGTCCAAGGCACCAAAGCCAGCTAAAAAGTCAATAGTCAGTAACTAAAACTTGAATTGTACTACTTCTTACTGGCTATTACATCAACTTGGAAGTGTCATCTGTGTTCTACTATGGTGCTTTTAGTGTCCCTGCATACCGCAGCACTCGACATAGCTCTGCACACGATAAGTACAACCGTTTCAGAGAGAAGAGCGGCCAATGTGACGATCTGGCGAGTCGATAACAAATGACGAAAACGGACGGATTTTTCAGATTTTTACTACATATGAACACTTTTCACATTCTCCCGTGCAACTCGGCTGCTAGTCCTCCTTTCATGCAGAATCTTAAGGTCCTAGCTCATGTCCAAGGCACCAAATCCATCTAAGAAGTCAATAATCGATACCTTAAACTTGAATTGTACTACTTCTTACTGGCTATTACATCAACTTAGAAGCTTCATCTGTGTTCTACTACGGTGCTTTTAGTGTCTCCGCATACCGCAGCACGCGACATAGCTTTGAAGACGATAAGTACAACCGTTTCCGAGAGAAGAGCGGCCAATGTGACGATCTGGCTTTAAGTCGATTCGATAACAAATGACGAAAACGGATGGATTTCTCAGGTTTTTAGTACATATGAACACTTTTCACATTCTCCTGGGCAACTCGGCTGCTAGTCCTCCTTTCATGCAGAATCTTAAGGTCCTAGCTCATGTCCAAGGCACCAAATCCATCTAAGAAGTCAATAATCGATACCTTAAACTTGATGTGTACTACTTCTTACTGGCTATTACATCAACTTAGAAGCTTCATCTGTGTTCCAATATGGTGCTCTTAGTGTCTCCGCATACCGCAGCACGCGACATAGCTTTGCAGACGATAAGTACAACCGTTTCAGAGAGAAGAGCGGCCAATGTGACAATCAGGCTTTAAGTCGATTCGATAACAAATGACGAAAACGAACGGATTTCTCAGGTTTTTACTACATATGAACACTTTACACATTCTCCCGTGCAACTCGGCTGCTAGTCCTCCTGCATGTAAAATCTTAAGGTCCTAGCTCATGTCCAAGGCATCAAAGCAAGCTAAAAAGTCAATAATCAATACCTAAAACTTGAATTGTACTACTTCTTACTGGCTATTACATCAAATTAGAAGCTTCATCTGTGTTCTACTGTGGTGGTTTTAGTGTCTCCGCCTACCTCAGCATACGACATAGCTTTGCAGACGATAAGTACAACCGTTTCCGAGAGAAGAGCGGCCAATGTGACGATCTGGCTTTAAGTCGATTCGATAACAAATGACGAAAACTGACGGATTTCTCAGGTTTTTACTACATATGAACACTTGTCAAATTCTCCCGTGCTACTCGGCTGCTAGTCCTCCTTTCATGGAGAATCTTAAGGTCCTAGCTCATGTCCAAGGCATCAAAGCCAGCTAAAAAGTCAATAATCGATACCTAAAACTTGAATTATACTACTTCTTACTGGCTATTACATCAACTTAGAAGCCTCATCTGTGTTCCACTATGGTGATTTTACTGTCTCCGCATACCGCATCACGCGACATAGCTTTGCAGACGATAAGTACAACCGTTTCAGACAGAAGAGCAGCCAATGTGACGATCTGGCTTTAAGTCGATTCGATAACAAATGACGAAAACGGACGGATTTCTCAGGTTTTTACTACATATAAACACTTTTCACATTCTCCTGTGTAACTCGGCTGCTAGTCCTCCTTTCATGCAGAATCTTAAGGTCCTAGCTCATGTCCAAGGCTCCAAAGCCAGCTAAAAAGCAAATAATCAGTAGCTAAAACTTGAATTGTACTACATCTTACTGGCTATTACATCAACTTAGAAGCTTCATCTGTGTTCTACTATGGTGCTTTTAGTGTCTCCGCATACCGCAGCATGCGACATAGCTTTGCAGACGATAAGTACAACCGTTTCGGAGGGAAGAGCGGCCAATGTGACAATCTGGCTTTAAGTCGATTCGATAACAAATGACGAAAACGGACGGATTTCTCAGGTTTTTACTACTTATGAACACTTTTCAAATTCTCCTGGGCAACTCGGCTGCTAGTCCTCCTTTCATGCAGAATCTTAAGGTCCTAGCTCATGTCCAAGGCACCAAGGCCAGCTAAAAAGTCAATAATCAGTAGCTAAAACTTGAATTGTACTACATCTTACTGGCTATTACATCAACTTAGAAGCTTCATCTGTGTTCTACTATGGTGCTTTTAGTGTCTCCGCATACCGCAGCATGCGACATAGCTTTGCAGACTTTAAGTACAACCGTTTCGGAGGGAAGAGCAGCCAATGTGACGATCTGGCTTTAAGTCGATTCGATAACAAATGACGAAAACGGACGGATTTCTCAGGTTTTTACTACATATAAACACTTTTCACATTCTCCTGTGTAACTCGGCTGCTAGTCCTCCTTTCATGCAGAATCTTAAGGTCCTAGCTCATGTCCAAGGCACCAAAGCCAGCTAAAAAGTCAATAATCAGTAACTCAAACTTGAATTGTACTACTTCTTACTGGCTATTACATCAACTTGGAAGTGT
This sequence comes from Schistocerca gregaria, assembly GCF_023897955.1. Classification (NCBI taxonomy): domain Eukaryota; kingdom Metazoa; phylum Arthropoda; class Insecta; order Orthoptera; family Acrididae; genus Schistocerca; species Schistocerca gregaria. The sequence goes on from NW_026061740.1 coordinate 634,888, forward strand.
CATCTGTGTTCTACTATGGTGCTTTTAGTGTCCCTGCATGCCGCAGCACTCGACATAGCTCTGCACACGATAAGTACAACCGTTTCAGAGAGAAGAGTGGCCAATGTGACGATCTGGCTTTAAGTCGATTCGATAACAAATGACGAAAACGGACGGATTTCTCAGGTTTTTACTACATATAAACACTTTTCACATTCTCCCGTGCAACTCGGCTGCTAGTCCTCCTTTCATGCAGAATATTAAGGTCCTAGCTCATGTCCAAGGCATCAAAGCCAGCTAAAAAAACAATAATCGATAACTAAAACTTGAATTGTACTACTTCTTACTGGCTATTACATCAACTTAGAAGCTTCATCTGTGTTCCACTATGGTGATTTTAGTGTCCCCGCATGCCGCAGCACGCGACATAGCTTTGCAGACGATAAGTACAACCGTTTCAGAGAGAAGAGCGGCCAATGTGACGATCTGGCTTTAAGTCGATTCGATAACAAATGACGAAAACGGACGGATTTCTCAGGTATTTACTACATATGAACACTTTACACATTCTATCGTGCAACTCGTCTGCTAGTCCTCCTGCATGTAAAATCTTAAGTTCCTAGCTCATGTCCAAGGCACCAAACAAGGTTAAAAAGTCAATAACCGATTCCTAAAACTTGAATGGTACTATTTCTTACTGGCTATTACATCATCTTAGAAGCTACATCTGTGTTCTACTATGGTGCTTTTAGTGTCTCCGAATACCGCAGTACGCGACATAGCTTTGCAGACGATAAGTACAACCGTTTCAGAGAGCAGAGCGGCCAATGTGACGATTTGGCTTTAAGTCGATTCGATAAAAATGACGAAAGCGGACTGATTTCTCAGGTTTTTACTCTATTTGAACACTTATCACATTCTCCCGTGCAACTCGGCTGCTAGTCCTCCTTTCATTCAGAATCTTAAGGTCCTAGCTCATGTCCAAGGCACCAAAACCAGCTAAAAAGTCAATAATCGATACCTAAAACTTGAATTGTACTACTTCTTACTGGCTATTACATCAACTTAGAAGCTTCGTCTGTGTTCTACTATGGTGCTTTTAGTGTCTCCGCATAGCGCAGCACACGACATAGCATTGCAGACGATAAGTACAACCGTTTCAGAGAGAAGAGCGGCCAATAAGACAATCTGGCTTTAAGTCGATTCGATAACAAATGACGAAAACGGACGGATTTCTCAGGTTTTTACTACATATGAACACTTTTCAAATTCTCCCGTGCTACTCGGCTGCTAGTCCTCCTTTCATATAGAATCTTAAGGTCCTAGCTCATGTCCAAGGCATCAAAGCCAGCTAAAAAGTCAATAATCGATACCTAAAACTTGAATTATACTACTTCTTACTGGCTATTACATCAACTTAGAAGCCTCATCTGTGTTCCACTATGGTGATTTTAGTGTCTCCGCATACCGCATCACGCGACATAGCTTTGCAGACGATAAGTACAACCGCTTCAGACAGAAGAGCAGCCAATATGACGATCTGGCTTTAAGTCGATTCGATAACAAATGACGAAAACGGACGGATTTCTCAGGTTTTTACTACATATAAACACTTTTCACATTCTCCTGTGTAACTCGGCTGCTAGTCCTCCTTTCATGCAGAATCTTAAGGTCCTAGCTCATGTCCAAGGCTCCAAAGCCAGCTAAAAAGCAAATAATCAGTAGCTAAAACTTGAATTGTACTACATCTTACTGGCTATTACATCAACTTAGAAGCTTCATCTGTGTTCTACTATGGTGCTTTTAGTGTCTCCGCATACCGCAGCATGCGACATAGCTTTGCAGACGATAAGTACAACCGTTTCGGAGGGAAGAGCGGCCAATGTGACGATCTGGCTTTAAGTCGATTCGATAACAAATGACGAAAAGGTACGGATTTCTCAGGTTTTTACTACATATGAACACTTTTCACATTCTCCTGGGCAACTCGGCTGCTAGTCCTCCTTTCATGCAGAATCTTAAGGTCCTAGCTCATGTCCAAGGCACCAAGGCCAGCTAAAAAGTCAATAATCAGTAGCTAAAACTTGAATTGTACTACATCTTACTGGCTATTACATCAACTTAGAAGCTTCATCTGTGTTCTACTATGGTGCTTTTAGTGTCTCCGCATACCGCAGCATGCGACATAGCTTTGCAGACGATAAGTACAACCGTTTCGGAGGGAAGAGCAGCCAATGTGACGATCTGGCTTTAAGTCGATTCGATAACAAATGACGAAAACGGACGGATTTCTCAGGTTTTTACTACATATAAACACTTTTCACATTCTCCTGTGTAACTCGGCTGCTAGTCCTCCTTTCATGCAGAATCTTAAGGTCCTAGCTCATGTCCAAGGCACCAAAGCCAGCTAAAAAGTCAATAGTCAGTAACTAAAACTTGAATTGTACTACTTCTTACTGGCTATTACATCAACTTGGAAGTGTCATCTGTGTTCTACTATGGTGCTTTTAGTGTCCCTGCATACCGCAGCACTCGACATAGCTCTGCACACGATAAGTACAACCGTTTCAGAGAGAAGAGCGGCCAATGTGACGATCTGGCGAGTCGATAACAAATGACGAAAACGGACGGATTTTTCAGATTTTTACTACATATGAACACTTTTCACATTCTCCCGTGCAACTCGGCTGCTAGTCCTCCTTTCATGCAGAATCTTAAGGTCCTAGCTCATGTCCAAGGCACCAAATCCATCTAAGAAGTCAATAATCGATACCTTAAACTTGAATTGTACTACTTCTTACTGGCTATTACATCAACTTAGAAGCTTCATCTGTGTTCTACTACGGTGCTTTTAGTGTCTCCGCATACCGCAGCACGCGACATAGCTTTGAAGACGATAAGTACAACCGTTTCCGAGAGAAGAGCGGCCAATGTGACGATCTGGCTTTAAGTCGATTCGATAACAAATGACGAAAACGGATGGATTTCTCAGGTTTTTAGTACATATGAACACTTTTCACATTCTCCTGGGCAACTCGGCTGCTAGTCCTCCTTTCATGCAGAATCTTAAGGTCCTAGCTCATGTCCAAGGCACCAAATCCATCTAAGAAGTCAATAATCGATACCTTAAACTTGATGTGTACTACTTCTTACTGGCTATTACATCAACTTAGAAGCTTCATCTGTGTTCCAATATGGTGCTCTTAGTGTCTCCGCATACCGCAGCACGCGACATAGCTTTGCAGACGATAAGTACAACCGTTTCAGAGAGAAGAGCGGCCAATGTGACAATCAGGCTTTAAGTCGATTCGATAACAAATGACGAAAACGAACGGATTTCTCAGGTTTTTACTACATATGAACACTTTACACATTCTCCCGTGCAACTCGGCTGCTAGTCCTCCTGCATGTAAAATCTTAAGGTCCTAGCTCATGTCCAAGGCATCAAAGCAAGCTAAAAAGTCAATAATCAATACCTAAAACTTGAATTGTACTACTTCTTACTGGCTATTACATCAAATTAGAAGCTTCATCTGTGTTCTACTGTGGTGGTTTTAGTGTCTCCGCCTACCTCAGCATACGACATAGCTTTGCAGACGATAAGTACAACCGTTTCAGAGAGAAGAGCGGCCAATGTGACGATCTGGCTTTAAGTCGATTCGATAACAAATGTCGAAAATGGACGGATTTCTCAGGTTTTTACTACATATGAACACTTTTCACATTCTCCCGTGCAACTCGGCTGCTAGACCTCCTTTCATGCAGAATCTTAAGGTCCTAGCTCATGTCCAAGGCACCAAAACCATCTAAGAAGTCAGTAATCGATACCTTAAACTTGAAGTGTACTACTTCTTACTGGCTATTACATCAACTTAGAAGCTTCATCTGTGTTCTACTATGGTGCTTTTAGTGTCTCCGCATACCGGAGCAAGAGACATAGCTTTGCAGACGATAATTAGGACCATTTCAGAGAGAAGAGCGGCCAATGTGATGATCTGGCTTTAAGTCGAGTCGATAACAAATGACGAAAACGGACCGATTTCTCAGGTTTTTACTACATATGAACACTTTTCACATTCTCCCGTGCAACTCGGCTGCTAGTCCTCCTTTCATGCAGAATATTAAGGTCCTAGCTCATGTCCAAGGCATCAAAGCCAGCTAAAAAGTCAATAATCGATAACTAAAACTTGAATTGTACTACTTCTTACTGGCTATTACATCAATTTAGAAGCTTCATCTGTGTTCCACTATGGTGATTTTAGTGTCCCCGCATGCCGCAGCACGCGACATAGCTTTGCAGACGATAAGTACAACCGTTTCAGAGAGAAGAGCGGCCAATGTGACGATCTGGCTTTAAGTCGATTCGATAACAAATGACGAAAACGGACGGATCTCTCAGGTTTTTACTACATATAAACACTTTTCACATTCTCCCGTGCAACTCGGCTGCTAGTCCTCCTTTCATGCAGAATATTAAGGTCCTAGCTCATGTCCAAGGCATCAAAGCCAGCTAAAAAGTCAATAATCGATAAATAAAACTTGAATTGTACTACTTCTTACTGGCTATTACATCAACTTAGAAGCTTCATCTGTGTTCCACTATGGTGATTTTAGTGTCCCCGCATGCCGCAGCACGCGACATAGCTTTGCAGACGATAAGTACAACCGTTTCAGAGAGAAGAGCGGCCAATGTGACGATCTGGCTTTAAGTCGATTCGATAACAAATGACGAAAACGAACGGATTTCTCAGGTATTTACTACATATGAACACTTTACACATTCTATCGTGCAACTCGTCTGCTAGTCCTTCTGCATGTAAAATCTTAAGTTCCTAGCTCATGTCCAAGGCACCAAACAAGGTTAAAAAGTCAATAACCGATTCCTAAAACTTGAATGGTGCTATTTCTTACTGGCTATTACATCATCTTAGAAGCTACATCTGTGTTCAACTATGGTGCTTTTAGTGTCTCCGAATACCGCAGTACGCGACATAGCTTTGCAGACGATAAGTACAACCGTTTCAGAGAGCAGAGCGGCCAATGTGACGATTTGGCTTTAAGTCGATACGATAAAAATGACGAAAGCGGACTAATTTTTCAGGTTTTTACTCTATTTGAACACTTTTCACATTCTCCCGTGCAACTCGGCTGCTAGTCCTCCTTTCATTCAGAATCTTAAGGTCCTAGCTCATGTCCAAGGCACCAAAGCCGCTAAAAAGTCAATAATCGATACCTAAAACTTGAATTGTACTACTTCTTACTGGCTATTACATCAACTTAGAAGCTTCGTCTGTGTTCTACTATGGTGCTTTTAGTGTCTCCGCATAGCGCAGCACACGACATAGCATTGCAGACGATAAGTACAACCGTTTCAGAGAGAAGAGCGGCCAATAAGACAATCTGGCTTTAAGTCGATTCGATAACAAATGACGAAAACGGACGGATTTCTCAGGTTTTTACTACATATGAACACTTTTCAAATTCTCCCGTGCTACTCGGCTGCTAGTCCTCCTTTCATGGAGAATCTTAAGGTCCTAGCTCATGTCCAAGGCATCAAAGCCAGCTAAAAAGTCAATAATCGATACCTAAAACTTGAATTATACTACTTCATACTGGCTGTTACATCAACTTAGAAGCCTCATCTGTGTTCCACTATGGTGATTTTAGTGTCTCCGCATACCGCATCACGCGACATAGCTTTGCAGACGATAAGTACAACCGCTTCAGACAGAAGAGCAGCCAATGTGACGATCTGGCTTTAAGTCGATTCGATAACAAATGACGAAAACGGACGGATTTCTCAGGTTTTTACTACATATAAACACTTTTCACATTCTCCTGTGTAACTCGGCTGCTAGTCCTCCTTTCATGCAGAATCTTAAGGTCCAAGCTCATGTCCAAGGCTCCAAAGCCAGCTAAAAAGCAAATAATCAGTAGCCAAAACTTGAATTGTACTACTTCTTACTGGCTATTACATCAACTTGGAAGTGTCATCTGTGTTCTACTATGGTGCTTTTAGTGTCTCTGCATACCGCAGCACGCGACATAGCTCTGCAGACGATAAGTACAACAGTTTCAGAGAGAAGAGCGGCCAATGTGACGATCTGGCTTTAAGTCCATTCGATAACAAATGACGAAAACGAACGGATTTCTCAGGTTTTTACTACATATAAACACTTTTCACATTCTCCTGTGTAACTCGGCTGCTAGTCCTCCTTTCATGCAGAATCTTAAGGTCCTAGCTCATGTCCAAGGCACCAAGGCCAGCTAAAAAGTCAATAATCAGTAGCTAAAACTTGAATTGTACTACATCTTACTGGCTATTACATCAACTTAGAAGCTTCATCTGTGTTCTACTATGGTGCTTTTAGTGTCTCCGCATACCGCAGCATGCGACATAGCTTTGCAGACGATAAGTACAGCCGTTTCGGAGGGAAGAGCAGCCAATGTGACGATCTGGCTTTAAGTCGATTCGATAACAAATGACGAAAACGGACGGATTTCTCAGGTTTTTACTACATATAAACACTTTTCACATTCTCCTGTGTAACTCGGCTGCTAGTCCTCCTTTCATGCAGAATCTTAAGGTCCTAGCTCATGTCCAAGGCACCAAAGCCAGCTAAAAAGTCAATAGTCAGTAACTAAAACTTGAATTGTACTACTTCTTACTGGCTATTACATCAACTTGGAAGTGTCATCTGTATTCTACTATGGTGCTTTTAGTGTCCCTGCATACCGCAGCACTCGACATAGCTCTGCACACGATAAGTACAACCGTTTCAGAGAGAAGAGTGGCCAATATGACGATCTGGCTTTAAGTCGATTCGATAACAAATGACGAAACGGACGGATTTCTCAGGTTTTTACTACATATAAACACTTTTCACATTCTCCCATGCAACTCGGCTGCTAGTCCTCCTTTCATGCAGAATCTTAAGGTCCTAGCTCATTTCCAAGGCACCAAAGCCAGCTAAAAAGTCAATAATCGATACCTAAAACTTGAATTGTACTACTTCGTACTGGCTATTACATCAACTTAGAAGCTTCATCTGTGTTCTACTGTGGTGCTTTTAGTGTCTCCGCATAACGCATCACGCGACATAGCTTTGCAGACGATAAGTACAACCGTTTCAGACAGAAGAGCAGCCAATGTGACGATCTGGCTTTAAGTCGATTCGATATCAAATCACGAAAACGGACGGATTTCTCAGGTTTTTACTACATATGAACACTTTTCACATTCTCCCGTGCAACTCGGCTGCTAGTCCTCCTTTCATGCAGAATCTTAAGGTAACAGCTTATGTCCAAGGCACCAAAGCCAGCTAAAAAGTCAATAATCGATACCTAAAACTTGAATTGTACTACTTCTTACTGGCTATTACATCATCATAGAGGCTTCATCTGTGTTCTACTATGGTGCTTTTAGTGTCTCCGCATACCGCAGCACGCGACATAGCTTTGCAGACGATAAGTACAACCGTTTCAGAGAGAAGAGCGGCCAATGTGACGATCAGGCGAGTCGATAACAAATGACGAAAACGGACGGATTTTTCAGGTTTTTACTACATATGAACACTTTTCACATTCTCCCGTGCAACTCGGCTGCTAGTCCTCCTTTCATGCAGAATCTTAAGGTCCTAGCTCATGTCCAAGGCACCAAATCCATCTAAGAAGTCAATAATCGATACCTTAAACTTGAATTGTACTACTTCTTACTGGCTATTACATCAACTTAGAAGCTTCATCTGTGTTCTACTACGGTGCTTTTAGTGTCTCCGCATACCGCAGCACGCGACATAGCTTTGAAGACGATAAGTACAACCGTTTCCGAGAGAAGAGCGGCCAATGTGACGATCTGGCTTTAAGTCGATTCGATAACAAATGACGAAAACGGACGGATTTTTCAGGTTTTTACTACATATGAACACTTTTCACATTCTCCCGTGCAACTCGGCTGCTAGTCCTCCTTTCATGCAGAATCTTAAGGTCCTAGCTCATGTCCAAGGCACCAAATCCATCTAAGAAGTCAATAATCGATACCTTAAACTTGAATTGTACTACTTCTTACTGGCTATTACATCAACTTAGAAGCTTCATCTGTGTTCTACTACGGTGCTTTTAGTGTCCCCGCATGCCGCAGCACGCGACATAGCTTTGCAGACGATAAGTACAACCGTTTCAGAGAGAAGAGCGGCCAATGTGACGATCTGGCTTTAAGTCGATTCGATAACAAATGACGAAAACGAACGGATTTCTCAGGTATTTACTACATATGAACACTTTACACATTCTATCGTGCAACTCGTCTGCTAGTCCTTCTGCATGTAAAATCTTAAGTTCCTAGCTCATGTCCAAGGCACCAAACAAGGTTAAAAAGTCAATAACCGATTCCTAAAACTTGAATGGTGCTATTTCTTACTGGCTATTACATCATCTTAGAAGCTACATCTGTGTTCTACTATGGTGCTTTTAGTGTCTCCGAATACCGCAGTACGCGACATAGCTTTGCAGACGATAAGTACAACCGTTTCAGAGAGCAGAGCGGCCAATGTGACGATTTGGCTTTAAGTCGATACGATAAAAATGACGAAAGCGGACTAATTTTTCAGGTTTTTACTCTATTTGAACACTTTTCACATTCTCCCGTGCAACTCGGCTGCTAGTCCTCCTTTCATTCAGAATCTTAAGGTCCTAGCTCATGTCCAAGGCACCAAAGCCGCTAAAAAGTCAATAATCGATACCTAAAACTTGAATTGTACTACTTCTTACTGGCTATTACATCAACTTAGAAGCTTCGTCTGTGTTCTACTATGGTGCTTTTAGTGTCTCCGCATAGCGCAGCACACGACATAGCATTGCAGACGATAAGTACAACCGTTTCAGAGAGAAGAGCGGCCAATAAGACAATCTGGCTTTAAGTCGATTCGATAACAAATGACGAAAACGGACGGATTTCTCAGGTTTTTACTACATATGAACACTTTTCAAATTCTCCCGTGCTACTCGGCTGCTAGTCCTCCTTTCATGGAGAATCTTAAGGTCCTAGCTCATGTCCAAGGCATCAAAGCCAGCTAAAGAGTCAATAATCGATACCTAAAACTTGAATTATACTACTTCATACTGGCTGTTACATCAACTTAGAAGCCTCATCTGTGTTCCACTATGGTGATTTTAGTGTCTCCGCATACCGCATCACGCGACATAGCTTTGCAGACGATAAGTACAACCGCTTCAGACAGAAGAGCAGCCAATGTGACGATCTGGCTTTAAGTCGATTCGATAACAAATGACGAAAACGGACGGATTTCTCAGGTTTTTACTACATATAAACACTTTTCACATTCTCCTGTGTAACTCGGCTGCTAGTCCTCCTTTCATGCAGAATCTTAAGGTCCAAGCTCATGTCCAAGGCTCCAAAGCCAGCTAAAAAGCAAATAATCAGTAGCCAAAACTTGAATTGTACTACTTCTTACTGGCTATTACATCAACTTGGAAGTGTCATCTGTGTTCTACTATGGTGCTTTTAGTGTCTCTGCATACCGCAGCACGCGACATAGCTCTGCAGACGATAAGTACAACAGTTTCAGAGAGAAGAGCGGCCAATGTGACGATCTGGCTTTAAGTCCATTCGATAACAAATGACGAAAACGAACGGATTTCTCAGGTTTTTACTACATATAAACACTTTTCACATTCTCCTGTGTAACTCGGCTGCTAGTCCTCCTTTCATGCAGAATCTTAAGGTCCTAGCTCATGTCCAAGGCACCAAGGCCAGCTAAAAAGTCAATAATCAGTAGCTAAAACTTGAATTGTACTACATCTTACTGGCTATTACATCAACTTAGAAGCTTCATCTGTGTTCTACTATGGTGCTTTTAGTGTCTCCGCATACCGCAGCATGCGACATAGCTTTGCAGACGATAAGTACAGCCGTTTCGGAGGGAAGAGCAGCCAATGTGACGATCTGGCTTTAAGTCGATTCGATAACAAATGACGAAAACGGACGGATTTCTCAGGTTTTTACTACATATAAACACTTTTCACATTCTCCTGTGTAACTCGGCTGCTAGTCCTCCTTTCATGCAGAATCTTAAGGTCCTAGCTCATGTCCAAGGCACCAAAGCCAGCTAAAAAGTCAATAGTCAGTAACTAAAACTTGAATTGTACTACTTCTTACTGGCTATTACATCAACTTGGAAGTGTCATCTGTATTCTACTATGGTGCTTTTAGTGTCCCTGCATACCGCAGCACTCGACATAGCTCTGCACACGATAAGTACAACCGTTTCAGAGAGAAGAGCGGCCAATGTGACGATCAGGCGAGTCGATAACAAATGACGAAAACGGACGGATTTTTCAGGTTTTTACTACATATGAACACTTTTCACATTCTCCCGTGCAACTCGGCTGCTAGTCCTCCTTTCATGCAGAATCTTAAGGTCCTAGCTCATGTCCAAGGCACCAAATCCATCTAAGAAGTCAATAATCGATACCTTAAACTTGAATTGTACTACTTCTTACTGGCTATTACATCAACTTAGAAGCTTCATCTGTGTTCTACTGTGGTGCTTTTAGTGTCTCCGCATAACGCATCACGCGACATAGCTTTGCAGACGATAAGTACAACCGTTTCAGACAGAAGAGCAGCCAATGTGACGATCTGGCTTTAAGTCGATTCGATATCAAATCACGAAAACGGACGGATTTCTCAGGTTTTTACTACATATGAACACTTTTCACATTCTCCCGTGCAACTCGGCTGCTAGTCCTCCTTTCATGCAGAATCTTAAGGTAACAGCTCATGTCCAAAGCACCAAAGCCAGCTAAAAAGTCAATAATCGATACCTAAAACTTGAATTGTACTACTTCTTACTGGCTATTACATCATCATAGAGGCTTCATCTGTGTTCTACTATGGTGCTTTTAGTGTCTCCGCATACCGCAGCACGCGACATAGCTTTGCAGACGATAAGTACAACCGTTTCAGAGAGAAGAGCGGCCAATGTGACGATCAGACGAGTCGATAACAAATGACGAAAACGGACGGATTTTTCAGGTTTTTACTACATATGAACACTTTTCACATTCTCCCGTGCAACTCGGCTGCTAGTCCTCCTTTCATGCAGAATCTTAAGGTCCTAGCTCATGTCCAAGGCACCAAATCCATCTAAGAAGTCAATAATCGATACCTTAAACTTGAATTGTACTACTACTTACTGGCTATTACATCAACTTAGAAGCTTCATCTGTGTTCTACTACGGTGCTTTTAGTGTCTCCGCATACCGCAGCACGCGACATAGCTTTGAAGACGATAAGTACAACCGTTTCCGAGAGAAGAGCGGCCAATGTGACGATCTGGCTTTAAGTCGATTCGATAACAAATGACGAAAACGGACGGATTTCTCAGGTTTTTACTACATATGGACACTTTACACATTCTCCCGTGCAACTCGGCTGCTAGTCCTCCTGCATGTAAAATCTTTAGGTCCTAGCTCATGTCCAAGGCATCAAAGCCAGCTAAAAAGTCAATAATCAATACCTAAAACTTGAATTGTACTACTTCTTACTGGCTATTACATCAAATTAGAAGCTTCATCTGTGTTCTACTGTGGTGGTTTTAGTGTCTCCGCCTACCTCAGCATACGACATAGCTTTGCAGACGATAAGTACAACCGTTTCAGAGAGAAGAGCGGCCAATGTGACGATCTGGCTTTAAGTCGATTCGATAACAAATGACGAAAATGGACGGATTTCTCAGGTTTTTACTACATATGAACACTTTTCACATTCTCCCGTGCAACTCGGCTGCTAGTCCTCCTTTCATGCAGAATCTTAAGGCCCTAGCTCATGTCCAAGGCATCAAAGCCAGCTAAAAAGCCAATAATCGATACCTAAAACTTGAATTGTACTAGTTCGTACTGGCTATTACATCTACTTAGAAGCTTCATCTGTGTTCCAATATGGTGCTTTTAGTGTCTCAGCATACCGCAGTACGCGACATAGATTTGCAGACGATAAGTACAACCGTTTCAGAGAGGAGAGCGGCCAATGTGACGATCTGGCTTTAAGTCGATTTGATAACAAATGACTAAAACGGACAGATTTCTCAGGTTTTTACTACATATAAACACTTTTCACATTCTCCTGTGTAACGCGGCTGCTAGTCCTCCTTTCATGCAGAATCTTAAGGTCCTAGCTCATGTCCAAGGCTCCAAAGCCAGCTAAAAAGCAAATAATCAGTAGCTAAAACTTGAATTGTACTACATCTTACTGGCTATTACATCAACGTAGAAGCTTCATCTGTGTTCTACTATGGTGCTTTTAGTGTCTCCGCATACCGCAGCATGCGACATAGCTTTGCAGACGATAAGTACAACCGTTTCGGAGGGAAGAGCGGCCAATAAGACAATCTGGCTTTAAGTCGATTCGATAACAAATGACGAAAACGGACGGATTTCTCAGGTTTTTACTACATATGAACACTTTTCACATTCTCCTGGGCAACTCGGCTGCTAGTCCTCCTTTCATGCAGAATCTTAAGGACCTAGCTCATGTCCAAGGCACCAAAGCCAGCTAAAAAGTCAATAATCAGTAACTAATACTTGAATTGTACTACTTCTTACTGGCTATTACATCAACTTGGAAGTGTCATCTGTGTTCTACTATGGTGCTTTTAGTGTCTCTGCATTCCGCAGCACGCGACGTAGCTCTGCAGACGATAAGTACAACCGTTTCAGAGAGAAGAGCGGCCAATGTGACGATCTGGCTTTAAGTCGATTTGATAACAAATGACGAAAACGAACGGATTTCTCAGGTTTTTACTACATATGAACACTTTTCAAATTCTCCCGTGCTACTCGGCTGCTAGTCCTCCTTTCATCCAGAATCTTAAGGTCCTAGCTCATGTCCAAGGCACCAAGGCCAGCTAAAAAGTCAATAATCAGTAGCTAAATCTTGAATTGTACTACATCTTACTGGCTATTACATCAACTTAGAAGCTTCATCTGTGTTCTACTATGGTGCTTTTAGTGTCTCCGCATACCGCAGCATGCGACATAGCTTTGCAGACGATACGTACAACCGTTTCGGAGTGAAGAGCAGCCAATGTGACAATCTGGCTTTAAGTCGATTCGATAACAAATGACGAAAACGGACGGATTTCTCAGGTTTTTACTACATATAAACACTTTTCACATTCTCCTGTGTAACTCGGCTGCTAGTCCTCCTTTCATGCAGAATCTTAAGGTGCTAGCGCATGTCCAAGGCACCAAAGCCAGCTAAAAAGTCAATAATCAATAACTAAAACTTGAATTGTACTACTTCTTACTGGCTATTACATCAACTTGGAAGTGTCATCTGTGTTCTACTATGGTGCTTTTAGTGTCCCTGCATACCGCAGCACTCGACATTGCTCTGCACACGATAAGTACAACCGTTTCAGAGAGAAGAGTGGCCAATGTGACGATCTGGCTTCAAAACGATTCGATAACAAATGACGAAAACGGACGGATTTTTCAGGTTTTTACTACATATGAACACTTTTCACATTATCCCGTGCAACTCGGCTGCTAGTCCTCCTTTCATGCAGAATCTTAAGGTCCTAGCTCATGTCCAAGGCACCAAATCCATCTAAGAAAACAATAATCGATACCTTAAACTTGAATTGTACTACTTCTTACTGGCTATTACATCAACTTAGAAGCTTCATCGTTGTTCTACTACGGTGCTTTTAGTGTCTCCGCATACCGCAGCACGCGACATAGCTTTGAAGACGATAAGTACAACCGTTTCCGAGAGAAGAGCGGCCAATATGACGATCTGGCTTGAAGTCGATTCGATAACAAATGACGAAATCGGACGGATTTCTCAAGTTTGTACTACATATGAACACTTTTCACATTCTCCCGTGCAACTCGGCTGCTACTCCTCCTTTCATGCAGAATCTTATGGTCCAAGCTCATCTCCAAGGCACCAAAGCCAGCTAAAAGTCAATAATCGATACCTAAAACTTGAATTGTACTACTTCTTACTGGCTATTACATCTTCTTAGAAGCTTAATATGTGTTCTACTATGGTGCTTTTAGTGTCTCCGCATACCGCAGCACGCGACATAGCTTTGCAGACGATAAGTACAACCGTTTCAGAGAGAAGAGCGGCAAATGTGACGATCTGGCTTTAAGTCGATTCGATAACAAATGACGAAAACGGACGGATTTCTCAGGTTTTTACTACATATAAACACTTTTCACATTCTCCTGCGTAACTCGGCTGCTAGTCCTCCTTTCATGCAGAATCTTAAGGTCCTAGCTCATGTCCAAGGCTCCAAAGCCAGCTAAAAAGTCAATAATCAGTAGCTAAAACTTGCATTGTACTACTTCTTACTGGCTATTACATCAAATTAGAAGCTTCATCTGTGTTCTACTGTGGTGGTTTTAGTGTCTCCGCCTACCTCAGCATACGACATAGCTTTGCAGACGATAAGTACAACCGTTTCAGAGAGAAGAGCGGCCAATGTGACGATCTGGCTTTAAGTCGATTCGATAACAAATGACGAAAATGGACGGATTTCTCAGGTTTTTACTACATATGAACACTTTTCACATTCTCCCGTGCAACTCGGCTGCTAGTCCTCCTTTCATGCAGAATCTTAAGGTCCTAGCTCATGTCCAAGGCACCAAATCCATCCAAGAAGTCAGTAATCGATACCTTAAACTTGAAGTGTACTACTTCTTACTGGCTATTACATCAACTTAGAAGCTTCATCTGTGTTCTACTATGGTGCTTTTAGTGTCTCCGCATACCGGAGCAAGAGACATAGCTTTGCAGACGATAATTAGGACCATTTCAGAGAGAAGAGCGGCCAATGTGATGATCTGGCTTTAAGTCGAGTCGATAACAAATGACGAAAACGGACCGATTTCTCAGGTTTTTACTACATATGAACACTTTTCAAATTCTCCCGTGCAACTCGGCTGCTAGTCCTCCTTTCATGCAGAATCTTAAGGTCCTAGCTCATGTCCAAGGCATCAAAGCCAGCTAAAAAGTCAATAATCGATACCTAAAACTTGAATTGTACTAGTTCTTACTGGCTATTACATCTACTTAGAAGCTTCATCTGTGTTCCAATATGGTGCTTTTAGTGTCTCCGCATACCGCAGCACGCGAATTAGCATTGCAGACGATAAGTACAACAGTTTCAGAGAGGAGAGCGGCCAATGTGACGATCTGGCTTTAAGTCGATTCGATAACAAATGACGAAAACGGACAGATTTCTCAGGTTTTTACTACATATGAACACTTTTCACATTCTCCCGTGCAACTCGGCTGCTAGTCCTCCTGCATGTAAAATCTTAAGTTCCTAGCTCATATCCAAGGCACCAAACAAGTGTAAAAAGTCAATAACCGATTAATAAAACTAGAATTGTACTATTTCTTACTGGCTATTACATCATCTTAGAAGCTACATCTGTGTTCTACTATGGGGCTTTTAGTGTCTCCGAATACCGCCGTACGCTTCATAGATTTGCAGACGATAAGTACATCCGTTTCAGAGAGCAGAGCGGCCAATGTGACGATTTGGCTATAAGTCGATTCGATAAAAATGACTAAAACGGTCGGATTTCTCAGGTTTTTACTCCATTTGAACACTTTTCACATTCTCCCGTGCAACTCGGCTGCTAGTCCTCCTTTAATGCAGATTCTTAAGGTCCTAGCTCATGTCCAAGGCACCAAAGCCAGCTAAAAAGTCAATAATCAGTAACTAATACTTGAATTGTACTACTTCTTACTGGCTATTACATCAACTTGGAAGTGTCATCTGTGTTCTACTATGGTGCTTTTAGTGTCTCTGCATACCGCAGCACGCGACATAGCTCTGCAGACGATAAGTACAACCGTTTCAGAGAGAAGAGCGGCCAATGTGACGATCTGGCTTTAAGTCGATTCGATAACAAATGACGAAAACGAACGGATTTCTCAGGTTTTTACTACATATAAACACTTTTCACATTCTCCTGTGTAACTCGGCTGCTAGTCCTCCTTTCATGCAGAATCTTAAGGTCCTAGCTCATGTCCAAGGCACCAAGGCCAGCTAAAAAGTCAATAATCAGTAGCTAAAACTTGAATTGTACTACATCTTACTGGCTATTACATCAACTTAGAAGCTTCATCTGTGTTCTACTATGGTGCTTTTAGTGTCTCCGCATACCGCAGCATGCGACATAGCTTTGCAGACGATAAGTACAACCGTTTCGGAGGGAAGAGCAGCCAATGTGACGATCTGGCTTTAAGTCGATTCGATAACAAATGACGAAAACGGACGGATTTCTCAGGTTTTTACTACATATAAACACTTTTCACATTCTCCTGTGTAACTCGGCTGCTAGTCCTCCTTTCATGCAGAATATTAAGGTCCTAGCTCATGTCGAAGGCACCAAAGCCAGCTAAAAAGTCAATAATCAGTAACTAAAACTTGAATTGTACTACTTCTTACTGGCTATTACATCAACTTGGAAGTGTCATCTGTGTTCTACTATGGTGCTTTTAGTGTCCCTGCATACCGCAGCACTCGACATAGCTCTGCACACGATAAGGACAACCGTTTCAGAGAGAAGAGTGGCCAATGTGACGATCTGGCTTTAAGTCGATTCGATAACAAATGACGAAAACGGACGGATTTCTCATATTTTTAGTACATATGAACACTTTTCACATTCTCCTGGGCAACTCGGCTGCTAGTCCTCCTTTCATGCAGAATCTTAAGGTCCTAGCTCATGTCCAAGGCACCAAATCCATCTAAGAAGTCAATAATCGATACCTTAAACTTGAAGTGTACTACTTCTTACTGGCTATTACATCAACTTAGAAGCTTCATCTGTGTTCCAATATGGTGCTCTTAGTGTCTCCGAATACCGCAGTACGCGACATAGCTTTGCAGACGACAAGTACAACCGTTTCAGAGAGCAGAGCGGCCAATGTGACGATTTGGCTTTAAGTCGATTCGATAAAAATGACGATCTTTTCATGCAGAATCTTAAGGTGATAGCTCATGTCCAAGGCACCAAAGCCAGCTAAAAAGTCAATAATCGATACCTAAAACTTGAATTGTACTACTTCTTACTGGCTATTACATCAACTTAGAAGCTTCATCTGTGTTCTACTATGGTGCTTTTAGAGTCTCCGCATAGCGCAGCACACGACATAGCATTGCAGACGATAAGTACAACCGTTTCAGAGAGAAGAGCGGCCAATAAGACAATCTGGCTTTAAGTCGATTCGATAACAAATGACGAAAACGGACGGATTTCTCAGGTTTTTACTACATATGAACAGTTTTCGAATTCTCCCGTGGAACTCGGCTGCTAGTCCTCCTTTCATGGAGAATCTTAAGGTCCTAGCTCATGTCCAAGGCATCAAAGCCAGCTAAAAAGTCAATAATCGATACCTAAAACTTGAATTATACTACTTCTTACTGGCTATTACATCAACTTAGAAGCCTCATCTGTGTTCCACTATGGTGATTTTAGTGTCTCCGCATACCGCATCACGCGACATAGCTTTGCAGACGATAAGTACAACCGTTTCAGACAGAAGAGCAGCCAATGTGACGATCTGGCTTTAAGTCGATTCGATAACAAATGACGAAAACGGACGGATTTCTCAGGTTTTTACTACATATAAACACTTTTCACATTCTCCTGTGTAAATCGGCTGCTAGTCCTCCTTTCATGCAGAATCTTAAGGTCCTAGCTCATGTCCAAGGCTCCAAAGCCAGCTAAAAAGCAAATAATCAGTAGCTAAAACTTGAATTGTACTACATCTTACTGGCTATTACATCAACTTAGAAGCTTCATCTGTGTTCTACTATGGTGCTTTTAGTGTCTCCGCATACCGCAGCATGCGACATAGCTTTGCAGACGATAAGTACAACCGTTTCGGAGGGAAGAGCGGCCAATGTGACGATCTGGCTTTAAGACGATTCGATAACAAATGACGAAAACGAACGGATTTCTCAGGTTTTTACTACATATAAACACTTTTCACATTCTCCTGTGTAACTCGGCTGCTAGTCCTCCTTTCATCCAGAATCTTAAGGTCCTAGCTCATGTCCAAGGCACCAAGGCCAGCTAAAAAGTCAATAATCAGTAGCTAAATCTTGAATTGTACTACATCTTACTGGCTATTACATCAACTTAGAAGCTTCATCTGTGTTCTACTATGGTGCTTTTAGTGTCTCCGCATACCGCAG